>NW_008354790.1:497680-721704 GCF_000622305.1 Nannospalax galili | reverse complement strand
CTCGTGATCTAGAAGAGTGTGGGTTCCATAACGTAGGAGCTTGTGCCTGAAAGAGAAAAGAGAAGCTCATTCATTCTGGTGGTAGAGACACAACTGGCAACTGCCTTTGTACCTCCACACTAAGGTAGGCTTCTGCCCCAGGCATTTGATTGGGGCAAGATAGTGTCTCAGTGGCATTTCTGCATGCTGTGGTGGAAGGGGCACCAATGGAACCCAGCAGACGAGATGGAGGCCCACCATGCTCTTGCACGCCCAGACTGCATGAGCTCTGTCAACCCTAATCTCCTGTTTCACTAATTTTTTCCCATTTCTCGTGATCTAGAAGAGTGTGGGTTCCATAACGTAGGAGCTTGTGCCTGAAAGAGAAAAGAGAAGCTCATTCATTCTGGTGGTAGAGACACAACTGGCAACTGCCTTTGTACCTCCACACTAAGGTAGGCTTCTGCCCCAGGCATTTGATTGGGGCAAGATAGTGTCACAGTGGCATTTGTGCATGCTGTGGTGGAAGGGGCACCAATGGAACCCAGCAGATGAGATGGAGGCCCACCGCTGTATGGGGGTGCCTCCACCCCTTTTTCCCAGTGTGCTTTGCTTGCTTCTCGCCCCACTGAGGATCCCACCCCACCTTTCACCATGCTCTATTCCGAAATGGTGACTACCCCATTCACAGCTGTGCTCAAAAGTCCACACCCAATCATAAGTCCAGTGGCTTCCCAACAGCCACACAAAATGGCGAAAGAGTGGCGTCATGGTTTTCCTGGCTTATATCTCCATAACCCTCCCCTTAATGGGTTGAATCCTTCCACAGAGCGTGGGAAGGAGGTGGGACCATGGCTTATCAGAGGAACTTCTGGGTCACACCCCACAGCTGTGTTCAAAAGTCCACACCCAATCATAAGTCCAGTGGCTTCCCAACAGCCACACAAAATGGCGAAAGAGTGGCGTCATGGTTTTCCTGGCTTATATCTCCATAACCCTCCCCTTAATGGGTTGAATCCTTCCACAGAGTGTGGGAAGGAGGTGGGACCATGGCTTATCAGAGGAACTTCTGGGTCACACCTCCCTAAGTTGGTGTCCTCACCTGTACACCAAGTGGTCCCAAAGGAGCTCATTTCTGAGGTGCCCTCAGGATCACCTGCCTTGGCTCCCCCAACTCTGCTCACCCCACAAGCACAGTACATCACATACTAGGGAATTCCTCAGCCTTCTGGACTTCTTGTGGGTCCCTGGCTCCCTCTTCTTTGTGGGACAGTCCCTCTGTGGCTTGGTGACAAAGGAACACCGTTGGCTCGTAGAGACCCACTAGGAAATGACTCCCCTATGGCTTCTCCTCATCCAAGCATGGCTTTCCTCCCTTTTTCCTGCACACGTGTGCACAGGTACTCCTCTCCTCAGGCTGCCTTCCAAGAGCCACAGTATTTCAGGGAAGCAAATCCATTTTCATATTAGCTAAAAGTACCATCACAAAATCTAATTAGTGGTATCTGGGGATGTGGTTTTTCAGACTGGATCCTCATTTGCTCCACTAGAATAATTGTGAGTTGCCTAGAACAGGCAGAAAACTGCCCCCTCCCCATGACTGTCAGTGTGCTTTAGATGGGTCCTTGGCAGCATGGATGGGTGACACTGTAGAGCAGAGCAAAACTCAGACTGAGAAGTTGCAAATAAATTCTTTGTAGTTTTTTTTTCTTTCATCGAGCAATGACTGTGTTGTGAACTGTCTCAGGTACAGGTAGGGTTGGGCATAGTGGTACATGCTGTGTATAGGTGGAGGCCAGTGCGTGTATGAATGAACACATGTGAATGTGCATGTGTGATGCTTGTGTGTGTGTGCTTGTGCTCACACATACGAGGTTAGAAGGTGAGATTCTACATCTGTCTAAGTATCTACAGGAAAGCCTTTGGCAACCCCATCACCCATCTTTGCAGCTGGCCTCTCAGTACCCTGAGATGGAGGCTGCTTGTTTTCAGCCCTGACGATGCAGCCTTTCAGTGAGCTCCTCAGCGGGGCCATGTGCCTAGAGACTTAATTGGCAATACATCACTGAGCACAGAAATCTGGGATATGACAGCTTTTCCTCCTTTAAATTGTCAAGGAAGGCTAGGTTCCTTGAACTACAGGTGCCAGCAGGGCAAGGGACCTGACTTAGCATCTCTGCTGCCTCCAAGGAGCATGAAACAGTGATAGAGAGACAACAGGTAGATGGGACAACATGACCACCATTGGCTCAGCAGGCTATTGTATGGTTGGGCCATGAGAAGCCTAGGAAAGGCAAAAAGGCCAGGGTTTAGTGAACTTGTGCAGCTGACCCTCTGAGAGCACAGTTGGGGCTCTTTCCAATGGCTCTGCTCATGAGTTGACTTAAGAACTGATGATCTAGGCCTCTATCTGAGGAAGGCAATTGTCCAGCCCTGGGATAGGTTGGCAGGATGCCAGGAGATGCCCCATACAAAACAAGATGCCTAGAGCAGGGATTGTGTAGCAAATACAGAATGAAAACACAGGGTCTGAAACTGTGGTGAACATATACTGGGTCCTGTTCGTTATTACATTATCACCCTCAATCCTCATAGCAAGTTTAGGTAGGAGGTGTTCTTGTTTCTCCCTATGTTGCAGATGAGGGAATTTGGAGCTTAGACAAGCATATCGTTTGTGCCGGTCAGCAGTACAGAAATTGAGGCTGTGGAGTTGAGGATTGCTCCTGCTCAGGGTATTAGAGAAGGCCTTGGAGTGGGGAGTTTGTTCAGACTACAGACTACTGCCTCTTTTTAAAGGTTCCTTTCTTTTAAAATTGCTGATACAGTATCTAGTGAATCACAAATAACACTTCTTATATTTTATTCTAAAAGGCCAAAGGTATCATATGTTCATATGTTAATTTTGTGCTAGGAGTGTCTCAGCCTCTCTCTCTCTCTCTCTCTCTCTCTCTCTCTCTTTCTTGCTCCCCATTGATTGCCTGCAGTCCTTCATCTAGAGGAGGGACCTTATGAAATTCCCCATCCACACTGGCATGTTTAACTGGTGTTGTCATTATGTAGGTCTTATTTAGGCAACCATATGGTTGAGATTTCATGGGTGCAGCGTGCCTTTCAAGTCTAGAAGACACTATCTAGTAACACGTCCTGGTCCTCTGGTTCTTACAGTTTCTCTGCTCCCTTTTCTGTCATGTTCCTTGAGCCTTGGGTTAGGAGTTATACCGTATATATCAATTGGGGCTGGCCATCCCCATGGCTACTTATTCTTTGCAGTTTGAACAGTGTGGAACTTTGTAATAACCTCCATCTGTTGCAAAAAACTTCTCTGATGAAGGGTGAGAGCTACACTTCTCTGTTGCCATAAGGATAAGTACTTAGAATACAGTTAGGAATTGTATTGGTTTAGGAAACTGAAAATAGCAGGTTTTCCTCTAGGGTCTATGGCCTCTCCAGCCACAGATGTTCGCTAGGTTTGTGGTTTCAGGCAGGAATCCCATTTTATTGAGTGAACTTTAAATACAATTAGACAGCTGTTGGTTTACCCCCAAATCAAAGTACACTATTGTACCAATAGGGATATCTCTTAAGGCTAGTCATTGTTGTGGTTTGTAGGCTTTACAGTTGGGAAGGGCTACTGATTGCTTTTCTCCCTTGATAGCTTACATAGCACCTTCTGATACGATGAAGAGCTGGTCCTCAAGGAGAAGGTTTCTGGGTCAGTTCCAGCTCCATTCCTCCAAGTCCTATGTCTGAAGTATGTGGTGTCTTCAGCAATAGTGTCTTACTTTCAAGTTCTGGGAGGCAACTGAGGGCAATAGCAAATGGCTTGTATTATTTTGGGAGTCTCTGGAACTCCCCTGAACAACAACTAGAAGTTTCCCTTGCCTGCCATTGGGGGTTTTGTTAGATAGTCTATGATTCCTGGGGAGAGCATGATCAATCTGTGTGGTGCAACTCCATTTAAACTATGTATTGCATCTATCTGTCTGTATGTACACACACACACATACACACACACACATATGTTAAATACATATTTTAAAGTAAAGTCCATTTAAACTATGTATTGCATCTATCTGTCTGTATGTACACACACACACACATACACACATACACACACATATGTTAAATACATATTTTAAAGTAAACTTAAAAATGCTTCCCTATGCTTTTTCAAATATCTCTCCTTCCTCCCTTTCCCTATGCATTACCCTCCCTCTCTGCTCCCCAAAGTCCCCCAGTTTTCCCATGTCCCCTTTGATGATGCCTGTGTCTTACTATTCCCTCTCTAGTTCCTATAAAAGAATACCTGAATTTAGCAATTTATAAAGAATAGAGTTTCATTCTGGAGAGTTTTAAAGGCTGAGGAGTCCCTAAGCATGACACATGGCCTCTGCTCAGCTTCTGGTGAGGGTCGTGTGCTGCTTTGACTCACAAAAGAAGGTGGAGGGGCAAACAGGTACATGTGGAAGAAAGAAAGAGAGGTTCAGCTCCCACAAATAGCCAACCCATTCTTGATGAAAAGGACTCTCCTCCATGACTCACGATATCTCCTAGTGGGTCTCACATGCTAACACTACCATGTTGAGAAATGAAGGTGCAACATAGCTAAAGCGCAGCATTACGGAAAGTTGGAATCTGCTTTTGACTGTGACATTCTTCCTTAGAGCTGGAACAGTCCTTTCTTCCCTATCTCCTGGGCTGCGTCTGAAACACTTGCCTCATCTAATTTGTTTCTTCACCCAACCCTTGGTAGCGGGGATAGGAATTTTATCGGCAACTTTTCTCATTGCTATGACAACATAGCTGACAAAAGCAACTTAAGGAAGGAAGGGTCTATTGTGGCTCACAGTTTGAGGGTCCAGTTCATAATGTGGAGAAGTCATGGCAGCAGCAGCTTGAGGTAGCTCGTGTTGCATTCAGTCAGGAAGCAGAGAGATGGATTCTGGTGTTCAGCTCACTTTCTCCTTTTATTCAGTACAAGACCCCAGCCCATGGAATGGTGTCACCCACAGTTAGAATTGTCTTCCTACATGCCCAGAGGTTTGTCTCCTAGGCGATTTTAGTGCTGTGAAGTTGACAATCCATAGAAACCATCACAGAAATCATGTGTCCTCTATCATCACAGAGCCCAGGAGGCAGGCCCTAGCCACACTGCACTCACTTCTTGCCTTAGTTTCTAAATACTCTGGTTCCCTCTCTCTTCTGTGTTTGTGTCAAAGGGGAAGGAGGGAATAAAGCAGGCGGGAAGTAGAAAAGAAGGAAGTACTTCCTGCTTGAGGCATCCAAGGAGAACCAAGGACCAAGGACCAAAATTGGGAATTTAGTCAGGAGGACGTGGGAAAAACATCTTTCCTGTTCATCCCCTGGCTGGTCCTCCAGGCGAGGCTGCTGGTGCCTCCTCAGCTGCTATCTGCTTGGATTGTTTCAATGCTGGCTGTACCTGCAGGACTCCCAGGCTCACCACTCCATCAAGAGAACCTGGGGATTGCATAGTTTGGCTCGTGTCTCTAGGACACACAGTCCTTAGCTCTAATGTGTACCAACCTATGACACACCTCAGTTCATCCCTGGTAATCAATTGGTCTCTAATCATTCCATTAGCGTTCTTACTAGCTCTGAAGCAGAAACTCAGAATGTGTGAACTTTTCCTGTCAGCAATCTCCGTACCTATGACCCTATCAGGGCTAGATCTGAGCCTTATGAATATTCAGCAAATTTCAATTAGCTGTGAGGGAGGGGACTCCATCCTGCTCCTCTTCTCCCTCCCTCCTCTTATTCCATCTTTCCCTCCTGAAGAAAGGTCTCTGTTATTCACTCTGACCTACCTCTGAGATAAGGGCTAGGAGTTCCAAAAGAACCCTTACTTTACAACTGGGTTGAATTAGATGTGGCATAGGCTGGCAGGGCTCAATATGGACAGAGTGCCTACTTTAGAATCTTCAGATCTTAGACTCTATAGTGGGAATCTTTACTTAAAACAGAGTGATTCATAAATACAGATGTTCTAACTTAAGATTTCTCAACTCTACAATGTTGCTAAAGTCACATGTGTTCATACCCCCTACCCCCAAGGTTAGTAATATGCAGTCTAAGTCCCTCTGGCAAAGTTGGGCAGTGCCTTGGAGTTGTAACTTCATCAGTCATGTGATTACCAGGGGAAACAAGTGATACTCTACAGTGTGCTGTGTGGCTTAGTGCTGATGTTTGGTAGCTTGGGTATAATTATGGCTCATATTTTCAACTTAGGAAGTATTTTTCCATCCTAAATCAAGGAGTATCTATATGTGGCTGCACTGGACAAACAGAATGTACTCACCCCGATGTGCACGGCTCCTCTCCTTAATCCCCATCACCTCATCATTGCCATCAGCACCACCACTGTCAGGTCATCATAGAGTTCAACAGTCCAGAACTCATAGGAGTAGTGACTGATGGAAGAAAATCCACACCCAGGAAACTAAGGGGCTGATCTGAGCTGATAGCCCTGTATGTCTGAGGCAGGGCATTTCTCCCTGCCACGTGTGTGTTGTGTGTGTGTGTGTGGGGGGGGGTGATGCCATCTGGATGTCTCCTCTCCCCTCTTCTACGCTGTCATGGACCTAGCTGATTAGTTCCTTCCGCTCAGTTGCATCCCGACACTATCTTGCTGCAAAAACATTCAGAGACAGATTGAGCTGATGAGCACATCTCTGAATCTGGTCTGTTTACTTTCTTCTGCTTCCTGTTTTGTGCTGGCGGGTGGTCTTACACCACAGGCAAAGCAGACAGCTCCTTCCTTTGCCTGATCCCTCCTGCAGTGCTCACAGGGAAAACAAGGCATTTCTCACCAGGCACAAATTTTGCAGAGCCCTCCCAGTTTAGCTCTAATAGGATGTCCCTAGTCCTCCATGTCAAACTGATGAGTAGAACGGAGACCTAGGTGGGGCTCTCTATGTAGCCAAATGCATTGAACACCTATCACCTTCCTTCCTGACTTTGAGAGGTTTCTGGAAGATTAAGGTGCTAATGAAGCCACAGGAAATGCTTCCCACAAATTAAAAAAGGACTGTGGGAGCCCATCACTGGACTCATTCAACCTATACATTCTCTTTGTTTCCACTGGCCTCTCCTGCACGGGACAGTTCTGCTCACCCACATCAGCTTTCAGGAGTGTTCACTCAGTCAAAAGTCTGACCTAAGAACTCTAATTTTTGCGGGGAACAAGCAAGCCCCACTTTCTAGATCCATACAAGAGAACATGTCCAAGCATTCCTTACCCCAAAGGGAGCCAGTAGTTGATTTATTTTGCATTTAAAAATAGAATAGTTGCCTAGTATGAGTGAGCCCTGGGTTTGATACACAGCACTCAAAGAAAAAAACATAGACTGGAACACACTGCCTGGATCCATTTATATCAACTTCCAGAATAGACTAAGATAATCTATTATGGAAAATAGTCAGGAAAGTGGGTTGCCTCGAGGGGTGGAAGCGAGAAAATTGATAGAGGAGTTTTCTGGTGTGGTTGCAAAGTTCCTACCTTGATATGAATGTGAGTTACAATAGGCAAAACTTAGCAAATGTACTGAAGAGATGTTTCATTACATGCAAACTTTACATCAAAGTAAGGGAAATTTGTAACAAATCTTCAAGTCAAGATAGTGACTTCCATGCTAAAGTATTTAGGGACAAGTGTACTGAAATCTGTAATGTATTTTGAAGTGCACCAAAAAAATATGAATGGATAGAGGGCCTAGACATGATAAGGGAGATCTAGAAACATATCCATGAAAAATTTTAGGTGTGTTTGTGCGTGTGTGTGTGTATGTTTATGTGTGTGTGTTCATTGTAAAATTCTGTCAGTTTGACACAATGTGTGACTTTTCATTTCACAGTAAAATGTTGGGAGCAAATAGGACAAGACAAACTGAGGTTAAAGAGAGGTCCTGTGCCTGCTTGAAGATGTGAGTGTTCCTCTTTCTGCTCTGGCTGCCTCCTGCCATAAGCTCAAATAAATTCTTCTTTTATAAATTCCCTTGGTCAAGGCATTTTATAACAGGAACAGAAAAATAACTAAAACAGGGGAGAAAGTCAGAGTTGGTGAGAGAATTTTAAAAATATAATCCTATAACCTTCAAAAATGCCAGGATAGCCTAGAGTGATAGCTCACACCTGTAATCCCAGGCTGAGGGAGGAGGGCCAGCCCAGGACACACTGAGGAGAGGCCAGTCATGGCTACATATCAAGAACCTGTCTCAAAAAAAAAAAAAAAAAAAAAAAAGAGCGGTCCTCTCTGTGTTGGAGGTAACTTGGTAGATAAAGTGCTCCCTACAAGCATGAGGACCAGAGTTTGATCCCCAGAACTCATGTTGAAAAAAGCCAGGCTGAGGAACCAGAGACAGAAGCATCCCTGGGGCTCACAGGTCAACTACTGTCTCAAAAAACAAAACAAAACAAAACAAGATGGAGGGCACCTGAGGGATGACACCTGAGGCTGACCTCTAGCCTCCACACTCATTTGCACATACAGGCATATGAATCTGCACATCCATGTATATTTGTGTGCATGTACAAACACACACACATACATACACACATAAAGAGAAGTCCTTTTCATTTTATTATATCACTATTGGAACTTTTAAAAATTTATAATTATTACTAGATTCATTGAATTTAAAAGGTCAGATGCCACAATTTAAAGCATCAAGTGCTAACAATAGACTCTGAGGACAAAACTGCTTCTACATCTCATTATGGGATAAATGTATTTGTAATCAAAATAAATCCCTAGGCCCCACGTGGCTCATTCAGTGCAACCTCAAAGCAAAAGAGCCTAGAAGCTGTGAAGCCAGCCAGAGTTACAATTTGCAGGAGAATGCAGGACTTGGAACACGATGTTCCAGGTGGCATTAGGAGAGACCAATGAATCAAGATACTTAAAAAAAAAATCTCTTCTCAAGCTAAGAAATTCATTTTCATCCCAACCTCAATAAAACTGACTTTCCTAAGAAACTGGAATCTTTTCTTGGCAGTGAGAAAATGTCAGCCTCTGACCTGTTCAGATTTGTTCAAGGTATGGCTCTGCCCTTCAGCTGACACCTGGCTCACTTATATCACTTTGCAGATGTGATTCTAGTAGCTCTGTAGTCGTTACAAAGCTGTCTTCTTTGCTCATGATGAAGCTTAGGAGAAAGTTTGATGTTTCATATGCAATTTGTACCTGTGGCTCAAAATCGCTTTTGCTATATACTTGTAGAACAGTTGTGATGCCTCATAGCCCCATCTTAGTATAGAACCATCTTTAAGGAGGTACAGACAGACATTGGCCAAATGGAAATACAAAAAATAATCCCAACTTCACTTGCATCTTTTGAAGAATATTAAAGAGATAAAATCCCAAGTGCACAGCAACTGTTGAGAGTTCCTGGCCTGCCCATCTTTCTTCCAACTCTGGCCCCAATACTCTCCTTTTAGATTTTCTTATCCTCCTTGACTTCTTTCCTCTTCTTTATAGCTATTGCTATTATGTATAGGATTTTAGTCTTTCTTGATAACTTTAGTCTTTCTGGATAACACCTCCATCTCTGATTATACCTATTCACTCTTGTGAACCAAGTTGGGAATTTCTTCTTTAGCGTTTCTGTGTTGTGTGTGTGTGTGTGTGTGTGTGTGTGTGTGTGTGTTGTAGGGGCATAGAAAAAGTGGTGCAGGGGCTGGAGAGATGGCTCAGCAGTTAAGAGCACTGGCTGCTCTTCCAGAGGACCTGGGTTCAAATCCTAGCACCCACATGGAGGCTAAAAACTATCCATAATGCCAGTTCCAGGGGATCCAACACCCTCTTCTGATCTCTGCAGGCATTGCATGACATGGGTGCACTTACTTGCATGCTGGCAATACACTGACAAATGTAAAATAAAAAAAATAAGTAAAAAAATAAAAAAATAAGTAAAATATTGAAAAAAAAAGAAAAGGGAACACATTTGCTGTTCATGGTGATGTGTACTTTTAATCCCAGCACTTGGGAGGCAAAGGCAGGCAGATGTCTGTGAGAATATTTTTATTAATTTTTAAATTTTTTATGTGTATGAGTGTAGTACCTGTATGCATGTAAGTACACTTGTGCAATGCCCTCAGAAGTCAAAAGAGGGTGTCAGATCCCCTGGAACTGGAGTTACAGATGGTTATTAGCTGCCATGTGGTTGCTGGGAACTGAACCTGGGTCCTCTGTAAGAGCAGACAGTGCTCTTAACCACTAAGCCAACTCTCCAGCCCCTGCCTCCTCTTATTTTAAGATGACTCTCCTCCAGCATGTATTAATTGTTAGGTTTCTAGAGATGTTTTCATTTGGTGACTTCCTCTGGACTATCTCCACTTGATTCCTGTAGCCAAAATAACTGCCATTTGGTAGAATCCTCTCCTTTTTCTAAGAAACCAAATCAAGAGCATAGCATGGTTTTAGGAGAAAAGCATCTCTCTCCACCAGCTGGGAGCTGACCAGGGAGAAAGCTGGAGTGGTTATAGAAAAGGAAGAATCGATCTGGCTGTCAAATGGAGAGTGAGATAAAAAAGCCACTAACTTAAGAGCCCGCATTCTTTTGATTGGGCTTGAAACTCCCTCCATGGACCCTCACGCCTAGACTCCATGTTTGGCATCTTACAGCTAATGGAGTCAGGAAGGGGCAGGCAGTGGGCAAAGCCCTGCTTTGTTTGTTCTGAGAGTCAAGGGGCTGAGTGACAGCTTCCAACCTTTCAGTGTGAAACTGAAAACCCCTGGAAACCTGGAAAAGACAAGAAGTGAGTGGGAATGTAGGCAGCCTGAGCTCAGCTACTGCTTCTTACTCCTTTTCTTTTCATACTAGCCTCCACTGCATATTTGTAGCACAAAGCCAGTTCCATTCCTTCCTGCAGAGATAGTTTGGAGCTGCAGGAACATAGCTTGATGAGCTGGGCCTGTGATTCAGGCCTGTAATGCCAGATACTTGGGAGGCTGAGACAGGAGGATTGCAAGTCCAAGCCTCGACTGGACTAAAAAAAGTTCAAGACCAGTCTGGGCAACCTTGTGAGACTGTCTAAAAATAAAAAGGTTAGAAAATGGCTGGAGATATAGCTCAGTGGTAGAGAGCTTGTCTCGCATGTGTGAGGCCCCAGGGTCAATCCTTAGTCCTCAAGAAGAAATAATAAAAGACAGCTTGGTGGAGGCAAAAGATCTACCAGCTGACCATTGTCACCAGGCAGTTCAAGTCTGTTCAGGGTAGAAATGATCCAGACTAAAACTTGGGTCTGTTGCATATTCTCCATGCTGTAGTGGACCCCAGCAAACCAATGGTCCTGGTCCAGGGTTGTGCCCATGTAAGATTGGCATGGCTCTCCATGTTTTACTGCCAGTACTAGGTTTTTATTGCCACATACAATTTCCCTTTCCTAATCCCTGTACTATTGCCCAGCTCTAATGACGGTCAAAACTCTTTTGTTTCCAGAGGATGTGAAGTCCCTTCTATCTAGACACTAATTCTGCCCTAGCCTGACACTGTTTTTTCTTTTTCCACATACTTGATCTAAAATAAACAAATGACTCTCCTACATCATGCCTATAAGAGTTCTCTGAGTTAACATGACTAATGCAACTAATAATATACATATATGTAGATAGATGATAGATAGATAGATAGATAGATATCCTATAAGCTAATCTTATAAATTCCTGTATATATGGGGCTTTATTAGATTAGATTACAGGATAGTCTGAGTAGTCCAAGAGTGGGTGCACCATACTAGAGAGACTGAGAACTGATACTTGCTCAGCTCATGAGGCTGGATGTCTCAGTAGTCCTAATCTGGTGCTGAAGGCCTGGAGGATCCCTGGAGGTCTGCTAGTCTTCAGTCTACATTGGAATCTAAAGAAGTGGGTTCTCTTATCAGCAGAGGAATGCCACAGCAGCAAGATGAGAGAGAGAGAGAGAGAGAGAGAGAGAGAGAAAGAGAGAGAGAGAGAGAAGGCAAAAAGCAAAAGCTCCCTTCTGCCATGACCTTTCATATGGGCTGCCATCAGAAGGTAAAGCCCACATTTAGAGTGGGTCTTCCAGCTTCAAATAATCTGATCTAGAATATCTCTCTCATTTCAGTTAATCCCAGATCCAGTCAGGTTGACAATCAAGATTAGTCATCATACTCGTTCTCCGTGGACTGTTTGTAGGGTAAAGCATGTGCCTTGAACATACCACCTCTCCCCTTGAAAAGATGCCTTACAGTCCAGAGTACAGCTCCAGGCATGGAAACACTCCTGGGGAGGGATCAAAGAGGATATTGGGTTGAGTGGGCAGGAAATCATGACCGTGAGTAGAATGGTTAACAGGGATGCTGAGGTAGTGAAACTGGGCTGGGATTGCCTTTATCTAGTGGCCAGGAATCCTCTCATCTTAGCCCCACCTCTAAGATGGGGGCAGGAGCACCATCAGAGCCCCTCTGCCTTGGCCTCTTTTCTGACTAGGTTCATAAAGCTTAGAGGCTTGGATACAGCAGCTGGGTATTCCTTGTCCCAAGGGTCTGGGGCATCCTCTCTTACAGCCCCAAACATAGCGTAGCTCACAAGTACCTCCTGTGTCCTGTTCTTCAGCTTGCCAAAGTCTTACTTGGGTACAGTGGACATAAGCAAGTTTTCGTTTTTATTTTATTTTTTTACTGGGTCCCTTTGCTTTTAGTTCCTTTTTCCTTCTCTTTCTGGATCTTTCCACCTGCTTTTTATCTCACCGTGGTCTGGCCCTCTACATAGCTACAACCTCCTTCTATCATTCCTCCCTGGGTCCCAGGTCCCCCACTGAAAGGACAGTCTCTGCCCCATTGGTGAGCAGCTATGTGGGTAGCCTCGGCCTGCCTGCTTCCCTGGTTATGGAGAGGGTGCCTTCCACACACCTCCAAGGAAAAGGTTGCCCTGGGAGATGCAACAGGGGGATTGGCAGCCACCAGACAATGGGACTAGGGAGGCTGGCGGCACTTGGTTCTTCAATATTTATAACTGACAATTCTAATGGAGGGAGGGAAGGAGACATTAACGGCAATTTGCTTCTGTGTCTCTGGATTTTTTTTTTTCCTTCTGGAAGTGAGGGGGCAGAGAAGCTAAAAGAAGCAGCAGAGACAGTTTATGCTACTTAGCTGCAGACAAGGGAGAAGAAGGGAGGGAAAGGGGCTCCAGGAGAAACTCTCACACTGGGCTCTACTGATGTGCCATGTCCTGCCACAGCCACTACCAGACAGGGGGTAGGTGACATCGTAAGACAAATGGGGTAGGGAAAGGTTCCACAGGGCATAAATGGGGATGACTTGGGGATCCAAGAGTTCAAATAGCAGGTCTGTCCCAACAGTTAATCTTGGGTGATGTCCCAATTCTTTTAGTTAACAGAGTCTGACTGTCTACGGCTAAGCTGACAGGTCTCTAGAGCCCTGCGGTGACTGCTTATTATTTCTGATGTGTCTTATATTTACAACTTAACTGCCCTCTAACGAGCTCCTCCAAAAAGCCTTTGCTGTGTGCTCTATGGAGCTTCTATATAGCAGTGACATTCTGTCTACTTATTTATCATCCATCACCCCATAGTACTCTAGCATTTCTTTTTCTACCATTAAAGTGTGGCCAAGTCCTCTATATAACTCTCACCTTGTTATGGTCTAGTTAATTATACTGTAGTCCCCGAAGGCAAACCCTAGGCCTCTAATTAACCAGCATTCTCCTCTATGTCCAGAACAGTGAAGGTCTCACATTTAGAGGGCTACAGCCTCCGCAGAAAACCCTATCTAGTTAGGAGATGGGAACCAGGAAAGTATGTTCTTCCTAAGCTGGCTGGGGATATGGTCCTCTTTCATGGTGCTCTCTAATATCATAGCCTCTACTAGAAGAGCATCCTGGGCTAGTCACAAAGACAGGACTGGTCTGAATGAATGTACCATGTTACGCACCTCTTATGCTCTGCCCTCCAGCCCCATGCTTTTAGAGCCCAGGGCTGAGCAGGAGTTCATCCTCAGGCCAAGCTCCCAAAGTCTCTTTCCATAGGTCCAGGATTAGAAGGTTGGCTTCATTTTGTACCTCTTTTCTATCTCCTATCCACCTATGTAGTCTGTTATCTTGCTTCCAGAAGACTGGGTTAGCTTCTCAGAACTGTTTGGAAAGAGATGCTAGTCGATAAAATCGTTTTTAATAGAATAGGAGAAAGTTCCTGACAGTTCCAAGGTTTCCTAGAAGACTGTGTGGATGAGGAAGTACTCTAAAAGGTGCTGAAACGTCACTGGAATAAAGGAGAAGCATGTCAGAGCCCACAGAAGAATGGCTTCCACACATCACCAGCCAAGTCCATCTGGATCCCAGAAAGCCAGCAGAGTGCCCAGAGTCTGGAACCTGGTCTGGGGAGCAGCCTCCTTCCATCTTCTTCCCACTCTCTTGAATGTCTCTTTCTTTCCCTATAGCTGCCTTTCTTTCATTTATCAAGAGCCTCTGAGGCCTAGATGTGTTCTAATATAAACATATGTACACATATTTCAATTTTTAAAAAAGAAGAGAAACCACCTACCTCCCAAATAAACAATGAATCAACCCAGTTTCTATAGCTTTATGCAGCCAGACTTCAGATCCTCAAGCTATTGTTCATTGAGGTCAAACCTGTGCTGTCTGCAAATACTCAACTGGATATCTGTATTATGATATGCTCATGAGCAGTCCCTGGAGAGAGAAAAGATGGGCTGTCCTGGGGACGGGAACTGATGGCTGGGATGCAGGTAGAATAGATGCCCTGTTTTGAACCGGGTACCATGTACATATATTGCCTGTTAAAGAGAAACAATAATTACTGATCTTTACATCAGCTCTCTCATGACCAGAATCAACTCCCCCACAGAGAACCACAGGAAGGCAGCTTCACATCTGCCATGGAGATATCCTCAGAGGCCTCTATGGTCTCTTTTTTGAGAGCCTCTGAGTTGCTAGCAGGCAGGCAGCATGCCATTTGTGAAAATAGGAAAACCAACAGCAGTGATACAACAGCCCCCAGTTATCCAAGAAAGATGGGAAATACTTCATCATCATTCCCACCTCTCTCTCTTGCTCCCTGTCCCTTCTTTGTTTAGTGTCACATTCAGTGTGCTTCTGCTGGGGCTGTTTTCTAAGGTGGAGGGTAAGGGGCATATGGGGGCTCCCAGGGATGCCAGGAAGAAAATCTTTTTTCTTATGAACACTACATGGCTCTGAACTTACCTTGGCACAGGATAATGGCCTGATTGGAATATCAAACTAAATTTCTGCTTGGGGCTATGTTAGTTTAGAAAAAACCCATCCAATGACTGGTTGTAGCTCAGTGGTAGAGTACTTGTCTAGCTTGCAGAAGTCCTTGAGTTTGATTCCCAGCACTGAAGAAAAACAAACAAACAAACTTAAGCAGATGCTATAGTGTGAACATTTAGAGAAACCCAAAACAATTCCAAGAATGAGTAGCTCTTAGGAGGATCCTGGGGAACAATAGCCACATCACCTAGAGCTCAAGAAAACCTTGCTACAGTTTTGTTCTTAACGTAGACAGGTGCAGTGCTGGAGCACATACAACTGAACAGTGCTTGTTTAAGGGTTTATTTCTTGGGTCTAAAGGTGGGACTCAGAGCATATATTCTTTTCTTTCTAAATGAGTGGGCTTTTAGATTTGTAATGTGGTCTAAGCTTGTGAGTGTAAAGGAAATCAAGCTTCCTTATTTCCTCCCTTTTCTTTTGAATCAGGAACAAGAGAGCCTCAGTGGAAGCTTTGCCTTAATGAAATCACCAAAGAAACCACTGTTCTACCAGGGCATGTGGCAGATGCAGCAAAAGCAAGTCTAGGTCAGCTGTGTCCTATTGTGTCTCTAGGCTGCATGGAGGAGGAAACCATTGGGACTTCCATATTTATGGAGCTGTGATGGTCAGCTTGAATAGATTAACTTGAATGGGCCATAGGGTGCCCAGACATTTGGCCAAGAATTTTTCTTAGTATGTCTGTAAAGGGATTATGGAATAAAATTAACATTTGGATTTGTAGGCTGATTGAAGTGGATTTTCTGCCTCCCTGATGTGGGTGGGCCTCATCCAATTGACTGAATATCT
Organism: Nannospalax galili; assembly: GCF_000622305.1. NCBI lineage: Eukaryota > Metazoa > Chordata > Mammalia > Rodentia > Spalacidae > Nannospalax > Nannospalax galili. The sequence continues at coordinate 705,635 of NW_008354790.1, read as the reverse complement.
AAAAGAATAGAGTGGAAAGACTAAGTAAGAGGGAACCTCTCCTTCATGATTGTTCCTGCCTTGGGACTTGAACTGAAGCATCTGCCCTTCTTGGGTCCCTCAGCTTCTGCCTTTTGGGCTGGAACTATATGTACATTGGCACTCTTGGGTCTCTAGCTTACCAACCACAAATGTCAGCACACCTTAGCATTGTCATATGAACCAACTCCTTATAATAAATGCACTGGTTCTTATCTAGAAGCAGGTGGACAGCACCCTGTTGGAAGCAGCCAGTAGTTACTGCCATACTGGTATAAGCCCAGCACTCAAGGGCCGGGACATTTAACAATGGACTCTCACTTAGTCTTTTAGAATCTACTAATAATAATATTGATAAAAGTCAATTCCAATCTGTCATTTCAAATACAGTCCTTGTGTTTAAATTCTAATGGCTAGATTATAACCAGTTATTCTTTCTGTCAGTAGCAACCTGAAGGAACTTGAAGGGCAGCCCAGCCTCCCAAATACCAAGTGGTGTGATATTCTGGAGAGATCTTCCACAAGAGATATTATTGGTATGATTTTCCCTAACATTTTGTGTGTTAAGTCATGGGAAAATTCTAAGTCTGGAGTTTATTTGAAATATTTTTAATGTGTATTTTTTATTGAATTTTTGTGCATTTCATATAAAACATCTTAGTCATCTTTATATCTTCTCCCCTATTTGCATCCCCCTATTGTCCCCCCAATATACATGAGATTTCGTGTATTCTGTCATATATGTTAAGGCCTATTGCATCAAGTTAGTGTACCCAGATGTCCCCCAGTGCAAGTTTATCCACTGGGGTCTAGTTAGCCTTTCTAGAGTCACTCCCTTAAATAGCAACTCTCTCTCACCCAGCAGTAATCATCTTCCATTAATTCTTTGGCTAAGGTCGGGGCCTGTTACCCATTCCCCCAGTTCTATGCTGGGTTTTTATCTGATTGAGTTTGCGTGGGTCTTGTGCATGCTGACTCTATTGCTGTAAGCTCATGTGAGCAAGGTTCCAGGAGCCTGTAAGACTCTGTTTCCTTATGGTCATGCACCTCCTCCCCTGGCTCTTACACTCTTTCTGTCCCCTCTTCTGCAATGGTTCCTGAACCCTAGGTAAGTGAAGCTTAATATAGGAGTCCTGTCCAGGGACCCACACTCTGCAGTTTCTTATGTTCTCTACTTTGGCCAGTTGTGGCTTTTTGTGTTCGTTGCCCTCTGTTGCATGAGGAAGCTTCACTGACGAGAGCTGAGAGATGTATTAGTGTTCTCTCCACCCTTTGTTTCACCTGTTCCATGAACCTTTGGTGTAGAGGTTCCATTGTAGATGTGTCACTTAAATGTGGGCATCTCACAGACACTTATTCTCTATATATGACCAATTGTGGAACTCTGTATAAACTCCATCTGTTGCAAAAGAAACTTCTTGGATAAGTGGTGAGTGACATACTTGTCTAAAAATATAAGTATCTATATTTAGCATATAGTAAGAAATTACATTTGTTTAGGAATGTGACAGACTTAGGGTTTTCTCTAAGATCTATGACCTCTCTAGCTATGTTTACAGTGCCACACATGAGCTCCTTCCCATTGAGTGGGTTTTAAGTCCAATCAGGTAGCTAGCTGTTAATTATCCCTAAGATAAAAGTGGCACTATTGTACCAATCTAGTTTGCTGTGTGAGTCATTGTTATGGTTATTAGGCTTTAAAACTAGGGTTAGACTATTGATTGATTTTCTCCCTTAGCAGCTTGCATAGTGTCCTCCAAAATTATGAGAGCTAGTCTTCAGGGAGGAGGTTTCTAGGACAGTTCCCACTCCATTGCTCCAAGTTCTGTGTCTGAAGTATGTCTTGTCTTCAGCAATAGGGTCTTACCTTCAAGTTCTGGAGGCAATCAAGAGCTGCAGCAATAGCCTGTGCAATTTTGGGAGTCTTTTGGATTATTTTGACCAGCAGCTTGAAAGGCGGTTTCTCCTATTTGCCATTGTTTCTTGATGTATAGCCTTTAGCCACATATATATATATGTATATTATATACACACACACATATATATATATATATATACTCATGTACAGATATTATATGTGTAATTTTTCAGTAGGCTTTTGAACTAGTACATTTCCCTCTGGTTCCTCAAATCAGCCATGATTATTTATCGATTCTGTCTTTCCCTGTCTAACCCTTCCTCTTTCCTCCCCAATTAAAGTAACCCCATTTTCCCCATTTCACCCTTGATAATACCTGTCTCCTATGAACCCCCTCCCTTGAGCTCCTTCTTTCCCTTTACTCCCAAGGTTCCGTGTATAACCCTCCTTCTTCCCCTCCCAGTTAAATACTCCCATTTTATCCATTTCTACCTTGGCAACACCTGTCTTCTACTATTTCTCTCTCAGGTTCCTTCTTTCCCTTTACCTCCATGGTTTATTTCCATTTTCCTAGCTCCTCCAGTCACATCGGGATATATAGTCACATGGAAGGATTTGGTGCTAAGATCTACAAACGAGGGAGAACGTATGTCATTTGTTCTTCTGAGTCTGTGGTACTTCACTTACTATAACAGTTTCTAGCTTCATCCATTTACCTGCACATTTCATGATTTCGTCATTCTTAACTGGCTCCGTTGTGTAAATGTACTGCATGTTTATTATCCATTTGTCAGTTGAGGGACACTTAGGTTGCTTCCGTCTCTTAGCTATTGTGAAAAGAACATCAACAAACATGATTGTACAAGTATCTCTGCAGTAGGATGAATCCTTTGGGTGTATGCCAAGGAGTGGTATTAGCGGATCATATGGTAGATTCATTTTTAGTTTTTTAACAGTTCTCCACACTACTTTCCATAGTGGTTGCACCAGTTTGCATTCCCAGCATTCGCCAGCAGTAAATAAGCTTTCCCGTTTCCCCATATGCTTCCCAGTATTTGGTATTATTTGTTCTCTTGATCTTAGCCAGTCTGACTGTGGTTAGGATGAAATCTTAAAGTGGTTTTGATTTTCATTTCCCTAATTATTAAGAACACTGAGCACTTTTAAAGCTGTTCCTTAGCCATTTTAATTTCTTTTGAGAATTCTCTGTTCAGATCCATAGCCCATCTTTTAATTGGGTCATTTGTTTTCTTGATTCTTTGTTTTTTGAGTTCTTTTTATATTCTGAATATTAACCTTCTGTCAGATGTATAGCTAGTGAAGATTAAGATTTGCTTTAAGAAGTCAGGTAAATTTTGCATTTGACGCCATAATATATGTAATTATTTCAATATCAAAAAAAAATCAATTTTAGGCAGGGCGTAGTGACAATTCACATTTAATTCCAGCACTTGGGAGGCAGAGGCAGTTGGAGCTCTGTGAGTTCAAGGTCAGTCTAGTCTACATAGGGAGTTCCAGGCCAGCTGGGGCTACAGAGAGACCCTGTCTCAAAAAGACAAAAAAATTAATGTCTTTATTGGTAAAATTACTTAATCGTCCCCCAAACACTTTTATATAAAGTCCATGCTAAAGATATTCTATATTATCCTAGGGCCTTAACTATCCCTAAATTACAGATTCTACCTTTTGTTGGGCACATAGTGAGGAATAATAAAGATGTCTTGGTGAGCATTTGACCTTAGCTGGGGTCATGTTAGATAATCAGTAAATGTTTGTTGTCTAAATTTGGTGGTAGGATGTAGGGCCTTTAACATTTTTTGGTATGGAGATAAGTTGCCTCCATTAGAGAATGTTTAAATCAATTTCTTAGTTATGATTAAGCTAATTCTCTTCTGTCTTTTTAAAAAAGAAATTTATCAGATAGGTTCTGAGTAGCTTGTGGGCTTGTACAATACATGTCTCTCTTTCCCCAGCAATGCTGGCGACCTTGATCTTGGACTCCATGCTGTCCCTACTGCTATGAACAAATTCTGTACCATTACAACTTCTTCACAGTACCAGATTCTGACTCAAGGTTCAGGAAGTCTGTGTCTTACTGGCAAAGCCAAGGTCACATGATCCTGTCTATGTCAGTCATTGTCCTTGCTCTTCCCATCCTTATTCATCCATTGCTCCGCCCTTTTCTAGTCTTCTCAGTATACCAGAGGCTGATCCCCAGGAGCTGCTCTACCCAAGCTCTTTTGCCTTCTGTTTTCCATTCATTAGATCAATGGGAGGTTCCGGTGGGAGGCCAGGGAGTGGGGGGAGAGAGAAGCTAGAGTATTTCTGTTCCCATTTACTCCCTTCACACTTCAGTGCAGCCGTAAAAGAGTAACTGGGTTTTTCCAAGACTTCAGCTTCCCATGGGTGGTCCTCTTCCAGGGATCCAGATTCACACAGAGTTTCTTCCCTTAATCACTCTAGGTCTGAGCATGGAAATAGTTTCCTACTGTTGTTAATCTCTGAATGCCTCAGCACGACTATTAGTTTCTGTAGCTCCACCCATGTTGTTACGTATACAGTTCTTTCATTGAGATTTTTCAGATCCCATCTGTGCATGCCCTCTGTTTTCTATGGGGATTCTGACTGAGTCAATACCACAGCTACAAGGAAGCTGGGAAAATATGTACCTGACATTTCAGCTTCTAGTGGGGCACAGATACCCTCCTAGCCAGTCCCATGACATGGAAGATCCCCTAAACACTCAGGAGAATGAGGACATACACTGTGTCCTTCTGTCCAACGCTAGAGGTCCTCACTATATCCCTAAGATGATAAACAGAAACAAAAGATGTAGACATTGGATGTGAATGGATGAAACTGTCTTCTTTTACAGATGTCATGACTGTATTTATAAACAATCCAATGTAATCTGAAGTCCACTAAAATAACTGAATTTAGAAGTGTCAATGTAAACAAAGTTGATATGTAAAATGTCAGTTGTATTTATAGGTACAAACGATTGGACAATGGGATGTTTAAAATGCTATTTACAGGGAATATATAATGGTGCTACTAATATGTAAAACAGTATGGATCCTCCTCAAAAGAACTTCAAACAGAATTACTACATGAACCTATTGTTTAATTTGTAGATATATATTCAGAAGAATTTATACTGCAGTTAATAGAGTTCATTGCTGAGTCAGACCACTGATGATCTTTCTCCCCCAGCAGTTTGCATAGGAACTTCCACAGCAGAAAGTTCCCAGTTCAGTTCCAATTTGATTTCTCTGTATCTTGCAAGCAAGTGTGTAGCATCTTCAGGAATTGGTTCTTATTTAGTTCTAGTGGGCAATCAAGAAAAGTGGTAAGAATTAGTATTGTTTGGGGATCCTCTGGGACTTACCTGACCAGAACTCAAACAGAGATCTCCCACATCTGGCTCTGAGATTTTTGTTTGCTAAGCCATTGTTTCTAGAAGTAGCATTATCTAGCCATCCAGGAGCTCTTCCTTCTAACTCTTTTTAAAAATTGTATGCTTTAATTGGGTTACAAGATAATAGCTTTCCATACAGCTTTTTCATATGTCTTTTGGTTTGGTCAACCCTCCTTCCATGATTTCTCATCCATCCCATCCCTCCACTCCTCTCTCTACTTAAACCTTTCTGTCCTCAGTATTACCTTCTCCCTTTTCATGTTGTCTATGCTTTATGATTTCACCTTGATTTAAACATACATCCCCTCAATGTCTTTATAGAGCTGTGAACCCAGCAATGTATAATGCCAACATGCCAGGCAAAATGAGCCTAATTGTGTAATAATGGCACAACTGTTATGGGGTAACCAACCACTCTCTGATTGGATTTGGAGACTGCTCCCCAAAAGGGAATCCATGCCTGCTGCTATAACCCAGTCAAAATCATGTGGCTGGGGGAGCTCATAGGCTCCAGAGGAGAACTTACTACTGTTGTCTAGCTAACTTGGCACAGCATCAAACTGCTTTATAAATAACTATGGTTATACCCATAAACAATTTCTACTCTTCGCCTTAATCAATGAAGCCTTACTTTATTTGTGGTGAATAGGCAGTGAATGCAGAGACTCATAGCCACTCAAGTTGCCAAGAATAAGTGACAATTGAATGTTCAATACTAATTAAGACATTAGTACCTCTCCTCTAAGACTCAAGGCACATCAGGAAGAGGGGCGGAAAATATGTAAGAGCTGGAAAAAATGGAGAAGGGCTGTGAAACACCATCTGCTAAGCACAGCATAGCCATTTCAATTCTGAACTCAATAGAAGCTACAGTTGCCTGTATCAGGCCTGAACATGATTGGCCCTGTAATAGTCTCTCATAGGTGGGAGAGGACTTATGGGGCCTACCCCTCCCTGTTGAACTACTTAACTACTATTCAGAGATATAGGAGTTATTGTCTTTGGTTTCATACCTATGGGTGAGCTCACCAGGCTCCAATGGATATTAAAACCCACAGGCACACAGATAGACTTGGTAAAAATCATGGTCACAAAACAAAACAAAAAGAGATGAATGTGGGAAAGGGATTCGTAGGGATGAGTGGGGACTGACAGGGATGAGAGGGAGATAAAAGAGGGGAGGGGATGAAAATAATCAGAATACATTATATACATGTATGAACTTGTTGAAGAACAGATTTAATAAATAAAAGACAAAAAAAGAAAGAAAAAAATTGAGCACAGGATAGCAAATAGATGTTTGCACACTCATTGTAGCATCATTACAATAGCCAGAACAAAGAAGCAAACAAAATTTTAAAATGCATTAACAGATGAATGTAAAAGAAAATGTGCTACACACACATGAGTATTATTTTGTCTTTAAAAGAAGAGAATCTTGTTTTATGATACAATGTGGATGAACTTAAAAGACACTATACTAAGCAAAAGGAACCTGTTACAGAAAGGCTTGCGTCCATATATATTGGGTACCTAACATAGTCAAGTCCAAAGAAACACAAAGTAGAAACTGGTTATCAGGAGTGAGGGGAAAATGGAATAGAATTATTGTTCAATGAGGATAGTCTTTGTTTTGCAAAATGCAAAGGATGTCTTGTATAACAATATGCATATAACACTCCTGTGCTGTACACTTAAAAATAGCTAAGATGGTGAGTTTCATATCATACATTTTTTACCATGATAAAAATTTATTTTTAGTAGTATCAGAAATGTCAAATAGCTAGGAATATATCCAATAAACACATGCAAGACATCTACACTGAGCATTGAAAAAAATATTGATAAAAGAAATTATAAAAAGGTTGTTAGTCCAGGACTATAGTAATTAAGAGTGAGGTGCTGGGGCAAAGAGAGGCAAATAGGCAAATCAGTGAAACAGAACAGAGGATCTAGAAATAGATTCATACATACAGAGTTTTTTCATACAAAAACTCCAGTGCAATTCCATGGGGGAAGGATAGTCTTTTCAGTAAGTATAACTGGAGAGGTTGATATTCGCATGGGAAAGAGATGAGCTTTGTTCTCTATCTCATACCATACACAAAAATAATATCATAGATATGTGAAAGATCAAACAAAAAATATCTAGAAGGAAAAAGGAAGAATATCTTTATGACCTTGAGGATAGGCAGAAATTTTCTAAGCAGCATATAAAATATTATTCATAACAGAGCAATTCATTTGGCTATGTTAAAATGAGAGTTGTTTTTCCATTAAAAGGCACCATTTAGAATATAAAAAAAAATCAGTTAAGCCATAGACTAGATGATATTAATAGTATATCTGATAAGGAATCCTGGATTGTTTGTTTTTTAAAGGGCAAAAGAATTTAAAAAAAAAAACATGCTTTACAAAAGAAATATCAAAACGGAAGATGACCTTATGAAGAGGTCTTCAGCATCACGTGTCATCAGAATAATGTAAATTTCAACTACAGTGAGATGCCATCATATAACTACAAGAGTGGTTATTAGGAAAGACCGATGAAACCAAGTATTACAAAACTGGAGAGCAACATGAACTTTCACACATGGCCCACGGAGGCCCCGTTTGTTCAACTGCTTTGGGAAACTAGTTATGTGTCTTCTTGAAAACCTAAGTATACACCTACTCTGTGGTTGAGCAACTCCTTACCAGATATTTACCTGCAGGACATGAAACATGTGCATAAAAAGAACTGAACAAGAATGGTCACAGCAATAATGGAACACAGCACATCAAATAAGAAAAACTTAGAAGATAGCAGGCCACAACCTGGAGGGCCTCACAAACATGTACAGAATGGAGTTAAGGAGTTATCAGACTAGCATACACACAGACCCCATTTATGTGAAGTTCATGCAAAACCAATTTGTGGTAATAGAAATCAAAATAATAGTTACCTCAAGAGTATGTGTGTGGGGTAATATTTACTAAGAAGGGGAATGAAGGAATTTTTGTGGGTGTTAACTTTTGTGGGTGATGGATATATTTTATATGCTGATCTGGAGGGTCTATGTAAAGTAGCTATGTAGTCATGCCTTGATATTCAGAAAGCTGCTTTGTTCCAGGAATATTACAGATACCCAAAGCTGTGGATGCTCAAGTCTCTTCTAAAATTGGCACAGTATGTGTATATATCTGATGTATATCTTTTCTTGTACTTACATCATCTCTAGATTATTTATAATCTCTATGTAAATAGTTGTTATACTGTATTGTTTAGGGTTTAATGACAGAAAAAATATAGACTAAACATGTTCAATGTAGACATTTTTTCAAACATTTTAAACCCACAGTTGGCTGACTTGCCAGATGAAGGACTCTTGGAACGAAAGGGCAACTGTATTTACTAAGAAAGGGCATGAGGGGACTTTCTGGCATTATGGATATATTCCATACATACCTTGATTGGGGTGGTGTACATGTGTAGATGTTAGAGTTATTTTCTTAATACTTATACATTTTATTGTATAATAAAATGAAAGCATGCCTTGATTTTATGAAATGGGAAGGGACTCAGTGGTCAGGTAGAAAATAAATGACGACTATCTACTTGTTTATGCAGACAGTTTTCACTGTTCTAGGAGAAGGTGAGTAGAAATGGGTGGGGTTCCTTGGCAAATTGGAGGGTCATGCAAATTCTATGGTATCCCTCTGGGTGACCCCATCTGTTCCATTATGTCCTATGCAGATACTTCAATGTAGGGGAGAACTTCCAGGCATAGTGAGGGCCCTATGGATGCTTCTCTTGGACATACTTGCTCAAGGTCAAATGCAGGCCGTTTCTTGTGTTGTCAGGTCCTTCAGAGAAGCCCCATCCTCCATCCAGTTGCATATTTGGTAGAGGCTCAAGCTAAACAAGGTCAGAAGATTTGTCTAGGGCTGCATATGGGTTAGGTGCTCCAGGCTATCTCCCAGGGGCTCCTGGCCAAAGCTCTTCAGAGAATGATCTGTGGACTGGAGCCTATCTACAGATTGGTGTTGACCTATGATGACATAGTACTGAAATTAAAGAGTCAGCATTTGAAAAACTCATAGCTATTGAAAGAATAATTATATGCTTACTGAATTTACTGTTTAAGTTATGAAATGGAGAGGGTACATAGTATGTTTTTTTCCATTTCATTTCCAATTTGTTTGCATTGTATGTCACAAAAACATTGGGCTATGATGAATTGGAACTGTTTAAAAGGAGAAACTGGTCCTTCATCACTGCTGCTTTTAGGAGCATCATTTCAGACCCACAAAGGGTATGTCCTAGAACATATGGCAGCACTTGGGCTGGGTCTCTGATAAGTCAGGGGCTGCTGCCACCTGCACTTGGCAATTTTTAGAGACATTGAGCAAAACAGCCTAATTGTAGTTTCCATAGTTACCAGCCACCACTGATGAAAATATGAGCAGATCTTAAAGGGAAAAGCCAGGCACAGGCATAGGAAGCTGGGAAGGTGGGGAGGAAGGGAAGGATGATGCTGGGCTGCAGGTGGGCTCTCCACTGGAGAAGGTAGCTAAGATTCCACAGAGCTGGAGACATTAGCTATCTCTCAGGGGCAGAAGTCCTGGAATTAATGATGGAATACCACCACCACAGCATCCTATGAAGAAGTAGGTGATAAGGGACATTCAGTACAATTGGCCATAAGGGAAGGATGGCAGGAAGATTCCTGGACCTTCATACTCAAAGTCAAGGCTGTGATTTCCCCAGGCAAGCCTCTATTTCTATCACCTGTTGGGGTTTATTCTGTAACACCTCCTGCTGCCTCCTGTGGCCATTCATTCACTCATCCCTTTGTTCTTACTTTACTCAATAAATACTGCTACTTAGGGTCACATAATACAGCAGAACCCAACCAGACCAAGGCCCTGCCTTCAGGAAGCTTTTATTCTAACAGGAGATACAGATTTTAGACATGTAAATATCTCACGTTCACAGATACTGTATTCACTTCATGGCTGAAGAGAGGCATGTTGGTATGAAGGGCTGTGGTGAGGGTGAAAATGTTCACACACAATCTTCAGCATTTGAGATGTTAAGGGCAGATGCATGGCTGCATAAAGGATGCAGGTCTTGCCACCAGTGGAGGCCCAACAGATGCTTGTCAACTGTATTCACAGGGCCAGCCACAAAGATCAAAGCTTTGCTAGTTGTTCTCTTGGTTTCAGGGAATGGCTCAGGTGTCCACAGCTGTCTCAGGACAAAGCTGAACAGGAGGTGGAGGTGTGGGGGGGGGTCCTACCCTGGGACTCAGCCACTAGAGGACGCTGTTGGAGGCTTGTCAGCTCTGAAGGAGGCACTAGAAGCCAAGAGAAAGAGCGATGCTGTTTTATGAAAATATTTGGATTATGTGAAGTAAGCAGCAATCCTGCCTCAAAATTGGCCTGTAAATCATTCTGAAGGGGGGGGGGGCACGCGGACCTGGGGAGGCTTTGCATGTAAGTTTACAATCTCTCCAAAAGCCCTTGAAGGAATTACAGCCCCATAACTCACTGGAGCCTGGAGGCTGCTCTTTCTTGAAGCCTGGTCTCAGCTCTTGTTCAAGGACCGCCGGGAAGGCCCATCTGGGTGCCAGCAATGAGAGGTCTCTGGCGACCTTGAGCAGAGCCGACTAGGCTCCCTAGGGCAAGCAGGGGGGAATGCTGAGAGGATTGGCACGGTCCCCGACAGCTGAGGGCAGCTCTAGTGTCAGGGATTCCGTGAGGCTGTATCATAGTGAGTTCCAAGAAAGTGAGACCAGGAAGCAAGCGGAGCCATGGGACCAAAGGGCAGATGGTAGAGATCCTGTGGGTTTCCTCGAAGCTCCATGCAGCCAGCCACATTCCCGTAGGGTGCAGTGGAATCACATAGCAAGGATGCCATGGCAGTCTCTGTGGATGGGGCAGGGGTGCAGAATGAAGCTGATTTTCTTTTTCCTTGTCAGGACCATGTCTCCATTACAAAATGGGGTCTACCAGCCTCTGATCAAAGAGCAAATGCCTGGGCCTCAAAGGAGCCCACAGCCTGAAGGGGAGTATTTGTTGAGGGAGCCAGTACCAATCTTTCAGTTTGGGAAAATGTGCAAGGTAGGACGAGAGGGTGGATACCAATATGTTCACCTTCCTCTGGCCCTTATGGTGGCCTCTGACTTGTCCAGGATGAAAAAGAGAACCCAGTAAGACAGTTTCCAATGGCACATCAGTGAAAATAACTGCCCCCTGAAGGGTCTGGTGGCACAGGCCTCTAATTCCAGCTACTTGCTAGGCTGTGGCTGAAGGATCACAACTTTGACTGGGAAAATTGATGCTGATTAGCTGGGGCTGAAAATCAGCTGTAAGTAACAAGAACCTGGCATCATCTAGGTGAAGGCTTCTGGGAAGTATTTCCTCAGGTCAGTACACAGCCACTGTAGTCCAGAGGGAACCATGGCTGCACATCAAACTGGCAGCAGATCATGCAATGTTTAAGAGCCTTCTAGGTGGCAGTGATGTTGAAGGTGTAAGGGTTCATGAAGAGAATCTGAGGCTTTGTACTGTGAGAGGCCATGAAAGTCACTGGTGAAGGTGCCATCACAGTCGCAATGAAGACCCCCAGGACTGAAGGGGTCATGGACAGAATCTGATCTTTGACACCCCGAGAGGCCAGAAGAGGCTGTTGGTGAAGGTGCAGTCTCTGTTGTGATGGAGATACCAGCATATTGGAGATGCCAGGACCATGGGATGACCACCAAGGGCAGTGGCAACTGTGGAGTGGAGCTGGCCTGAGCCTATGAGACAAGCTGTGTGTGCTGTGGATGGTAAAGCCAGAGAAGTGAAGCTGCCCAAGCCCTTTGGAGCCCAGAGGATCGTGAGTGAGTCCCAGATGTCCAGCCTTGAGCTACTTTGTTGGACTTTGGTTTTGCTTAAGTGTGACAGATTCTTCCCATTTGCAATGACAATATGTAACTTACTTTGGATTTTATAGGAACCCACAATTAAGAGATTTTGAATTAATTTAACAAGATGTTGAGTTTTTAAAGTGTTTGAACTTTTGAGTATTGTGGGACTTTTAAAGTTGTACTGTTTTATGTTATAATACTAATAGTAACATGAAATCTTGGGGATAAGAAATGGAAAGGTTGTGGTTTAATAGTGATATGTTTATATGCAAGTTGACAAGGAGTCAATTGTGCTGGATAGCTTCAGTTGCCAACTTGGCACACCTGGGTGGTGGGACCCTCAACTGAGGAATTTCCTTCATTGGCTTGACCTGTGGCCATGTATGTCTGTGGGCATTTTCTTGATTGTTGAGTGATGTAGGAGGGCCCAGCCCACTGTGGGTGGTGCCATCCTTAGTCCTGTGTTGAATAAGAAAGCAGGCTGAGCACAGGCCAGAGGAACAAGCCAGTAAGCAGCATTCCTCCATGGTCTGTTCTTCAGTTCCTGCCCTGAGCTCCTGCCCTGGTATCCCTCCATGATGAACTCTTAAGAGTAAGGTGACTTAAACCCTTTCCTCTCCAAGTTGGTTTTGGTCAGTGTTTTTATGACAGCAGTAGAAAGCTAACCAGAATAAGTAAGCTGCATAAGAAAGCATAAGGGAGATACAAAGAATTGGCTTGAGTGGTAGGCCCTACAGGGAATAATATAGCCTTGCTTCTTCTTGGCTCTGTGCCAGGCTGAGCTCATCATATGGGGACATGTTTGGTGGTCTTGCAGCAGTACTCCAGAATGAGAAGGTTGACTGGCTCATGGACAATGGCTGTGGATTATGGAAGGCTAGCTATTCATGCCAGTGTGCCCAACATTGTATTTTTGATGGAACAATTGATACAAGTGATGTGATATTTTCTTGCTGCATAGAACCTTGCTAACTTTTGTATTTTATTTTGTTTTGCTTTTAATACAAAGTTTCACTATGTAGCCCAGGCTAGTCTTTAACTCACTATGTAGGCCAGACTGCTTTAAACTTGTGGTAATGCTCCTTCCTTGGTCTCCCAAGTGTTGGGATTATAAGCATGAACTACCACACCTGACCTTCATTGATGAATCCAAGGACCAACTACCATGTTCTTGGAATGCATGGCAGTAAACCTTCAGAGGTCCTACCCACCCTCTAAAAAAAGGTTTCATTATATAATACTAACACTTGAGTATCTTAGAAATACTCAAAAAAACCTGTAAGAACAGTAAAAACATCAGTTGAAAATTTTGAATGAAGTCCCCTGTGTGGGTGGAAAAAGGCACTTCCAGGAATCATAAGATTGTTGGGCAAAAATTCCAATGGGTAGGCTACCTCTCTATGGGTTCCTGACCAAGGAAGATCCTGAGGGTTCCCCAGTACAGACTATTAATACTATTGTTGGGTCATGCTAGAACCAGATGGTAAGCCCCAATTGTTGAAGACACTGCATACTTGGCTGAAGGACATGAAGAAATCAGTCTGAGGCTAAATTGAAAGCTCCTTCCTACCACTGACATTTGTAGTGCTGGAAAGTTCTATGCAGGCTTCTTGTGAATTGTAACTAGTGGTCTTGCTATCAGCATGCAGGCAAGATGTACATGCTGGTGAAATAGTGGCACCATTGTCGTGGGTGCATCCAACTATTTTCTTAATTGGCTTTAGGGCCTGCTCCACAGGAGGGAACCCATGTTTGGTACTGTAAGAGTGGGAAAAGCAAAGCAAAAGAAAATTAAAAACAAAAACCTGCTATTGGGGAAGACATAGACCCCAGCAGTGAAACTACTGCTAATGTTTTACTAAATAAAAATAACTTGTCTGTCAAATGGCCTTCTAAACATTTGTGTTTATGCTCACAGATTACTGTTGCTTTTGCCTTTGGGTGGGAGATCTTCCTTTTGAAGCTGGTAGAAGTTACTATGGAAACTCACAATTAGTCAAACTGATGAAAATAAGTAACTATTTCTGTGGCATGGTGGCTCAATGTTCAGCCACAAATAAAGAAAATTATGTATCTGTATCACCTCTTCCAAGGCTCAGGGAACATCACCGAAGAGAGGTCAGAAAGAATGTAAGACAAGGATGGAGTATTTTGAAGCCATTTCCTTAAAACTGGGTTGGAACATTCCGTATGCAGGGAGGGAGAAAGCTCATGAAATTTGTGAAACTCACAAGACCCTCCCCAAGATTATATGCATGTGGCAATGATTGCTAGTGGAGGGGAAGGTCTTCCGTGATGTAGATGCCTTTATATTGTGTGGGAGACTCCAGTGAAGCTGGGGTGGGGCTTTTTGGTGATGCAGTTGCCAAAGTACCTACTCCTTTAAGTACTCCTTCATCCATTGTTCTAGTTCGTTTCTCCATTGCTGTGACAAAACACTCTAACCAATACCAACTTGGGGAGGAAAGGGTTTATTTAGCTTACATATCCTGGGTCACAGTTCATCTGGGAGCCCGAGGTAGGAACTCAGGGCAGGAACCTGGAGGCAGGAGCTGGAGCACAGACCATGGAGGAATGCTGCTTACTGACTTGCTCTCCTGGCCCCTGCTCAATCTGCTTTCTTATGCAACACAGGCCTGCCTGCCCAGGGGTGGTACCACCCACAGTGGGCTGGGCTCTCCCACATCACTCATTAAGAAAATGCCCCACAGACATGGCCACAGGCCAGTCCAATAGAAGCAATTCCCCAATTGAGGCTCCCTCAACCCAGGTGTGTCAAGTTGACAGTAAAGCTATCCAGCACATCCATGCTCCATGCTCCTATAAACAACTGATAAACTCATTAATTCTTGAATGGAATCTTTTCTTTGGTCTCTCATTGCCTTCTCTATCTGGGCTGTCTAGAAATAGACTCCCCAGGAAAAGTCATGGACACATCAACTTACATAGAGATTGTGTCTGTGGAAAGTTCTTTGGGTCCAGACATGATAACTCTGGATTATAGAGCACTGGAAGTTATAGTTCTATGTAACACTTATATTTTCTTCTTTATCACCTCTGTGTATTTTTTTTAAGAAACTTGTTTTTAATTAATAGGCAATAGTTGTCTAAGATCACTTAGAAAACCTGACATTTAGTATTAGTTTGGTTACATTAAATGTGCTTCCAGTACAGGGCTTGTAGCCCAGTGAAATGGAGAAAGCAGTGGGCATTTATCTTATTACTATGTGTTTGGCATTGAGTTCAAAATCAAACAAATGAAAGACAAGCTGTATAACTCCTCTGAATTGAGTAGACAGGATGTAAAAAGGTGAAGCTGTAAAGGGATAAAATTATTATGTATATACCAGAGTTGAGTCTATTAAAATAAAGTACCAAGTGGTCCATTATGGGTAATCAGAGACTCTAGCCCTTCAGAATAAGATGCTAATTACATGGCAAAGGCAAGAAACACAGAAGGTACTGGGGAAGAATAGATAGCAATAAGTTCCTGAAGAAGTCATTTATGAATTCAACAAACCAATAGGTTTGTCTATCCCTCACCAATAGTTATGATTCAATATTGCTTTGATATGCTTTACTTATTTTACATGTGTCAAAACGTTCAAGGTAAAATAAACACTTGATTCATTATAAATGATAGAAACGAGGAGAAGAGTTTGCAGCTGTAGGTGGGGATAGAAGTAATGGGAAAATGAAGTAGAAGAAAATTAGAAATTCTTGCCAGAAAAATAGCATTTAAAATGACTTTAATCTTGCTATTATTGAATTAAGAGCTTTGAAGGATTTTATCTTATGTTACAGATATCCTTAGTTCTTACCTTACATCCTGCAGAACCACCTTTCTTTTTTTAATATATATATTTTTTCCTGTAGAACTATTTTCTTAATTTGCATGTTGCTTCTGTGTCTTTCTTTTTAAACTTACTTTTTAATTTTTATGTGTATGGGCATTTTGTCAGCATGTACATATGTGTACGATGTGTATGCCTGGTGCCAGTGGAGTCCAGAAGAGGGTGCCAGATCCCCTGTAACTGGAGTTACAGGTGGTTGTGAACCACCAGGTGGGTGCTAGAAACTGAACCCAGACCATCTGCAAGAGCAGCAAGTGTTTTTAACTGCTGAACCATCTCTCCAAGCTCTGACCTACCTTTCTAGGCCAGCTGTTACCCCAACAAACAGCTGGCATGTGTGTGTAATCTTGTAGTATTTGCTTTAAGGACATTGCATCTCCGTTGTGTCTTGAGGCTCCTCTGCTCCAACTTAGGGAGTCTCCAGGAAACCACTTATCCACTCTAACATGCCCACTTAGAAGTGGGAGAAATGGCCACTAGCAACTGGTATGTGAGCCATCCTGAGGTGCATTCAGTTGTTTATAGAGCTCCAAGGGAGTAGAGTCCCAGGTACCTATAGAAGGATGAGTTTGAACTGGCTTGTCAGTCTTTGCTTCCTTAGTCACCATCTCTCTTCCTTAGGACCCCTGCTCACAAGCACTGGTCTCAGGTGCTGCTTTTGGAGGGAACTCGGGTACCTACAATCTTGAGCTATCTATTCCTGCAGATTATTGAGAAGCTATGTTTGATCTATACTTAAGATTGTAAGGTTGTGATACTGAGAAATTCTTGCAGCTGTTTTATTTTAGCTATTCATTTAAAGCACATTTTTAGGGCAACTGCTATAAGCCAAATAAGGACCATGAACTATGGCTACAGAGATACCATGTGAGGTTCTCTTTTGGGAGCATTTTCTCTAGAATAGAAGCTATGATCTGCCATGAACTTGCATGATATCAGGACCTGTGTTACATATTCTGCAATCCCTAGCTCAGTTGCAAGAGTCCTATGAGAAAACAGCTGTTACTCTCATTTTCACAGATGAAAATTCAGTTTTAGATATGGTTTAGAACTCGTTTTAGAAGGATCTGGTCAGTGCAGGGCATGTTTGAACCAGGTCATGGTTATCATCTTTACCCAGTATAAATGGTGCATTCAGGGCACAAGTGGGGGGTGGTCAGGAATTAATCCTGGGGATAGGAGTCCTAGGGGTCTACAGATGGGCTGCTAACAGCTTTATGGCATCAGTAGTGGTATCTCCAGCTTGTGTTGTTCATGAGAAGGCAAAAAGCAGAAGGCAAACTGAAATGAGAAAAGGAATGAGGAGTGTGCTCTGGAGCTCTGGAGCTGGGGAGTCCTCGGGCATATCTGAGGTCATTGGTTTAAGAAAACAGGGTGGGTGTATCCTATGGTTAAGGATATATTCCTAGAGCACGGGGCTGAACACACCTCCTATGCTGGATAGTTTTAGCTGATAACTTGACATACCTGGCTAGAGGTAACCTCAACTGGGGAATTTGCTCCATTGGACTAGCCTGTGGCCACGTCTGTGGGACGTCTTCTTGATTGTTGAGTGATATGGGAGGACCCAGCCCACTGTGGGTGGTACCACCTCTGGGCAGGTGGTCCTGTATTATATAAGAAAGCAGGTTGAGGGGCTGGAGAGTTGTCTCAATGGTTAAGAGCACTGACTGCTCTTGCAGAGGACCCGGGTTCAATTCCCAGCACCCACATGGCAGCTACGAACCATCCTTAAGTCCAGTTCCAGGGGAATCCGAAGCCCTCTTCTGACTTCCACGGCATTGCGTGACACGGGTGCACTTACATACATTCAGGCAATATACTCGTACACATAAAATAAAAATAATAAATAAAAAATATTTTTAAAAAATAAAAGAAAGGTTGAGCATGGGCTGGGGGAGCAAGCCAGTAAGCAGTGTTCTTTCATGGGCCTGTGCTTCAGCTCCTGCCTCCAGGTTCCTGCCCTGAGTTCTAACTCTGGGCTCACTCAGTGATGAACTGTGACCTGGGAGATGTAAGCCAAATAAACCCTTTCCTCCCTAAGTTGGTATTGGTCAGAATGTTTTGTCACAGCAATTGAAGGCAAACTAGAACACCTCCATAGTGACCTGTTAATGGAGTTTGGGGGTGAATAATGAAGAATGATTAGGGAACAGCCTGTGAAAGATGGGGGAACAGGGATGCATTCTGCCTTTCTTATATCTTAGAAGGACTATCAGAGCCTTCCTAAAATCAGCCACCATCTTTTTAGGTATCACAAGACACACTCATCTAGCATTTAGAAAGGTGGCTGCCATCTTGAGCAGGACTTGAACAGGTTGAGAACATAGTCCTTTGTCCTCCTTGTGTGTGTATGGGATTCAGCCCCAGGACATAAACTACTCATTAAAGGCATCCAGGGGAGTGTCACATCATCACATAAGTCCATCTGTTCTTATATTGTCAAACAGAGGCCTTTTCTATGGATTTTTATAGAGGCCTAGATACATTTTGTTGTTGTTATTTTGAGACAGGGTCCCGCTAGAGCCCCAGCTGGCCTGGAACTCGTTATGTAGACCAGGCTGGCCTTAATTTCATAGAAATCCACCTGTCTCTGACTCCCAGGGGTTGGGATTAAATCTGTGTACTACCACACCTGGCTGAGGCCTGTTTACCTTTGAGAGCCTGGTCTGGAATCTGGGACTGCATCGGAGCTGTTGCTGCAGTCTGGGCCTTGGTTTGGGCTTGGTCTTTGGACAGCAGACCTGGTGCTTGCCAAACTTGGTGTAGGTGATGTAGGCAAGTTGACACCCTTTGGAATCTTTGGGTTTGACAAAGGCCTTGACATCCTTTGCACGTAGACTCATGGCATTGGCGTTGTTTGCCTGCATCTTCTTTAGGCTTTTCTTGTACTTCTTGGTAAATCGAGTGTTCCTCAGAAACTTGGGAGTCTTCCCCCTTACAAGACATATCGCTGTGATGGAGGTTACTTGATGCTATTCCTGTTACATTTGGGGGAACCAGTTGTACTTGGTGTGATTCTTGGACCTGCCTATATCTACACACACCCAACAGCTCCTGAAATGCATGGGACCAGAAGGGGAAGAACATGATTAACTGTGTCCTAAATGGAGATGAGTGGTCTTCTTCCCTTGTAGAATACTGATCATGAATCAGAACTGAAGAACTAGAAAACTATGGGTTATTTTCCACAACCTTACCTGACTTCTTCCCTTCATGGTAAGTGCAGCTTCTCCCTCTCATCCTCCACTGTTCTTTCATTCTCTCAGACTTTCCAGACCCAGATCCAGAAAATTATCAGCATTAAGAATTGACCCATATCATAAGCAAATAGTCAATAAGACATTTTTAAGAGACTTAGGCCAAGCCAAGCACCTATAATCCTAGGATACAAGAGGTGGGAAGATCATGAGTTTGAGGGCCAGCCTGGTCTACACAGTGAGACCTTGTCTCAAAAAACAAACAAAACCTATGTACTACCTGTGTTGGGGTGCACACCTTTTATTCTAGTACTCAGAAGGCATAGCGAATCAGATGGATCTCTGTGAGTTGCAGCCTAGTCTACATAGCAAGTTTCAGGTCAGCCAGGGCTGCATGGTGATACTCTGTCAAAAAACAAACAAATAAAACACACACAAAAAAAAACAAAAAATAAAAAAAACCCACTCCATATCACAACAGAACCAAAAATAAAACCCTTAAAACAAACAAAAATCTCCCCCAAATCAAAACACAAAACAAAACAAAAACAAAAAGAATAATTCTCTGTGTGTGAAAGGGATAATTTCATGGGTTGTATTGGTGAGGTTAAATCATTCATTAAAGTGCAGCTTGCCAAGAAGACTTACAGTCAGGTAGCAAACCTTGTGTTTTCTTGCAAAGCATTTCTTGTGTTAGATGGATTCAGAGGCTGGTTGAGTCCCCTAGCAAAGAAATCTGCTGTCAACATTGAATGATAGTAGGCTTACTCTCCCTAACTTGAGGAGTCACCACCTGCCTTAACTGAGAACAAAGCTCGAGGTAGAAGGCTCATCTTAGGTAGTTGGATGCCGCATAGTTGGAGGTGCTCCGCGTCCTCATGGTAGGGGTCACCATCTATTTATGTCTCACCATCTCCAGCCAGTCACATAAAGAAAGACTCCCAAATCTCAAACTGCATTTTTATTATTTTTTAATAAACTTTATTCTATATTACAAATAGGTTTTTTTTTTTGTTCTGAACTGCAAAATAGGAATGCCTTATATTTACATACACAGGTATACAATTAATTATAACAAAGGTACAGAAGCTTGCCTTTACCAAGTTACAACTGGGCTCCAATTTAAATAGCATAGGTTTTATTTTAAAAACTTTTTTTAAATCTTTTTTTAAATCTCACTAGGATACTCTTCTTTAAAAATCAAAACCAGAAGACCCTCTCTTTTCAGAGATCCCATCCACCTATTTTTGAGGCTCATCGTAACACTGTTGTCTAAAGGTATGTTTTGCTTTCTTCTAAGGAAGGGTCAGTGTTCAAGGTGGGAGCTTGACTTTGGAACAGAAGTAGGGTGGGGCTGGAAAGGGGTAAGTGGAACAGAAATAACCTGCCCTACTTCCTTCACTGTCCTTTTTCTGAGACTCAAAAGACCTCTACCAGTTCCTTACCCCATTTATGCATCCATTCCTAGTTCTCTTCCTTCCCCTCTAGCGTTCAGGGCTTAATTCTGGGTCCTGTGACCAGACCAGAACTCCTGCTCACCTCCACACCTCAGCTCTTGGAGCCATTGTCTTTTGTAGTAAGGGAGTTGCTGGTTGCTATGGTAACTTGTCAAGACCCTGCTGGAAGAAAGAGCCGCTGTTCCCTACATGCTAAGTATGGGGGAAGGTTGTATCCAATCCTTCTTTCCTATTTCAGGCCTGACCAGGATTAAGCTACAACCACATGCCCTAAGCATACCAGGCCCAAGAAGGGAGCGGTGTGGGGAGGGTCATCCATTCTCAAGCTGAGTCATTGGTTTCCAAATGGAAACAAGATTCTTTGAGGTAAACTAGCTTTTATTTTTAAAGAACGGAAGGTTTAACAAGCCAAGAAGCTGACAAGAACGCTGGAGAAGGGACAGGGGAGGACAGATGAGGACATGTAGCCCATCTTTGCCCTGTGCTCCTGTGTGGGTGACCTCTGCACAAAAGTGTTCCTTAGTTCTGTTTGCTAAAGTGGTCTCCGCTTTGCAGTGTCTTTGGGGATTCTCTTTAACTGTATCCTCTGTTTTGAATTCTGCTCTCATAAGGGAGCCCTTCCAACATGTGCTTGAGTCTTAAGTTTAAAGGTACAAACAAAAGAAACTGGCAGAAGAGAAGCTGCATAGACAGAGCCTATTTGCTTTTGCATTCTTGGGGCAGGGGAGCTTGGGCACCCCCAGACTAAGCCTCCCTGCAGTTTGAGGGAAGCTAGGGAGAAATGTGAAGGATTCAGCAAATCCCAGGGGCAGCCTAGAGAGCCAGAGCTAGACATGAGTCCATGGAGGAGGAAGGCAGGTGAGACGAGACTCTCCAGCTAAAGGCCCCCTCCACCTGGACCCCTCGCCACCTCTACCAGGAGATAGAACAAAGTTCCCTTTGCTCCTCAAGGATTGTATTTGCTTTGCTTTGCTTTCTGGTAGCCATCAGTCTACTCAAGAATTCCGATGGGGTGCTAATGAATATGTATTATGTTTCCAACCAAAAGATCTATATTTTTTCATCTTGGAAACTGCCTCTAATAAAAAGCAATTTTACTGGGGAGTAATGATTTGTAGTTTTAAAAAGTCTCTCCTAATATCTGAAACTTTTCTTTCAGTGATTACGAATGAAGGAATGGTCCTTTAGTTTTCCGCTAGTAGCCCCCTTCAGAATACCAGGAGCTGTTGTAGTGTCCTAGCCTCTCTTAGGAGCTGCCTTTACCATCACAAATGATGGTAAAGCTGCCTACTTGTAAAATGAAGCTTGAGTTGGTTTCATGCAGAATGCCCTGGGGCAACTTGGCCAGAGTTAGGAGGAGAAGGATCTGTCCATCAAAAGCACAGGGGAAGCACTGAGGGAATTAGCAGCCATGGAGGATGCCTCCCTTGGCATGCTGACAGTTCACATGCGAGGCATTTACATACCCCTTACTTTATTAATAGGGATGGCTTTCTCATTCTCACCTAGGCTCTCCTCATTCTCTTAGAAGTCACTAGTAGAGTTTTGCATAACTCTTCCCCCCAGTCATTTTATGTCCACACCTGGGCTCCCTCTTTACTTTAAAATTCTTAGAATGTATAGGCAAAAAATAATGAATGATAAGATCCCAATCATATATCCCACAGCTTTTTGCCAAAGGAAGTGGCTGAGTAGTCAGAGTCACCATCACCAGTCCTTAGAGGATGAGATGTGGGTGAGGAACATGGAGGGAAGGACAGCCAGCTACCTGGACAGGGTCAGCTTGGTTCACACACAGAAAAGCCCCCTGAGCCCCAAGCTTCCTTTAGGAATGTGTTGGAATTGTTATTGAGTGCTGTTCCTGGAAGGGACATAAGAGGAATGCCTCCTGATGTCAGTTGTTCCCTGGCTCCCAGCTTTTTCTCTGAGGAAGAGGGAAAGTTTGTTCCTGATTACTGGAATACTGGCCTTTCTCATGGTGAAATATTCACTTGGAATCCTGTGAAGTCAAAGATAGGGAGTACTGGAAGAGAAGGCTGATAGAAAGGAGGCTGTCCTTTTTATGTCTAAGTGAGAGGGGGTTAGGCCAGGATGGACCACAGCAGTATGTCCCAGGGCGCTAGAAAGTGTGGCAGAGCCTTGCCCTTTGGAGGTCATCTGAGATACTCTCACATGTGGCTCCTCTGGGGAAGAACCCACAGGGCCTTGGCAGGAGGATGGAACCCCTGTCACTCAGAGAGGCAGCTTTGGGTGGGATGGGAATGCACTCACTCCCAGATGGATGAGTGTCTGAGCAGAATCAATACTTGGGCCTTGGGGAGGTGGCTCCTTGGGCAAGAGGCCACAGAAGAATAGGGAGGAAGCTTGCTGCAGGGGTGGGGCACAGTCAGGAACCAAACATGCCAGGGAATGGGGTAGGGGCACTAGAGCACCAAAGACCTTGGGGATGGAATGTTAGGGCCGGGGAAATGCTGAGGCATTACATCAATGTTAACCTAGTGGGACTGGAAGCTGAGCCTAGAGGCACAGTGACCTTATCTATTAGCAACTCCTGCTTCTCCCTGGGAACAGTCCTGGACAGTCTGCCTTGAACTTTGGGATTCTTTTAAAGGATTTCTCTTTCTGAATCTGGGTTCACTCAGGTGTCCTGAGCTTACTATGGGGTTGACAGCTCCCAACTTTGAGGAGTCGGGGACTGGCTCTGGCCATGCATGTTACACGGAGTTGCAAAGTACCTTGACCTCAGGGGATATTCAGGTTATCCTCTGTCCCCAAGTTTAAATACATATTCAAAGAAGAAGGCAAGAAAATATTTTCCTGAGGAAGTAACTGACACAAAAGCCAACCAGACTTCATGGCACTAAGAAACATCAGGGTCTCTCTTTACAGGAAAGGACAGAGACATGATCATACCCACACTTAGGGAGACACATGCCATGGGAGAAGTGACCAGCCAGAAGCTATCTTTCTTGATTTCTTCTATAAATTCTCTTCTATTGGCAAGACCTCATGAAATTCCCTGTTCCTTGTCCCAGTCCTCTTCCTCCAATGTTCAAAGCTTCATTTAACTTGGCTAGTCATTTTTGATATGTGATCAGTACCATTTCAATCCAGTGGTGTCGGGGGCAGGAGGATGAAGAGGTGAGGTGAAGGGGAGGTGAGAGTGACTATCTTTCCTCCCCTGCCCTCTGCACAGACTCCAGGAGAAAGATACAGATTCTACCTTCCACAGGTCTGCAACCTTACAAATGAACTCTGGAAGGGACAGAGAGCTAGGGTACTACTGTACCGCATGCCCTAGTTTCTGTGACTTGTTTCCTTGGGAGCTCACAGAACACTGGGGTCTCTGGTCAGCCAAGAGGAGCTAGAGAATCCTGAGGGGAGTTGGAAAAGATCTGGGAAGGTCATGACAGCTTTTGGACAATGTTGCCTGTCTTTGCTTTTAAATGTATCACATTTGCACCAAGAAATCAAATGGAAGAAATGGAAAACAAACAGCAAAAAGATTTCTATAGGTAAAATGGATCATGGCTCTGGGTGAGGCCTTAATTTCTTGAGTCTCCAAGCAGGCCACAAGGATTGCCTATAAAACAAAGCACCAGAAATAACCCACATCACCAATTAAAGTAAAATGCCTACACAAAGCCCCCTTCAAAAGAAACAAGGAGACCCTGGAAACTTGAGTGTCCTTCTTGCCTTCTTCCTGGTATTTATGTTTCTCTTGAGGTGTTTGAAGTTTTGCTTATAACAGAAACATAAGGAAAAAAAGTTCTGTACCGACAAAATAATACAATCATCAAGTAAAAATCAAAAGCTTCAGCAAAACCATGGTGACAGTCTTTTTTCTACGTGTTCCTTTTTTCTCTAACTGTGCAAAACTCAAAGAAATCAAAGCCACTTATCCATACACACACACACACACACACACACACACACACACACACACAGAGCTTCCATTTTGCAAATCTGTGTTAAATAGGTTCATTTCTCTCTCCTCCCCTATCCTTCATATGTGCAAAAGTATCTTAGTGGCTGAGGTGCTCCCTCAGCCTCACCCCCACATGCACCCTGTAGCCTTCCATGTCCTGTGGGTTCTTGGGAAGAAAAAAATAATCAGGGATAGAAATTCCACGTCTCCAACTGGCACTTCATTTGCCAAAACCTTTGGTTTTCTGGTGCACACCCCACCCTTTCAAATGCATTTTTTTCCTTCTTCCTTTTCCTGTTAGGTTGGCTTATGTTTTTTCCATTTGTTCATGGTAATGCCACAAAATACCCCTGCTCTGGGTCACCAAAGTCCAGGCCTTGGCAGGTGACCACCCTGATTTCCTATGGACAGGAGACCCCTCTTTCCAGGCATTAGCATTCAGCATTGAAAGCAAGTATTGAGGAAGTGTACAAAGCTGTGGGAGACGGATGAGTCAGGGAACGGAGAAGGGACTCGCCTCAACATCCTTGTACGTGGGATAAGAAATCTTTTGGTACTCTCTGCTGACTCATAAGGGAATGTTTCTCTCTATCTCTCTCTCTCTCTCTTTTTCCCCCTCCCTCCCTCCCTCCCTCCTTCCCCCCCCCCCAAGGGGTTAATGTCCTTAAAAGTGCAGATGACACATGGACTTTGCTGGAAATAGTAGAGCTCCTTCTCCATGTGAGGCTCATTTTGAGTGATAGCAAGAAACGACAAATGATACTTGGGGAGTAAAAGAAGGCAAGACTGTGGATCGCCACTAACACCACCATCCATCATGCCTCTCCTCATCTCCCCCAGTGGTGGACATGAAACCAGCACTGCCAAAAGAGATTCCTGTAGATGGTGGAGGCCGGACTACTCAGCACGCAAAAACCTCTCAAGATTGTAGGTTCTCAGGTCCCACTAATAGAACGCCTCTTATCATGACCACTTCTCACCTTGTGCTCATTCCCGAGCACACATTTTCCTGACTAGCTAAAACAAACTGGCAGATCCATACATGGAAGGACAGATAAAGAAATGGGTATCAAGGCCACGGTCAGCAGTATGTGCTGCTCTCCATATCCAGCCAGATCCTTCAACTTGGCTCTCCAGACCCTCCCAGGCACAACAAGCTGGTGGTTGAGGTTGGCTGGCATCTTGGTTTGTCCTGATGAGGCTGTGCTGGAGTTTCTTTCCTCAAATGATGACTGCAGACAGAACAGGAAGAAGAACCACTGAAAAGACAACTAAGATGCTGATGAAATAACTCCCATGGAGGCCTGGAGAGTCTAGTGACAAAGACATCTGCATAGCAACGGCACCAGATTCTGCAGGGAGGATACGACTGAGCTGTCTGCCCTGGCCTTCTATGGAGTTCTAAAAGACTGTGAGGGATGGAGTCTTGGAGATGGCTGGAGGTAGTATCTCCCAGATGCACTCTGCATTTCTTGGTGACCCTTCATGATGGTGACAGAGGAGAGTGGGGATGCCTTCTCTCTAGACAGTACTCGAGGCTCTGGAAAAGGACCCAACACTATGTTCATGATGCATTTGCGCTTGGGGATGAATTGAGAACAACAAATGTTGCTTCTGGAATCAGTGTGACTCTCTTTCCTTTTTTCCCCTTCCGTGTTACATTTCTTTCTTATGGAGCCAGATTACATGGTGTAGGAGCATCTCTATGGTGGAATGTAACGGCTATTCTTCCCCTGCCTTCCTTTCCCTAGGAAGAGGAGGAAGCTGGGCAGGCCGGTCCGTATGGTCACTTGGAAAACATACAAGGAGATTAGAAGGGACAGAAGGCTGCTGGACACCAACTCAACAGGTGAGCAGCAGCCCTTGAGAGTATCTACCAACACCTGCTGGTCCCCCACTCCAACATTTGCACAAAGCAAGGCCTTTCTCCTCAGTGACAGAGCACCCAGGCCACTGCCTGTCCCCTTTGGAGTTGGGAGGGTGGGGAGGGAGAGCCAGGTGATGTCTCCCACTTCAGATAATACTGAGCTCACAGCTGCTTCCCTAAGCCAAGTTTTGGACCACAGTGGGGATTCTGAGTAGAAGGTGAAGTAGCAGCATAGGAACATCCTCTGTCCTCACTCCTCATCCTTGTTTGAGCCCTGCTGTTGATGCATGGAATCAGGAACAGCTGAAGAAGAGCCCCACTCTGACATCTTCTGGTTAGGTCCTTCGCCATGGGCCTGGCCACCCCTGGACTGACTGAGGATTTGCGGCTTGGTCCAGTCATACTGGCAAAGCAATCATACTGAATGAGATGGGACCCAGGAGGGAGGGAGAGACAGAAGAGGCAGGAAGAGAGGAAGGAGAGATGGTGCTGCTCAGGGGATGCTGCTGATGCCTGTCGGAACTTGCACTTGGTAAAGATGATAATCTAGACTGAGGCACGGGTTGGTGTGTCCCTCCCTCCAGGATGGCCCTGGAAGGACGGTTCTCAGCTGTCTAAGCTCATGAGGGTTATGACTTGTTCTAGTTTGTAGGCCAGTTTCTGCTTCCCACACTGGTCATCATGGTCCAGGGGTCCAAGGATCTGTGGAAAGACATAAAATGGAAGGTTACTAGTTTGGATATGTGTACCAGTGTTCCTAGGGTACATATAGACAGTCTGAAGATGGTCAGGGGTATCAGTGCATCTACAGCTGCTGCTATTGCTGCATAACAGGCAGCCTGGGTGACTTAGGGGTAGGGGAGAGGTAGGAGGCATGTGGGCACCTATGTGACCAAGAGCATCAGATGCTAACTCATGCATTGTCACAGCTGAATAATGGTGCATTCCATTGTCCGTGAAAGACAGCTGGCAGAAGGAGAAAGCTTTGCTGAAGATGCCTGTGCACAAAAGCTACCATCACCTACAGGCTCAATGGCATCTTGGGAGTTTCATATCCAATGCGAAGGTAGGGTGCTCAGTGGACTGGATTATGCTCTCATGATCTTAACAAATCCCACCCCTCCTTCCAAAAGAGAAAATGCTTCCCCATCAGCTCCTTGAGGTCTAAAACAGCCACATGTAGAAAGCCATTTAGCTTAACTTTGCCTTTTAAAAGCCAAATATTCCTAGAGGGGTAAGTGCTACTGTTGATTGGCACATAGTGGATAAGGTCTACCAAAGCCTTTTCTGAGGTCAGGTAGTTGGAAGAGGACAGCGAGGGTTGTGATGATGGCATCTGTGAAAGAGTTTCTGGGATTCTCCAGTGACTTAGGAGATTCCAGACTGAGTCCTTGTTCATGCCACCTGGGTGATCTGAGGTAAAACGTGTGACCTTTCTGAATGAACCCTGCTTCCTCCTCTGTTACCCCTCACTGGTCTGCTTGGGTACAGAGGATAAGACCAGGTCACATACAGGAGCACCCTAGGCCCAATGCCTACTTCGCAGGAAGTGCCAGACAAGCAGGGTGAGAAGTACTGGGGTTGGGATCTGAGAGGAGGGATGAGGGCTAGGGGATAGAGAGTAGAGGCTGAGCTTAGGGAGACTCAGAAACTCCTTGAGTTTTAGATTTCATCATCAGTTAATATGTTTTTAATTGGGGACATTACACTAGAGCTGCCTATTGAACTGGCATGTGGGAGACCCTGGGTTCAGTCCCGGGTAGGGTTGGAGAGGAATGAAAGAAACAGATCTTTATAGATCTGAGAAGAAGAAACAGGAGTTGAAGGAGAATGTGTAATGAAATCAGTCCCAGTGCTTGTCTCAGTCTTGCAGTGCTGTCTTAAGCCTGGCTGGCAGAATTTCCCTGGCACAGACAGTAGGGTGGCATCCATGGGACTATTCTACACATGAAGCATTCAGACACGGCCCCCACCTCTGCCGTCCCTCCTTCCCAACAGGCCCTGGCAGGGCAAGGCTGGGCTCACCTCCTCGCTGTATTTGCCCACATAGGAGAAAATCTCTGAGAGCGCACTCATAGTGTTGAATTCATTCATATGCATCCGGGACTGCTCAGCCAGGTACGCATTCATGTCCTGGTCACTGATTGCTGGCATCTTCCCAATGTCTGAGTAATATCTGTGGGAGAGCGAGGAGGCAGAGAGGAGCTGTGGTTGTACATAGAGAATACACAGGAGAGATGGAAATGCCCAGAGCTGGGGTTGGGCCCACCTGTGAACCACAGTAGTGTCTCTCCCATTTGGGATTCAGTGTCTCAGCCAGGAAGAGCCTTTACAGCTCTGAAGACAGGGGGTACAAAGGGGAGGATCTGAGGAGGGTGGACAGAGAAGGACCAGGAGTCAAAGGGCCTCAGACCAGAGCGTCTGCTTTGCTTCATACTCTGGTCCAGGGCTCCAGCCTGCCTTGTGTTCCTCCATCAGGATGGGAGGGTTCTTCTGAATAGTTGCTCTTTCCCTGGTGGCCTGAGCTCTCTGGAGGTTAAACCAGAGTAGGGTGGGGGCTGCTAGTAGAGGGAGGCTGGCAGAAGGCAATCAGTCACTGTCACTTGCAGCTGTGCACTGCTGTCAACTGGTTAATTAGATGCCAGCATTTACATTTTTAATTTCTGCAATTTGACATTTTATGCACCAGACCCCCAAGTCCTCCGCTAGAGGAGAGTTGTACAGTTTCCTAATGAGGAACAGAGAGGTCCCCGTGCCCTGAACACGGGCTCTTTCTCACTCTTTACTACATGCTTTGGGGTAGTAGATGGCAACAACAACAAAAAAGGGGAACAGATAACCGTAAAAATGGGGAGGCATTGGCAAGTCAGGGGGCCTTGCAGCTGCTGGCCCAGGCTACACTAAGTCCCTGGGCCGCCAGGCTGAAGTCAGCTGCCTGAGGAGCTAGAATGGGATAAGGGAAGTCCCAGGCCAGGGAAGAGGTGAGCAGGAGAGGTGCCAGCATGAAGTTCAAGGAGAGACACTCACTGTAGGGATATCTGAGTGCAGATGACAGTGACAAACCTTGAGACTTCCCAGGACTCAGACTTCCTTCATCAGGTGACCTCCAGACAGTCTCTCTGGCCCTGCCTTGAGTCTTTCCTAATTCAGATCCCTCACTGCTCCAACACGATCCTCACAGCCCTATGCCACATCCCTGACTTTTGCCTGTCCTCAACAGTGCCCAGGACTTGGGTAACAGGCTGGCCGAAATGGTTCTTCAGGGTTCTTCCAGCCATCAGCTCAAGTGTCTATAAAAGAATGACAGCTCAATTCGTCACCAGAATACTCCCAGGTAGGTGAGGACTGGGAAGGGTATTCTGTCCTGAGCCACAGCTTGCAGGGATTGTTACTTCATTTTCAGGGAGAGTAGAGGCAGGGAGAGGTCATTTGGTCACCAGGGAAGAGGGTGGTCAGGGGGAAACTTCTGTGGCCTCGGGAACCCAGCTTCCTGAAACAGACACAGTGCTAACTGCCTATTGAATGGGTGCCACTGTGGCTAACCAGGCAGTCTTGGCCCCTGACATATTGCCTAGGCAAGAATATAGACAAAAGTTAAATGATATGGCCTTCTGGAGAGCAGCCTGAGGGCCCTTGGGAAATGTGCTGCACTGGGCTCATGTGGACTTGAGCCCTTTACAACCTTCTCTGCCCTGCTTCTTCTGTCCTCAGAAGCCCATAGGCCTTACTTACGTCTGTGACCTGCTTTGTTTTGGGTTTCTTTACCCCCAGGAGACCTTGCTGTCTTCAAGGCTGGCAGCCCATACCAAAGCACATGTCTCAGTATTCCAATGCACATGGTTTGGGTGAGTTAGTGACAGTCCAAATATTAGAGGTCAGGCAGAAGTGTCCATTCATTGGCACTAGTAAACTATTTCTGGACCTAATAAATGCCAATGTTCCATTTTACAACAGAAGATCAGAAGTTTCCGCAATGGTTCCTGACCTTCCCATCGCCGAGATTTGTGCCACTGTTCCTGTAACTACCAAGCAAGATAGATTTGCCAAAGGAGGTTACCTTTCCAGTCATACTCATGAGAAGCTTGAGCTATGTTTACTATGACTTTCAGTATTATAGCCAGCTACTTGAGAAACATGGCTGAGTCCAAACTTTGTCTAGACAGTTCAACTCTGTCATCAGCAAAGCAGAGCCTCTGATCAGGATGAAAACCCCAGCTTCCCACAGAGAGGACACAGCCACCAAGAGAAGCAAAGGCCCCAGTTGCACCTGTTACCTGCCTGTTAAACCTGCCACAGGTGGACAGAAGATTCTGTTAAGCTTCTTGCAAACAGTACAGAACTCCTCCTGCTGCCATTGTGCTCCCTGAGGGGTACAGGCACCCAGGCTAGGGATCACTGTTTCCACAGTGAAAGGACCCTTTCCCTGCCAGAAACAGCAGATGCTCAACATCTGTCCCTTTTGCAGGGTACTTGCAAAATGCATTTCTCCAAAGTGAATATTTAGGAAGAGTCTCTCTCTCTCTCTCTCTCTCTCTCTCTCTCTCTCTCTCTCTCTGTAGTGATTTGGAATGGTTGGGATGATTAGAGTGGATAAGGAAGAGGGCAGGGACTAGAGCCTTGTCATCTGAAGCTGGTGAGTGACATGCCAGCTAGCTGTGCCTTACCTTCTCTCTAATGTGAGGTCAGGTCCCCACTGAGTAAGCCCGAAGATCTCTCCTCACTCACCTTTGTCTTGAGGAGGCTGGACTGACCAGGGCATGTCTGTGGCCATCTACTAGCCCCCAAGTGGACTTTCTATATGACCTCATCTTTGGAAAGTTCTGGATGAGTGTTCAGTGGCAGCTTAGAATCCTAGCGTGTGTGTGTGACTTGGGGTCTTGCTGACTTTCTACCCCATTCTCATCCCCAGGCTTCCTACTGCTAAGTGGTCTCGTCCTCTCTGCAAGGCTTGGCTACTGCTGCCTAGACTACTCCTCCCCGCTCCAGGATTCTGCCCAGCCCACGTCCTAACCAGCCCCCGCTGAGCCTGACCATAGCCCTGCGTGGAGTCTTCTCTGTGATGAGCACAATTGCTTCCTTCCCACTCCTGCCAAGCTGGCCTTTGTGCTGGGACCTCTGCAGAGATGCCTTATTGATTGTGAAGGATGCAATGAAGCCCTGAAAATGAGCTTCAAACAAGTGTTCTCATCAGCTGGCTGCACATGAAGAACAGAAAGGTCAGCCTTGACCCCCTTCTTGAACTTACAGGATTTCTGCCTACAGTGAGCCCCTCTTCAGAAGGGACTGATGCTCTGAAAGTCCAGGACTGGCCAACCCCGGCAGCCTGGAAGGCTGGCTGCTGCTTGCTCTTGACTCAGTTCACTCTCCTTGGTGAGGGATGCCAGGTGGGATGCCAGCCTCTGGGGGTCCAACATCAGTCCTCAAGGAGATGCTGCTATACAGGGCAAGGCTCCAGAGGGCTGGATTCTTCTGTGTTAATAATTTTAAAGAGAGATGGGGTGAGGTGCTGGCAGAAGTCCTGGGCTGAGTGTGATAGTGAGGGGATAGAGATGAAGGCATGAACGATGTTTTGAGCCTCAGGCTCTGTTGTCTCCAAAGCTGGCTCACACAGGCCTTTCTGAATGGCTGACAGGTGTCTTCAGTCCCAGAGAAATGAAGGCCTCACTCATTTCTTCTCTCCATGCTTCCAGCTTGTGGGACCCGTTAGACATTCAACTGTGAGAACTTCAAGGGGAGGGATCGGGTCCAACATCTCCCATGTGCCCAGTATACCCATAATGAAGCCCATGGATGCATGAATGTCCCACAAGTGGACGGATGCATGAGCCTCCCCTCAGTGCTGCTCCCAAGGCTAGCGTCATTGTTACGGATGAATTCCTTGGAAGGCGCATTTACATGTTTAAAATTCTTCACCTCCTTCATGCCACGATAGCACTTACTGTGTGTCGGTTCCCGGTTCCCAGTGGGCCAGCAGCAGCTCCCCACCTCAGCTTCTATAGGAGATGTCTTCAGACAACAAGTCAATGAGACTCGTGCTGATAGGAACGCTGAGGTTCCTCCAGATTAAAACAGGACATTGGGGGGATAAGAGGGGAATGGAGTGTGTATAATCAGAGGACATGATATCATGTAGACAGTGTCACAATAGAACCCACCACTTTGTACAATGGGCGGAAAGATTCATCTTTAAGCAAGCTCAAAGAAAAGAAAAATCAGAGAAAAGCATATTAAACTAAGCAGAGCTCACTGCTACTGGTGATGCAACAGAAATGACAGCTGACCACGACACACCAGCTCTCGGTGACAGCACTGTTGAGTTTTGCTTGATGAGGTCTGTGCAGCACTGAGCAGTTCTAGAGGAAGCAAGAGGCTCTTGTTTCTGTCTAAGTTTGACCACAAGCAAAAACTCAATGGGGCCAGTGAAAGTGGGGAGTCTGCAGGGCCACCGCCCACTAGCACTACAGGTTGTGTAGAGGCAGAAGCGGGAGAAGAAGGTTGGATAAGGACGGAGGGAGGACCGATGGGAAGACAGGAGGAGGAGGGTGTGGGACTTCCACGGAGATGTCTTATTGGGATGACAGATGGGAAGATGGCGGGAGGACAGGGTGGGAAGGTGCTGGGAAGAACAGTGAAAGGACAGGTGGGAGACAGTGGGAGTATGGTAGAAAGACAGGGAACGATGGTGGGAGGATGCTTGAGAGGACAAGAGGACTTGGTCTTTTCATCATGAAGAATTTCTTGCTTTGTTTTCTGGACCCGTCCACATTGTTTTCTCAGTTGTTCTTTATTAGACCTCAAAGGAAAGGAGGAAGGGGTTGGGACCTCAGGCAAGATAAACATGGCTTCCCTAAGAGACACTGGTTGTTAAGATGTCCAGTAGGATGAGAAGGCAGAACACAAACCAACCATCCTGAAAAATAATTAATAGCCAGAGATGACGACCCCTGGCAAGTGCATGGCATGGGCCTCATTTGGCACCAAGTGTAGGGAAAATGGGAGACTGACTGGGTATCAGTCTTACCTCAGATCACCCAGTTGAATCCTAGGAGTATCTCCTAATTTCCCCCATCCTAAACATTCCTGGTTCTGTTGTTCCTGTCTAAGGCTCTAGCATAGTAACCCATGTCTGTGTAAGAATGACCAAGCCCAGTCTCCCTCTCTCTCTCTCTCTCTCTCTCTCTCTCTCTCTCTCTCTCTCTCTCTCTCCCCCTCCCTCCCTCCCTCCTTCCCTTCCTCCCTCCCTCTTCCTCTTCCTCTCCCTCTCTTCCTCCCTCTCTCTACCTCTCCCCACCTTCCTGTCAATGGCTGTCCACACACAAGGGCTTCTTCTTGTTGTAGGAAGAAGGTTCCATTGTCTAAGAAGAGGGAAGAGAAAACCTCCCTCGAGGACTCAGACCTGATCTAACATAAGAATAAAGAGGTGGCTCTCTCCCTAACAACCAGGCTAAAGTGCTCCTCACAGGAGAAAGAGATGGGAGAATGCCTAAAAACGTAGAAAAACAAAATTAAACCCTTCTATATACTATTTATTTTGTTTTTAGTCACTAAGGCAGGGTCAACTTCTGGCCTCTCTTACTCTTGAACAGCAAGTCTGAGCAAGTCTGAGCTTGTCTTCAGGCTTCCTATGTTTAAGCTACTTGGAAAAGGCAAAGGAGTCCAAGGTTAGGGTTGCCATGTAGAGCCATACATGTTGTTCACTGCAGAGAGGTCTTGGATGAGAGGGTGAGCTGAGACTGACAAGTAGTCCACCATTCAGCAAAACTATGTCCTGTAGGGTGGGGCTCCATTTCCCACCATCTTCCTAATGCACACAGAGGCACCGCTTGGGTTTGCAAAGACCCTGTCAGAATCATACATAGCAGAAAGGTTTAGATATCATGAAGCTTGGGACTCTAGTGTCATCTTGCACTGATTATGTGACTATTCTGAATGTGTATTTCTTAACCTTGACATAAAGGCATCAGGGGAGATTGCAATTCCTACCTTATTACAAGGCTACCACAATGCACAAAACTCCAGCTGGCTGCTTAGCTCAGGTACTTGGTGCTGGGAGCTGATGCAACTAGACAAGCCATGGGCATTCTTTTTCCATGAGTAGGTGATGGCTCAGAGTCCAGATTCACAGCTAATGAATGGGCATGTCTGCAGTTACAGCAGTGCCAGGGAACATGGGGACTCATGGGGTCATGACATCCAAGGTGACACTATACAACCCAGGGCATGGAGTCAAGGGTCTGGGACAGTGAGGAGCTATTCAGAAAGTGACAATGGCATGCCCAAGAAATGCTGACAGGACTGCCAGGTGGACAGGAGGGCCAGGTTGAGGCCTCCAGACAAGACGCAACTGAGTCTCCTGTAGTCTAATCATCACACCATGTGTGTATGTATGAATGCATGTATGGTATGTGTACAAAAGTATGGATGGCATGTGGATCTGTGTTTGTATAAGAGTATGCATATGTGTATAGTTTATGTGTGTTCATGGCATGAATGTATGTGTACATGTATTGCATATATGTGCATGTGTGTGCACATGATATATAGTTATATGGGCATGCAAATGTGATATGTATGGCATGTACACACATTATATATGGATAGCAAATAGATATGTGTATGTAAGTATGTATGTATGATATCATGTAAACAATATACAGTATATGTATGTTTATGGTATCTCTGTGTATACATATATGGTATATACATATATGCATGTGTGTGTCTATGCAGGTACATATGGTATATGTGCTGTGGTATGCATGAAAGTATGTGTGGTATATGTACGGAGGTATGCATGAGTGGATGGTTTACATGTGTGTATGTATGTATTAGCTGGGGAGAGTACATTAAGGATCACATCTCTTTCCTGGGCCTAAAGACTCTTCAGTCACTAAGATCCATGCCGTTCTGTACAAGGAAGTGGATTACATGGTTAGTTCTACCGTGCTTCCCAACTTGCTTCAGTGTGGAGGCAGTGAGGTATGGGTGTTCCGGCTACAGGACCAGCTGTGCCAGTGACTAGCTGGAAGCACCCAGCCTGTTTGTAGGGGAGCCTTGGGTCCAGGAATGTGGCTTGTTCCAGGCACCCTCAAATGGTTTCCTGAGCCACACTCACCTCTCCACCCAGTTCTTGTAGCTGGGAATGTCCTTGGCATAGAGCAGCTTATTAGAGGGTGAATCCTTGCCCAGCCGGTGCTCCGATGTGGAGCAGGAGTCCATGAAGGTCTGGGCCACCACAGAGAGGCAGGCATCTGTGATGCTGTTCTTATGGATGTCAAACACGAACTGAGGGTTCTTGATCATGTTGACCCAAAATCGCAGGGGCAGGCTGTATGGAGGGAAGAAGCAGATGGTCAGAAGTGATAAGGCAGCGGGGTGTAGCCTGGTGGTGAGAAAGAAAAATGGCTAGAGTTCATGAGGCTTGGGAGCCTTCTATGGCTTGGATAGAAGGTATAGGGAACAGGGTAACTGAGTCTACTCATCATCCAGGAAACCGTGGATCAGCAAGTTTGAGTGGCTTATCTGGGAATGCATAGATGGGAAGAACTTGAAGGAACAAGATACCCAGCTATGACGGGGGGCTCTGCATCTTCCTATTGGCATAGGACAGTCATGTGTGCTACAGAGCAGAATGTAGGTTCTTATACCTGTC
The DNA here is from genome assembly GCF_000622305.1 of Nannospalax galili. Lineage (NCBI taxonomy): Eukaryota > Metazoa > Chordata > Mammalia > Rodentia > Spalacidae > Nannospalax > Nannospalax galili. The sequence continues at coordinate 669,487 of NW_008354790.1, read as the reverse complement.
TGCCCCTGAGCCTGATGCTAGGATCATCCCTCTGGTGAACTTTAAGGAATCACCTAGAATCTAGGTTTTGCATCAGACTGCTTACTGGATGACTTGGCCAAAGTCACATCCTTCCTTGACTGGTCCCATAGATTCCTTCCTGCCTGGTTAAGACACTAGGGCTGTGATCTTTCACTACTAGGGTACCACATAGCATCAGCTCTTTATCTGCTCCTTGGGACCCCACCCATACCTGTGAGCCCCTTATCTGTTCCTTGGTGTCTCATGCTTCTCCTCTCTGTCTTTCACTCAGCACCTACTTCCTGCCAGCTGCTCTAGCAACAGGAAATATAACAACTAAAACACATCTTTTATCCTCAGAAAACCTGCATGCCAGAATGCTCATAGGGAAGACACATGGTAGCCAAATGCATGTTCGGCACACTCCGCCAAGAGCAGAGAATGTCGATGTCAGACAAAGCTATGTGCCATACCGACCCAGAGAGCATCATCTCCAAAGCCATTTCAGAGGGGACACAGTGAGTTTTGGTCCTTGTTGTTCATGGTGGTGGTGGTTTTGGTGGTGGTGGTGGTGGTGGTATGTGTGTGTGTGTGTGTGTGTGTGTGTTTATGCAAGCATGTTCCTGTGTATAGAGGTGCATTTGTGTGTGCACATGTGTAGAGGTTAGAGATAAACCTCGAGTGTCATTCCTCAGACACCATCCACCTTGCAGTTTTGTTTTGTATTTATTTTTTGAGACAGGGTCTTTCACTGGCCTGGGACTTACTGACTAAGTTTAACAGACTGACTGGCCATCAAGCCCTAGAGATCCTGTCTTTGTCTCTGCAATGCCAAAGTTACAAGCCACAACCAACTTTTTAATTAATATTTTATTTATTATTTTTATGTGTATGTGTGTATTGCTTGCATGTAGGCAAGTGCATCTGTGTCTCGCAATGCCCACAGAGGACAGAAGAGGCTATCGGATCCCCTGGGACTGGAGTTACAGACAGTTGTTAGCTGCCATGTGGGTGCAGGTCTTCTGTAAGAACAGTCAGTGTTATTAACTGCTAAGCCATCTCTCCAGCCCCCCACAACCAACCTTTTATGTGGGTACTGGGGATTGAACTCAGGTCCTCAAGCAAGCATGGTAACCACTTTACCAATAGAGCCATCTCCTCATTTCTATATCCTTCCTTTTATGAAACAGGGTCTCATGTAGTCTCGAATTTACTATGTAACAATGGATGACCTCAAACTCCCAATCTTCTTTTGCCTTCACCTCTCAAATAACTGGGTTACATATGTGTATTGCCATACCTAGTTTTGTGTGGTGCTGGGGATCAAACATAGAGTTCATAATGCTAGGCAAGCACCCTACCAACTGAGCTACATGCTCAGCTCCACATCTGATTTATTTTAAAACTCTTTTTCCTTAGCTAGGCAGGGACAAACAATATGTGGGGAATCCGTAAACACGGATTACACAGTGTGGCCTGATTCTGTAGTCACTGTGTGACACTAGACAGGGTCCCTGCAGAAGGAGGAGCAGCCCAAGCCTCTTTGAAGCTGTGCTCTCCCTGCACAGCCTCACTCTGCAGCTCCCACCAGCCTGTTGAGCTGCTGGTGAGGGGGATGGGGGAAGGTGCCAGGGCCAAGTCAGGCATGGCTTCCTTCCTTCCCTCTTCTTCCACCTCTGCACCTCCTGCCATTTCCCCTGATGTTTTATTGTTGTTTTGGTGGCTGTGCTCACGGTTGGTGATAGTTACAATGCCCGCATGTGTTTGGCTTGCCTCTTAGAACTTAAAGTCTTTGAATTACATTATTTCAAGGCACCAGGTACGATATTTTTGCACTTGTATCTTCCAGCAGTCAGTATGTATAATACAAACAAACACTATAAATACAGGAAGATCTGACATTCATGGTTGCCAATCAATCAACAAGCATTTATTAAGTCCCTACAAAGACTATGGCATAGGACTGGAGCAGGCACACAGAAGCCTGATAATATTTGATGTCATTTTCTATATCACTGGAAATCCAGGACAGGAAATAAATGGGGTGACATCCAAGGACACCTCAGGGGGCCACAGTACATGGGTACAGGGGAGTCATGGTAGCTTCTCAACCTTCTCCAGGTCATTGTCTCTGGGCTTAAAGCTCTGGATCAGGGACTCAGTTTCCCTATCAGAGCTCTCCTGTCTATATCTTCCTAGGTTTCTTAAGTCTCACCCAGAGCATGGGTGTTGGGATTCCACATGGCTGCACTGATTGTTTCTCCCTGTCACTTAAGCCAGTTGGGATGACAGGTGCATCGCCCTCGAAGCCAAGGTACCACAGAGACTCCTGCCTAATGAAATATTAGCATGTTATTAACATCAGTGGTACCGCTCCTCTCTGGCTGATTGCGGCCACTCAGGCTAAATGAGCAGGAGGGTTATTTAAAAGAGAGAAGACAGGGAACTGTGGAAGGAGGAAGAAGAGGTGGGAGGGCAAGTCACACCCCTAGTCAGGAATAAAGAAACAATGCCCTCAGCATGGATGGTGAACTCTAGTCCACACACAGAGCTCATCTTTTCTGACTTCATCTTGTCCAAGGTAGCATGGGGACAGGCCAGCATCAAGAGATGCCCTTTGAGAGATCTTGAACTTGGTGTAGTTACCCACTTTCCTGGTTTTCCATCATCCAGTCTGTTTCTATATGTGCAGCACCTGAGTCTTTGGGAGGGCATAAAGAGGGCTGGCACTTAGGGGTGCTGTGTAAGGGACCAGCGCTCCCTGGACAAAGCCAAGAGAAAGACTGGGCAGAGAACTTGTCTCATATGAAGGTGGGGGAATTGGTAAGATTCACGGACAGAAATGCAGACTCAGAGCTGGCACTGCCCCTCAGATACCACCCAAGAGTCATACTGGCAGGATTTAAAGAGGAGGAAACTATCTCACCAGAATAGCTACACAGGGTGGAAACCAGATTCTAGGGTCCTCACTTTAGAAAGCTGGGAAGGACTCCAACATAGTTAATATGACATAAACTCTTCTGAGGCATGGGCTGAGCCTCTGCCTGGGCTGGTGTTCCCATCCCCACAGGGAGTGCTCCTCTGTGAGTGGAGGAGGGGAGAGTCAGAGCACATCTCAGAAAATAGCATCAGCAGCCCAGGCTGACTTCTGCCTCCTCGGTGTTCAGGTCTGGGTCCCCAGCTAGGCATCAGGGTGCCTACTTGTGCTCTGGAAACTTGCCAGTCCTAGCAGTGGTAGTGCTGGGTACCAAGCCTGTGCTGTTTGGAAAAAATAACTGAACAAGAGTGGCCTGAATGCGGAATGCATAAAGGTGACCGGGAAGCAGCTTTGGATTGAATGGGTCTGAACAGCAGCCAGCTTTACCTAAGGTAGGACTCTGAAACAGGCCATGGCAGCCCACATTTCATCACTATTTCCTGAGCCTCACTTTGTGTATGGTTCTGTACTCTGTGTTGAATTCTGATGGTTGGTCTTACAATTTCAACCTAAGATGAAATACTATATTCAGATGATGGGGAGGATACTGTATTAAAAGGAGAAGGGACCACAGTGGAGACATGTAGAGTGTCATTAGTAGTTAGAGACTCCTACAGCCTCCAGGAAAGACAAAGTGTTTCTGGACAGCTCTTGGAAAGGAGTTTGTGAAAAGGGAAAAGAGCAGATTATTGGATGAAATTGGAACATTCCTTGTTCATCCGGGTGCCATCTACATGTGCCTTAAAACTCTGCTGACAAGATGCCATGAGATGCAGCTGCTCTGTGATCCTGTAGGACACCATCTTCTATGCTGGTATTTGTCTGTGTACTGACAGCTGTCTCTCTTGTCCCATACCCTCATCTTTCAGCTCACTGAGGAAAAGGGCTCTGTCTGATGAGTCTAGGATCCTCAGTGTTGAACACAATGTCCCATACCCAGTAGGTCCCTGGATATGAGAGTGGCTTGGCTATGACATTGGCACATACTATTTTTTACTCTTTGAATTGGTCCAATAAATGTTTGTTGACTGAATGTCTGACTGGAAATGAATATGCATAAACAGATTTGAAAAGAGGGAAGTAAGAGGCTGGGGAGGAACAGAGACTGAGGTTTCGTGGAGGCCTTGCTGGGAAGTAGACAATGACCAGCTCATCTCCAGAAAAGTTGTCACCAGGACTTAGGCCTGGGCAGACAGGTTACTGTACTCTCCAGATATGCCTGTCCCACTCATCACTTACCAGTTGCTCTTCCAGGTGTGGCGGACATGAGGGTCATGGATCCCATGCTTATCAGCCTGCTCATCCAGGAAGTCAAACATGTACTTGATGGCCAGGGGTAGGGCAGAGCCTCGGTGGGCTGTGCTGAAGATGGTCTCGAACAGATCATCCACAAACTTCTGCAGTGTGCCCTGGAGAGGGGGATATGTTCAGATCTGGCTCTAACTACACTGCTCAGGGGGGTTTAAAAAACTACTTCAGGAGCAGAACAAAGGACATCCATGTTCTGCCCGCTTTGTTTACAGTGACATCGGGAGGTATAGTACACCATGCCTTTCCCTCTTTCAATGGTCTCTGGAAGCTCTAACTTTCCCCTGCACACAGACAGTAGACAGAACACAGACAACAGGGCCTGAGCCACCTTCCTCTGCCAGGCCTAGCATTTGGTTTTTCTGCCAATGCTGTTATGGCATTTTTCACAAATGCTAATGAGCATGTTTGGTCAGAGCTGACAAACATAATCTTGTGGTTCCGTCTGGACATTATCCACACTGGCAAATGACCAATTACTCATCTGTGTCCACAGAGAGCCCAGTGAATCAGGGCTCCAGAGAGAAAGGCTGAAACCATAGGCATGGCATCTCCAACACCAGGATTAGAAATGGTGCCTTCAAAGGCATGGATAGAGTTCTAACTTCCATCCCTAGCAATGATGTGGGGTACCCCCCGAGAACAAGGGATGCTTCCATAAGAAGTGGTAGGAGAACTGGATTAGATGTAGCAGGGTCTGTGTATCTGAGAAAGGTCATTAAGAAAGTAAGAATAATTATTCAATGTCCAGAGAATAACAGACTATAGAGTGCTTATTCCTGAATAGGACACCTATATCAAACCTCTGCCACCCAAGGCTCAGGGACCATTGCAGAAGAAGGGGTGGAAAGACTGTAAAAACCAGAGGTGGTGGATGACTACAAGGAAACAGACTTCTCCAGACAGTGGGGCAGTCATTCATATGAACTCAGAGCAATGGCGACAGCATGCATAAGATCCATGTAAGCTTAAACCAGACAAAAACCCAGCATAAAAATGGGGAAATAGGCAAGAAACCCCAATCCTAGCTGAGAAACTATGGGCTCATAGTTGATAACTTCTAGGAGAGGGAGCATTGGTTTTCTTTAAGGGTATGACAGGTTAACAAGGCTCCAGGCGATGGACCCATACTGAACGGGGTTTGAGGACACAAATTTGACTCCATAGGCCTTCATATATATAACAGAGTAGATAAAATTGGACAGGGGATATTGAGGGAGGGTACAGATAGGGAAGGTGTCTACATATGATCAAAATGTATGTGAAATGTGCAAAAATAAATTAAAAAAAGAATACAACTTTAGATTTCATGCTGACTCAAGTCTGATGAAATCTGCCTGGAGTGCTGGGTTGAGCAGGATTCTGAGGCTCCATCCTGAGGAGTCCCAGGTTTCATGTCAGTGCTTGCTATGAGTGCAAAATAGAAAGGGCTGGAGCACAGTTCCTAGTTACTAGGTGTGTGTTAGCCCTAGCAATTGTGTGTGTGTGTGTGTGTGTGTGTGCATGCATGTGTGCAGATGTGTGTGCATTTGTGTGCAAGTCTATGTGGAAGCCAGAAGGCAATGTCAGGAGTGTTTTCCTCAATTACATTCCACATTTATTTATTTGAGGAAGGGTTTCTTACTGAACTTGAAGCTTGTTGGTTCAGCTAGACTTGCTGACCAGCAGACCCTAGAGATTATCCCATCTCTGCCTCCCCAGCACTAAGATCATAGGTGCATGTCACTATGCAGTCTTGCTTTGATTTTTAATTTGGGTTTCATGGGATTGAACTTGGGCTCTCATGCTCTCGTGGGAAGCACTTCCCCCAAGAGCCATCTCCTTAGCCCTAGCATTTTGGCAGGCACATGAAGCCCCTTCCCTTCGCCTGCACATACACATACTTCACCCTGGTCTCATTCCCCATACCTTTGTGGCCAGTAGTCGTGTCAGGTAGATCTCAGATACCATCTTGCTCCCCCGGTCTCCCTCCTTCTGGTCCCCATGCTCATGATTCTTTACCAGGTGCCACAGCTTGACTCCGCTCTCCAGGTCAGGGGTGATCATGGGTGTTCTGGAGCGGAGGCTGTCAGGGCTGCCCGTGTACCTGATCATGTTTTCTGCCAATGCAAAGACCATAACCAACATGTCTTATCTATCTGGTAACTCATGGCACACCCCTGTCCCCAGCCAAGGCCACTACTGTCTGATCCTTCCTGCCACTCACTGACTGGCACCATTACCTTGCCTCAGTGTGGCACATTCCCTGAAATGCAGATGTCTTTCCTGCCACCTCCAGGAACTCTCTGTAGCAAATTCCACCCACTCGGGCTGCCCTCCCCTTCCTGTACTTGGCATTGAGTCAACCTTTAATTATTCAATTTGTGGAAATATAGACTTGTACTTCTTTTAGACTTTTCTTTGTAGGTGTTTTTAAGTCCTGTAGCATATCCTTGGTGTTGCCAATTAAGGGCACATTTAAGAATAGGTAGCTTGTCTCTCGTAGTGAATGTTGATCAGTTGAGGGCTCACAGAGGTATCTGCCTTCACCATCCTCTGGCCCAGGCCACTTCTTCCCACTTGGTTGCTGAACCTCCTGCATGTTTTGAGGTTTGATGAAATGGGAACAGGCAGAGGACCATGTCCTACTGTGCACATGTGCCATGTTTACCTCACATGTGCGATGTTTACCTCTTTAAGAGTCGCATTGTCCTATGATGTTTGTCATTTATATAAACCCTGCTTACTTACAAGAGTGTCTCTGCTTGGGTGACCTTCAAGCAAAGGTAGCAGCAGATCAGGGCAGTTCTGGAGTTTCCACTCCATATCCAACACCCATTCTCCTCCACTCCAAAGCCTTAGACCTGGGCCCGCCCCTTCATATTGCTGCATAATAAAGGTGCAACTTTTGCCAGTCGTCTATCCTCTATACTTCTGAGTTATAATTTGCCAATCTGAATAATAAGGCAAATAATAATTCACTAGACTGTTGTGAACTTGATGTGAAATGATGAGGGAAAGAAAGACAGACTTTAAGACATTCCTGAAGGTTAGATTTGTGTGTGTGTGTGTGTGTGTGTGTGTGTGTGTGTGTGTGTCCAGGTGGGTATGTGTATGTACACACGTGGGGGCCAAAAGTCAACCTTGGATGTCATTCCTCCTGTACCATCTACTTTGTTTCTTGAGACAGCGCTCTCCTCACCAAGGAGGTTAAGCTGACTAGCCAGCCAACTCCAGAGATCCATCTACCTCCACTTCTCCAGAGCTGAGATGACAAGCAAACACTCCCATGCCTGGTATTTATACATAGGTTCTGGGGGTTGAACTCAGGTCCTCATGCTTGCATAGCAAGCACTTTAACAACAGAGCTATTTCTCCAACTCTACATTGTCCTTAGCTTGCAGATGAAGTTTATGTTTCTGCCTCAGAGCTAGTGATTGGAATCAGGCACCTCTACCCCAGCCTAGATCTCTCTGAAGCTCAGCCGACTTGATCTTCTATCCCAGTCCATGCATCTGATGACAAGACAACAGTGGCTCAGGATATCCTCACCCCCACATCCTTCCTCCCCTCAGTCTGATGAAATCTTACCGTATTTACTTGCTGAGGTTCTAGAGACTGTGGAGTTGTTCACTGCATTATAAGCTGTCACTTGCTTGGACACTAAAGCCACCACAGAACCATCTGGCACCTACAAAGAAAAGGCTTCTAAGGACTGGGCATTGAAACTCTGCCACCCCTCCCAGAAATAAGGACAAGTTAGGATTAACTGGGGCCTAAGAGACAAGTAGCATCTTGCTGGGAACATGGGGTTTTGGAGGCTACTGTTTTTCCTTTGGATAAGACAAGTCACAGATCTGAGTATCAGCAGTGTTCTATTTTGTGGCTTTTGTATGGGGCAACTTCTGGCATGATTTCTTCCTTTACCTTCTCCCTCCTGAGGCTTGGAGATCACCCAGCCATAAAGGCCCAGAAAGCCTTCTAAGCAAGGATCCTTGGGGGACTTTGTTTACACCCTGAAGGAAACATGCATGCCACACCCTATCTCCAAAGAGGCCAGAAGCTGAGTGACATAATTTCCCCTTGGGTCACCAAGGAACATGGACTGTTGGTGAGGAATGCATTGGGAGCTGGTATCTAGCTCTGGATGACTGTAATTCAAGACCTAACACTCCTAGGGAAATGGTCATCTGCTTGGCCAGCTCCTACCTTCCCTGTTCAGCTCACCTGGTAGTGGGCAAGTGTGTTGAGTCTCTTCCAGTCATTCTCAATCTTGGTGGTGATGTCCTCATCCTGCAGGATCATTCTTGCCCCACTTCCTTGTCGCCACTCTGTAGGGAAAGTAGTGGCACTCAGAGAGGTCCTCTGGGCCCTCCTGGAAGCACCCTCAGTGTCCTGTGTAGGTACCCATACAGTGCCATCTCAAGGACATGTGCACAGACAGACCAGTTCCAGGATGCCAAGAGGACGAGTGTAGCTGTTCTCAAGGCAGAAAGGCCCTGAGCTTCAGTTCTGTTCCTAACCCAACACATCATGTAAAAGAAAAATAATAAGGATAACACCATCTGTCTTCTCTGCACCTGTTTGCTGTGAGCATCCACATCTTCAAGAAACATATACTCTGTGCACATGAGGTGAAAAATGACGACTCAACGAATCATGAAGCACTTAGCAAAGCACTGGCAATGTGGGTGGCACCGTCACAGCGCACCACTTGCTGTCTAGGTTGGAAAGCCCAGGAGCTGGTGAAATCTCTCCTGCAGGTTAACTCTCTGTAGCCCCACACCTGTTCCTTTGGTGTGTCTTGCAGGGGGAGGTGTTCACCCTTGGAAGAGAACTGGGCAAAAGCGTCTGGACCATTCTCACATCCTGAAATACTCTCACACCCACAAAGCTGTTGTGGATAATATCCATCTTGTTACGTAGTCAGCACGTCATTATTTTAATATAGATATATACTTACATCCTCACCTCTCCTCACCAGTACCTTTACCCCAAGGCCGATCTGAGGGACATATATACACAAAGAATAAAGAGCACTGCTTCTCATCAGCTAGAAAACATCATCCTACTTAACACAGATCATGTGTAGAGGGCAAAGGACACATTACAGTCTTGAAATACACACTGGGAAGTGTATGTGCATGGCAGCTCACCTGTTTATGCTTACACATGTTCTTGCATACATACATACCATTTTCATGAGTACACACCGTAAAGGAAAAACCGTCTCTTAAAGTCAAACACAACGTGTGTCCCAGCCAAGAAGCTGGCAATCTGGTTCCCAGGCAGCTGAGACCCTGCTCCCTGGCTCCCAGCTTCTGGTGTTCTTGAGCCCTGCAGAGTACACTGGGCTTGCTCTGAGTGCTTGTAGATGTGGGCATCCCTTGTATGACCCTGCCTGCTTGGCCTGCCAGGGAGCTTTTCCTATAGACCCCAGAGACACATGTGAAAAGTGCCCATTTTGTTTTCTTCCTGCCGAGGTCAGGCTGTGAGTTCCCTTGTGGCCCCATGTGTGGCATAAAAAGTACAGTTCCTCCCTCCTTTGTGTGCCATGGCTAGGGTCAACTATGTGTCAGTAGTGTGAGGAAGGGTGGGGAAAGGATGGATCTGAACCCTGAACGATGACCAGACTGATGCTGGCATGCGCCAGTCTCTACTAAACATCGCCCTTGAAGCTTTGGGAGTCTGACAGGCTGTTTTACTTGGGCCTGTCATGCTGATGGGATGACCATGTTTTCCCCATGGCCAAGATACTGGACAGTGAGCAAGTGGACATACACTCGTACTGATGTCAATGCTTGGTCACAGGACTGGGGGTTTCAGGAAGAGGCCTCCATGTTGCCCAGTCTTGCAGCCCCGAGCCAGTCTCCCTGCTTTGACAGGAGACTCTGTGGATACCCAGGAGGTAGCAACTATTGTCTTTTGATCTCAAACAGTTAGGGATGTCTCCCCAAATACCAATATAAGGATCATGAGGTGGAATCAAAGGGAACACTTAGCCTTGCTTTTAGCGCTCTTAAGCCTATTATTTTTGCTGTTTCTTACACAGAAAAATTGCCATGTGCTTCTTTCTGGACTGTTGGAAAGGTTTAAAAAAATGAAATTTTGATAGAAGAAAGTCTGGGGGATGGGCTTGCCATGTGCTTCTTTCTGGACTGTTGGAAAGGTTTAAAAAAATGAAATTTCATACCATCCCAGTCCAATGTTGATAGAAGAAAGTCTGGGGGATGGGTAGCTGCTGTTGGCAGCTCCATTCATGGGGCTTGTGGGAAAGAAGCAAGGGCCACCAATAGTCTACACAGCAGAACCCCAGATGCAAGAGAATGTGGGGCACAGCTGGAAGACAACCCTGCATTCCAGACAGACTTTAGATAGGTCACAAGGAAACCTGCTCCCCAGGGCTTACCCTCCTTGGCCAGGGTCTCTGTATTAACCCCACTAGCTGGATCCACTTCCACATCAACCCACACTGACCAATCTTCTATCCTATCCTGACAGAAGCTAGCTCTGGCTTTTGTCTTCACACCTATATACTGTTCCATGTGTCGCCATTTTGAAAACTCTGATTCTGAAGGCGCCAAGAGCCCCATTGTCACTCATATCTGAGTCTCATTGGGTCCCCTCCATTCATTTGTTTTTTTTTTTTCATTCACGCAGTCATTTATTAAATAAATATTAAGTTTCTTATGTCTTTGGAATGCCTCAAGAAAATGTGTGTGGATTTGGGCTCGCTTTCTGAATGTTCTACTGCTTGATGAGTTTGTTCTCACAGAGGAGAGAGAAGAGCCAGATGGATGGGAGAGGGCTGCCCTGTGTGGGCAGCATATCACAGTACATGCCTGCCTGCCTGATAAGGGACTGGTGTTCAGGTCCAAAGGAAGCAGTTGTGTGAGACTTAGAGATCCATGAGTATGAATGAGACCTGATGGGAAAAGGTTGGAATGAAGGGTGGAGGGATCCTTGGGGATTAGAAGATGTTCACAAGATCCAGCAGGCCAAGCCATGGTGTGTGGGGTTGAGCTGAAGACCACGGGGTTGGGGAATGGTGAGGGGAGAGGCCAGCCTTAGAGCAACAGGAGCAGGAAGCCCTGAAAGAAGGCTGTCCAAGGAAGAAAAGTGATGGCGTGATACAGAGGGTGAGGGACAGGGCGCAGATCACAGGAGTGTTCAGGACATGGGCCAGAAGCTCTTGGAGATGTTTTTGGAAGATGTGTCGAGGAAGTGCATAGTCGGTGGTGGGAAGCTGGGCTTATTGGATGGAGGGAATTGCCTGAAGAGAACCTGGAAGAGGATTCTGCCTCTGAGGACATGAGGAGCCCAGCTCCTGGAGAATCCTCTACTCAGCAGCAGGTGCCACAGTGAGAAGCAAATCATCCCCAGGGCCCACAGCACCTCAGCAGTTCTGACCCTTGCAGAGTTGCCTACAGGCAGACAGACATATGGGCATGCACACGTACATGCACGCACAGATGCAAGCACAGCTCATATTTCACTCTAAGCATGGATCCTCCATGCTTTGCCATAGCCCTGAGACCAGCTCTCCTATAGCTACCTCTCCTCAGACCATTCACATCATGGAAGTCTTCATGAGCTTATGCTGAGAGGCGAGGCAGGAAGGAGACTGTACCAGAATAGGCAGAGCCTAAAGAATCCATTTTCAGGGTACCAAGTAAGTCTCACTTCACAACAGTACCTCTACTTTCACACCAGGCCACCCTTTCTCATCTTGGGTTCTGCAGCAGATTTGTAGAACCCCACAGCATCCTGTCACACAGAACCCATGAGAGGTTGGGAGAGGAGGCCAGATTCTGTTCGGCCTACCTGTGAGCAGGTAAGCCCAAGGAAGTCCCGGCCGAGGGCCCTAATTCCCCCCACACCTGGTTACTCTGACGTGTCTAGGGCAAGGACCGCAGGCACATTTTGAAGTTATGAGAGGGTCAGAGTGACTGCTTAAAAGGTTAAAAGTCTGGCTTGGTTTTGTGCTTGTAAGGATATCCTAGTGACTCAGGAGTCTGGTCCAAGAGGACTGCTTGTTCAAAGTCTTCTCGGATTACAGAGTGAATTTCAACCCAACCTGGGCAGCTTAGTGAAGATTCTGCCCCCAAATAAAAAGCAAAAAGAGGTCTGAGGGTATATAAAGTCCTTGCCTAACATGTGTAAGGTCCAGGGTTCCATTCCTAGAACTTTGAAAAACCACAGGAAAGGGTAAGAAAACTGAGCCAGTATGGGAGAGGTGACCATCTAAAACTACTTTTTTAAAGAGGAGACATTATAGTGACAGCACGTTCTCAAGTACAAAGTAAATGCAATGCTTAAAAGAAGTAATTTACAAAACAGAAATGCATCCTTGTCTTATAAACTGTAAAGCGCCCTGCGCCATCTAGTCTTTGCTCTTTGGAGAAAGCTGGGAATGCAAAGGAAAGCCTGGCTACCGCTCACTGGGTAGACTTTTTCCTTTCTTTCTTTTTCTCTAGTGATAAGTATTGAGCAGAGGGTCTTTTGCATGCTAGGCAAGTACGGTACTCCTGAACTACATCCCAAGCTCTCTTTTGTTTTTGAATTTTGAGACACTGTCTTGTAAGCTGTCTTGTAAGCCTTAAATTCACTCTGTAGTCCAGGCACACCTTGAACTTGTGATCTTCCTGGTTCAGCCCTCTCCACAGTTGGGATCATAGGCCAGTGCCACCAGCCCTGGCTTCGGTAGATGTTCTTGAACATGGTTTTGCTTCAGGCAGTGTGCTGGGTCAAAGAAGAGTTAAACACTCAGGTGGTGGCCATGGGGAGGAGGAAAGGTGACCCTGGTATTCATATAAATGGCACCAGGGGAAAATTGCTGGCTGAGACCTCTTTCTCTCCCATGCCCTGCTCCAGGCACCAAGCACAAAGGACAGGCATACTCATGATCCAATTTTTTATATTCCACCTTCCAGGGAGAGAGGGAGGTGAAATAAAAAAGAAGAAATCCCATTATCTTTATCTGTCCTTCCCATCACCAGGCAGAAAATGCAAACCGGGGAGACAGCTGCTGTGAACTCTTTATATTTCATTCAGAAGATAGTGTATCTTTTTATTGTATACAGGAATTACTTATTTGAAAAAAAATATATCCTTTCAGCAAGACAGAGAGGGGGTGGTGGAGTCCTGGGGGCTGTTGACAGAGCATTTGCTTAAACCAGAGGAATCTCTGGAGGTCACCAGTAGTAGTAGAGGGAGGAAAAAAAGGCTTGCAGGGGAGACTGTGGAAGGAAATGGTCCTCTCTCCACCTCTCCGCTGTGTGATATGGATCCAGGCACTGTGCCTCTCTGAGCTATAGATTCTCTACTTGTGCAAAGGAGTTCAACAGCAGCAGTGGTTTCCTCTGGGGAGTAAAGGGGGTGAAAATGTGTGCCTTAGCTCGGAGAGAAAATGTCCTGCCTCTGCTACCATGCGCAGAAGCAACAAACTTCTAGGCACTGTGCTTTGGCATAGAGCTTGCAACAGGTGGGCTCTTATGTTGGACAGGTGTTTGAAGAGTTGAGATGCAAGTAGGTCCCTGCCCAGATACCCAACTGCAGTGAACTGATGGAGCCAGCACATCCATGCAGGGTAGGGTGCCACCTGGATACTGTGCTTTGAGAGCCCCACACTCTCATAGCATCTGTAAATATCTTTCATATATCCCAACAACCTATAACCAAGGCAGACCTTTATCCTCTGCTTTGGGCCCTGTGATGGTGAATTTCATGTCAACTTGGTAGGGCCCTGCTGCCCAGATTACTTGGTGGAACATTACTCTGTGTACTTGTGTGAGGTATGGGTATACTACAACAACATTTAAAATGCATAGGCTTGGAAAACTGTTCTCCTTAATGTGGTTGGGCCTCATCCAGTCAGCTAAAGGTCTGCAGGAAACAAAATGCTGACCACCCCTAAGCCAGAGGGAATTCTGTAAGCGATGATTTTGGGCTCTTCCCTGGGTCTCTATCCTGCCAATGTACTCTGCAGATTTTGGGCTTGTCAGCTGGAAAAATTACATGGTCAGCTCCTTCAAAGAAATGTGCATACACATACGCATGTGCGCATGCACACGCACATGCACACACACACACATACAGAGAGACAGAGAGAGAGCGGGACAGAGAGAGACACAGAGTCAGAGAGGGAAGGAGGGGTGGAGGGAGGGAGAGAGAGAGAGAGAGAGAGAGAGAGAGAGAGAGAGAGAGAGAGAGAGTGAATCAGAGACTGAGACCAAGATAGAAAGAAACTCACCTTACAATGGAGTTATGTCCAGATAAACCCATCCTAAGTGGAACATTTGTTAAGTAAAAATGCCTCCTAGCTTAGCTCAGCTTAAAGTCATTAGAGTACCTATAGTCAGGCCAAGTCAAAAGTCTACTTTATCCTAAAGTGATGAGGATCTCCTGTACTTTATTGAATACTGTGTTGATAGTGAGCCACAGAACACTGTATGGATGTGTGGCTATACCACTGTACAATGGAATATTGGCTCTGCCTACAGATTCCTGCCAAGCAAGCTGCTCCTATGGGTCTCATAATGCCTAGAAAAGGCTCACATGGGGGAAAAGTGAGTGTTAGGAGAATGCTGATCCAAGCAGCCATGAGTGGACATGCTGGGCACAGGAGCTGCAGACCTGGCTGCTGGGAAGATGAAAGCCTAATTCACGCTAGGCAGGGAGTGAGCTGGGATGGATTTTTGGGGGGGTGATGACAGAAGCCATTTAGACTGCTTCCTTTTGAGCTAGTCTGAGACAGGAACTGGTCATCTGGGGAAGGGAGGCAGTCTGCACCAGATACCTTCTATGGTGGGAGGAGGTTGTAGGAAATGGTGCTCTGTTGTTTTGGTTCTGCCCAGCACAGGATGAGTGGACCTAACCCAGTCTGTGTGTCAGATGACCCTTGGTATAGATTAATTTGTGGTAATAGAGACATCTTTCTTTATACATGGCTTTAGGCTTTCAAAGGACTTTCACCTACATGAAAGGGACAACTCACCTCACCTCCCTCTCCCCATAGGGCAAGGTACAGAAGTGACATTTGAGTCTTTGAGGAGACCTCATTTTCCTTTCTTTGCAACCTGGGTTTGGACTGAAGAAGCCTAGAGTTTGGAGGCTGCTTCAAAGACTGGCTTTAATTAACAAAAAGGAAACTTTAAGGAAAGCACTCTGTGGGGTTGAACAGAGAGACCCCTGGGAAAGCAAGCAGGATACCACTTTCCCCATGGGATGTGGCCCGAGGTCAGACTGCTGAGGCTGGTCCTCTGGTTCCCTGCTATAACCTCCCTAATATAGGGTGGCATGACTCCCCCAGGAGCAGCCTCAGGAGCGCCACAGTGGCAGAGGGAACCACTCTGTACTTCTGGCACCTGTGCATGAGCCTTCATGGGGAGCACTGTAGCACTGGAGGTCTGCTTGTATGGAGGGAGGTGACTTGAGAAGTCTCTGCAGCCTGCAGCTGGAGACCTCAGCCTCTCTCCAGTCAGCTCTGGCAGGTCTCAAGTTTTCTTCCCTCTTAGGGAATGGCAGGAAATGACTTCAGTTCAAGATGGTTCATGACTGTGGGTGTGAGATGTGCTACACTTTTTCACTGATTGGGTGTTTCTAAGTATAAGACACATGCTCAGTGGTCTTTCTGTCATTTAGTACATCCTCTGCACTCTCACCTCTGCTTTCTGCCATCCCTTCTCAGCCCCTAGGGATATCCCCCACGCACTTTACAGATAAGGACTCAGAGGCACTGAGGGTGGCTCTGCTCTAGGCCCACAGATAAAACAAAAGGAACATGGGCACCATCTAGTTAGTCTACTCAAGCCATTGTGCTCCACCCTATGATTGTCTGGGAGAGAGTAGCACAAAACCTTTCCTTCCAGAAACTATTTCCTCCCCCATTGGCTCCACAGGCCCACTAGTCTGCAGGGTGCCTCACCGCAGTAAGGGTAAGTCAAATGCATATAGACATGCAAGTCCACCTAGCTCCAGGGACCGGTGCCCTGGGACTCATGCATGGACACAGTACTCCACACACTCTGAGAGACATCCTCCAAGTAAAGGGGTCCGTGCTCACTCAAGCTTCTCTCCCTTGACCCAGAAGCTCGGAGCACATGCCCCCATGCATCCAGCAGAGCCAAGTGGGAGAGACTGGGTGAAGTGGGGATATAAAAAGTTCATAGAGCTAGCAGAACTTCCTGATGCTCAGGGTCTTTAAGCATCAGAATCTGGGGGGAGGGACCAAAAACTTGCCCTGGATTTGAGTAAAGAATTAGATGCCCATATGTCTTACTTGGCTTAATAGAAGCCAATTTAGAGGACAGATGGATGTTCAGGACCTCTGGGGGTCCTCCTACCCCCCATGTGGTCAGGAATCAATGCACTCCTCATGTACACCATCCACAAACAGCCATAGCCAATGTCCTTGGAAGCATCTTCATAAAAACTGTAGCCAACACTGCAGTACAAGTACCATGCTCTGTATCATGGCATAAGAATGGCACACAAAGACTTTTGATGTGCTGAACTCCTACTATGATGCAGATGCTATTATTATCCCTAGCTTATAGATAAGGAGAGTAGGCACAGATAGATTAAGTAACTTGAACAAGGTCACACAGCAAGAATCTAGGGATACCAAGCCATATCCAGGTGTTACAATGGCTCAGGATACTGGAATTGCATTCTTCATCCTCCTCCAGAGGATGCCCCTCAAATGACATTCTGTGAAGCACTCATGCATAGTATGGCTGGATCTAAGTACTGGCCCTGGGTGGCATGCTCTTATTTATACAGGCTATGCTAGTTCTTCATGGAACACTCAAACACAATGTCATCCTGCTCTGAAACAGGCCGTCACATCTCACTTTCCTCTAGTCTCTATCTCCATCCTCCATGACTGACTCAGATCCTCAAGCTGTGGGTATTCAACAAAAATTATAGGCACTGCATACAGGGGAGGGAGAGCCTGGGGGGAGGAACAAAGACAGTGGGGAGACCTTGGCCATAGGAACTCAAAAGAGCAGGCTTTGCCTTTAAATCCCTTCACTCAGATATGACATCTGCAATCCCAGTTCTCGGTCATTCCAAGGCTCCCAGAGGCATTTCCTACCAGGAAAGTTTGCCAATCCGGTACCTAGTAAACTATGGCCCCTCTTCTTTTTGGGTTCATCCACCGTCCCGCCAATTCCAAGCAGGTTGAAAAGGCAACTCCAGCCTGCTTCCCTCCATCCATTGCTTTCCTTCTGCTTCCTGAAGACTAGCTCTGTCTCCTGCTGACTGAAGAAGGCAGGAAATACCCAAGACGGGCCATGAGAGAAGGCCTGGGTGGCAGCCCACTCACCCAGGTCCATGTCTGCAGCCTTGGGCCGGTGGGAGCAGGGCACATTTTTGAAGATGGCATCCAGGATCTTTTCTTTGACCTGAGTGATGGTGTCACAGTTAAGGATCTTCACTGGAACTTCGGGGCTGTTGGCATTGTCTGGACTGACACAGCTTAGGACCTGGGGATGGTGGGAAAGGTCAAATGAGTGAGGGCACCAGGAAGTGCTCCCAGTCCTCAGCACCATCCTGGGATCTTTTGTGACTGGCTCCTCCTCTCCATGAGGGACTGTGGAGGGGCCAGGGTGACTCACCTAAGTCCCTATATGGGTCCCTGGCCCTCTCCTATCCAAACAGGCAGGATATCACCATGGTTCCAACATCACTATAGGAGTATAAACTGAACACTTAACTCTCTGTCAGAACAACTGCCATTAAGGTCTTGATTTTCCAAAGGGAACAGTGTCCCAGCACATGGGGGTGGTAGCCAGGGTCTGTAACAGGACAGGCATTATTGCATGCACACACATACAGTCTTTCACCTGGATGTGTACATGCAGAAGGTACCCCCTTAGTAGCCCCAGATCCTTAGCATTTCCAAACCCCACACACACCCCATGTGTCATTCTTTCGTATTGCTCCTCCAACACACACACACACACACACACACACACACACACCCTTACACACCCACTACTAATGAGAATGGGGACCCCTGTCTTGAAAGATTTAACAGCTTTAGTTCGAGGAAGGGTTTTGGGAAGATTGGAGGCTGCTGGATCTATTAGGAGCTTAATATGTTCTTTAAATATAAAAACGTGCATTTTAAACACTGCCGTTTCAGAGCCCTTGAGAGTCCTCCCTGGCTGTGAACCTGTCACAGCCAGTGCAGGGCTTCTAGTTCTCCCTTCAGAAAAAGGCGGGAAATTTAAAATTGCTTCACCAGCTCTTTGCTTCCTTTACGTTCTTCACTTTTCCTTTAAGAAGTTCAAAGCTTTCCATTGGCCATTCTTACTCTATTCTTTCTGTATTGTGAGTGCTATGGAGGTTCCCTGGGTGGATCCTGGTGGAACAGGGAGGGGGCTGTGGGATGCAAGAAGAACTGAGGTGTATAAGAGTGAGGCAGAGAAGCCTGGGTATTAGGGGACTCTAGCAAGGTGTCCTGCCATTCTGGGCTCCCTAGATCCTGAGCCCTCTGTGTGCCTCTCCACAGAACTTAAACTCCCCCTGCCCCTCCCTGTAACCATTTCCCAGTAGCCCCATCTGGCTTGCAGAACCAGACACCAGCCCCCCTCCTGCTCCATGTGGTGGCAATCAGAACTCTGGCCCTGGACTTCTGCCTCTCATTAGCAACTTGACTGCTATGTGCACAAATGGGGAACATGCTTATTCCATTAAGAAGAAAAAAAAAAATCTCCTAAACCTGTAAAACCATACTCAGCACCTTCAAAATACCCTGAGCAGAGAATGAGGGAGGCAGAACCTCTAGGCCATGTGGCCATGACTGCCTTCTCCCACCCACTCCATCCTTTCTAAGAATCTTCTGCATCTCTCCCTCCCGTCCTGGCTGCCTTGTGCTTTCTTGCTGTCTGGCCAGAGGTGGGCCACTCTGCCTCCCCCAGACAGCAGCATGATCTTATCTGGGCTTCCTCCCCTAAGAGAGTGTGAAACAGGAACTGAAACCTGAGGGTGATCTCTGTCCTTGTGGCAACAGCTCCATAGCATGCTTCTAGGCAGGGACTGATTTTCCAGAGAGGAAGCAATAACCCTCCGATGGACAAGGTTTTTGGCTCAGAAGCACATCCCTCGTTCTCTGCTAGGAAAGTACCCTTCAAACATTCATGTGAATAGGGCCACTCAGACATGGTATTGATTCAGATCCAGGGAGCCTAGGTATTCTGCATCTGGTAGACAGCCTGGTAACATCTAGTAGTCAACCAGGTAACTGGATGGTGCTCCAGCAGACTCCCACATGACCATGTAGCCATCTAGCAAGCTCCTCGTGGGACATCCAGTCATCTAGTGAACTCCCAGGGAATATCTAGCATTCTACCGGGTTTCCAGGCAGGGATATAGCATCCTAGTAAACTCTGGGGAGACATTTAGACATCCAGTGGCTTCCCAGGGGGAATCTACTATGTAACCAGGTAGGTATCATACACTCCAGCAAGTTCCCAGGTAGCCGGCTACCTAGCACTCAAGCAGGTAGCCCAGTAGGTACCCAGTCATTTAGTATGTTCCCAGGGGGATATCTGGCACTCTGGCAGGTAACCAGGTGCGTACCTAGCACTCTAGTAGGTTCCCAGGTATTACAGTGTAGATACTGGAGTGCTCCCTGGGATGTGTTAACTGAAGTTCCAGCAGCAATCTAATTAATCACATAATACTTAGGGGACACACTTGACTAGAATGAGACACACTTGGTGTCTGCTGGAGCTTCTCAGTAACCCTCTGTGGTTATCTCTCTCACCTAGGACAAGGTTACTATCAGCATCTCAAAGCTCCTGGGGTTCCTCCAGCCACCCCACACCCCTACACCGTACTCATCAACTTTGTGTTTGCGCTACTCAGCTGGAGTCTCTGTCTCTGCCTCTCCATCTACCATGGCGCAGCACATCTTCTTGCCTCCTCACTGGATAGAGTGTCCCCTTCGTGTGTAAGAACATCTTTCCCTGCAGCCCTGCCATCTCCAGGCAAAATAATCAACCACATCTTTCCCGTTCTTTCCTGCCCATCTCCAGATGTTTCCATCTTAATGAATGCTCAGCCCTGACCTACTCTGATTTCTTCACATTCTCTGTTAGTCTGTCACCTGACACCAGCTGGGTGCACTAACAACCTTTTGGCCTGTGGAATAAAGGTTGGTGCAATTTAGGGTGCAGAACATGATCACAACTCATTATGTGGCATCTGGTATTGTGGATGCTTATGACAAAGGACCAAGGATGGAGGGGATTGGGGCTCGAGACATTTAAAGGCACTTTTCGCTCACTAAGAAATCCATTCAAGCCTCTATTTTTGGAAGGGTGTGTTCCCTCGTCTTCATTTTAAATCCATTCAAGCCTGTTTTAGGAAAGGTGTGTTCCATCTTTTCCATTTTAATTGACGTCTACCATTTTAATCAACGTCTGTGGCTTTCCTCTCTGATCTAGGAACTGGAAGGAAGCAGGGGCCTCACTTGCAGGCTGTGCCTTTGGATCCACAGGAAGTTAATCTGGAGAGGCTGATCAAATGCAATTGGGACTCCCTGGACTCTCAGGAAGATGGGAATGGGAAGATGGGATGGCTCTCCAGCCACTAGGAATGGCTTTGTCCTTGGGGGGGGCATCTCCCCACCTGGCCACAGGGTCCCAATCTGTCTTTATGAGCATCTGGCTGGCCCTCCTACCTCTCCATAACCTCTACTCCCAACCCTGCTGGCCAGGGGTCCTGACCCCTTGTTTCAGTCCCTCCAGGGACCACATCTATGCACCAGCTGAAGAGCTGCTGAGATATAGTTAAGCCACTGGGTGCCCTGGTGCATGGGCCACAGGAAGTGGAGGGTGGTGAAGCAGGGGACTGAGGAATCCTCAGGGGACAAAGCTGGAAAGGTGGCTCCTTCAGCATCTCTACTGTTCCATCTATAGGGAAGGATTGCCCTGAGGTCAAAGTCCACTTGCCAGAACTGAGCGGGAGCAGCGAGGGGGCTCACCAAGGTCTTGTACTCGATCTGTTGCCGAATGAGTTTGTCCTCACTCAGGGAGTAGCGGGCCTCTCCCGTGATGGCATCGATGGGGCCCTTCTCCATCTGCTGCTTGATGGCACAGAACAAGGAGAAGAGGGGCTCCCCAGCACACTCCTGGATGTGAGAAGAAACCTGCTGGTGGAGCTCTGGGACCGCAGGTGTGCAGAGCCCACCCAGCTGTCGCTGCTGTCCCAGTTCTACCTGCTACCTGGCTCGCGTTCCCTGTTTCCTCTTCTGCAGCTCTCTACCCTTCAGATTTGCATATAGCCTGGCTCTGTGGACCCACGGTCTTCCTCCATCCTGTTCTACTTGCTACCTTCCTTCCTTTCTCCCCTCCTTTCAACTCCTCTTATGCCCCCAACTCCCAACACCCCCCGGAGGCCCAATCAAGAAACAGGTTGGTCCTCTGGGTTGTGAGTGCCTCAGGAAGCAAGCTCATATTTGGAAGTCCAGAGCTCTGCTTTTCCATCTTGCAGGCACATCTTTGGCTTGCCTGAGACCCTTATCATAAATAAGTCTGGGACTGAGGGAAAGGAGTGTAGGAGAGAAGAGGAAATTAACTTACAGGTGAGTTGTGTTCAGCTTAAAATGGGAATTTAGTTTTAGGAACAACACGGCACTATCTCAATGGAACATCTACCCCTCACATGAGGGGGAAGATCAGCTGTGGGGGACATTGTTTCTGAAGTTAGGACAAGACGTGGGACTCAGTCTTCAGTGTAGTTCCTGACAACAAGGAGCTCCATTTTGTGTGGGTTAGGAGTACCAGGTCCAGCAAGAGTGGGCATAGGGGGTATGAAGTGAAATGGGGCAGGCCCAGGAGGACAGGAACCAGGGCAGAGCCGGAAATGTGCCCTCATCCCATCCTACCTTGAGGAACTTGTAGAGGAGGAAAGTGAACCAATTGGTCAACATCTTCTCAGCCACTGACTCCGTCCTGGCATCAGTCAAGGAGGGAGTGATGGGAAGAAGACAAAGAGAGAGTTAGAGTCTGTGGGCGGGATAGGGTGAAAAAGAACTTACCATCCTGTGGATTAGAATTCTTGAGCAGGGTCTTATGATCCTAATGCACAGGAGAGTCTCATACCTTGCTATACCCCCAGGACTGAGAGAAAGACTCTTCCTGAACATGCTGAACATGCGTATGTTGAGATAGGTTTGTTTTGTTTTGCTTTGGTTTTGTTTTTCTGGTTTACAGTAGTGCTGTCCTAGAGAACTTCACAATGATTACAACAGTCTTCACCTATGCTTTCGAGTGTGGTGGTTCCTGGTCATGTGATGCTACTGAGCACTTGAAATGTGGCCAGTGTATCTGAGGAGTTGAAGTTTATCCATTTTATTCATAGCATTGAGATTTGAGTCTGCATCCATGGCCAGCAACTCTCCTGTTCGATAGTACAGCCTTAGAGAATGTTAAAAAAAAAAAAAAAAAAAAAAAAAAAAGGGCTGATGAATTCCTTTATGTGAAAAACGAAAAACCCAAAGGAGGGGATGATAGCAATTGGGTAAGGGATAGTAAGGAAGGTGGCATGGGAAGGGAGCAGGGGAAGAGATCGTAGTAGAAAAGCCAGGTATTCCACATGGAGCCTGTTACCCCACCTAGACTCACAGCAGTGACAGCACACAGAGGGGAACCCTAACTCCTCCCATGAGATTTCAAAACTGTCCTCTGTCAAAGGTTTTCAGACACTTTGGGACTCTCTAGGAATTCCTTCTAGGGAAACCTGCAACGGCAGGGAATACCTTTCTGAGTCATGCCACGACTCAAATCTACTTATTCTTTTCTGACAAAGAAGATATAGAGGTGGTGTTGTCAGCTTGGGTTGCACCCATTTGGAGCAAGCATCTTGCACTGAAATTTGTGCTAAGAACATGGCCAGCTCCAGAGACAAATTAGCCCATTCAGAGAGGTTTGACTAGTTTAAAGACACAGAAAATATTAACTGATACCTCCGGGTATTTGGACAGCTGCTGGTATTCAGTGAAGCCAAAAAGGAGAAAGAAGGAACACTATTAAAAGTTTGGGGAGAAGGGGCAGCCAGGGACAAAAAGAAGAGAATGAAGTGGAAGAGAGGCGCAGAGGCATCCAGGGGAGCAGGAACACAAAACGAAAGGGGGAGACAGAGACCCAGAGTGAGACCATGAGACCACGCGGGGAGACTCAGTAGGCGCTCTGGCAGCAGTGGCAACCCTAGAATTATGCCAGTGGGTGGCTGTGTGGTGAGAGTAAAACAAGAATCAGAACCATCTACCTCACTGTTTCCAAAGCTTTAGGATTCTCTATGCAGCAGCTCTTTACAAACATGCAGGCAAATGCCTGCTGTGCCAGAAAGAGCCCAAAGCAAAACACTTTGGAAGGCTAAGACTATCTACCCTCCAGGATGAGTGGGCACTACTGAGGCCTGACTAGAGACTCAGAGACCACAGGGCAGAAGTCCAAAAGGCAGGATAGAGTGATCTGGGCAGAGGGCAGAATGTGGGGGCTTCACGTGGGGTTTTCTAACTGCAGGTGTGTTGTGACTAGATATTGGAATAACAGCCTCAAGGAGAAATGGCCTCCCTTCAAATGGAAGTGGTATAGAATGGAAATGCCTATGTTTACTACCAAAGGCAAAGTCACAGGGTAAAAGTAGGGCTCATGTTGTGCATTTCAGGAGTGTGTGCTGGCAGGCATGTGTTACAGTTCCAATGTAATGTTCCCATAGGCTCATGTGTTTAAACACTGGGTCTCTAGCTGGTGACACTCTTCATAAGGTCATGGAACCTTTAAGAAGTGGGGCCTAGTTGGAGGAAGTAGGTCACTGGGGGTAGGTCCTTGGTGTAAAATATCCCTGGCTCCTTCCTGCCATTCTTTCTCTGCTTCCTGGCTGTGCGGTATGATCAGCTGACATCCACTTTCATAGATACATGCTACCACAGATCTGTCATTGCCTTCCCCACCACAATGGACTGTGTCCCTTAAAACCATGAGTCAAAATAAGCCTTTCCTCCTTTAATTTGCTTTGCCCGGGCATTTGGTCATAGTGAAGAGGAAACTTAATTAATATAGCTTCCAATTCTGTCCAGCAGTAATTCCTAAATTATTCAGAGCTTATCGTGGGGGTCAGAACATAATTGTTGGGCTGCACAGGATCAGTTGTCCCAAAGAGGCCTTCAATCCATGATTCTCAAATTGTAACACATATTCAAGCATTCCTTGTTGAAATGCATATCCATTAGTGGGTCTGGAAGGGGCCTGAGTGGCTGCATTTTTAACAGTCTCCTACATGCTGTGCCTGTTACTGGTCCACGGGCAGCCTGAAGCCCTCTCCTATTTCTTAACCTAGATGAGCCCAGGCATGGCCTAACTGATCTCAGAGAAATAATTCTAGTGGAAAGCTGCACAATCCCGGGAGTGGAAGAGCAGGGGCAAGTGGAAAACAGATACAGGGTGAACTGTGTTTTAGACACCCTTATGATGGTAGGACTGGCCTCTTGCAGATCAAGGCCTCTCTGGCTAGAAAGCATGGCTGATCTCCTAGCAGGCTGTCTGGTCTGCATAGAAGGATCTGTGAGCCAGATTGTGGAACTGGGCTGGGTAGGGGGTACTCTGGCCCCTGCAGGCCACTGTAGACCTCTCTTACCTCCTGAGTAACAGCTTGGGGTGGTTCTTGCTTTCCAGGTTCTTGTCGATGAGGTCAGCCAGCAGCTGCTTAAGCACATCTGTGGCGTACTCTAGCTTGCTCTGAAGCACGGTCATGATGAGTGAGGCCACATTACCTCGGTCACGCATGGAGAAGCTGCGTTGGGACTCTAGTGTGCGGATGAAGGACAACAGGAACACCTTGTTGTTGATGAGCTGGGCGAAGAGCTTCAGGCCTTTCTCTACACGCTCCTGCCGGTAGCCTGGGACCTGTGGAGTGATTCAGGGTCCTAACATGAGCTTTTGGGTGCCCAATTGACCTCCCCACAAAATAGCCTGTACCCATCATCAATGTTTCCTCCCCACCTCTGTTGTACCTATGGGCCACCTGGATGATGCTGCCAAGGCCTTCCTATGCAGGCCACAGTGCCCAACATTTGCTTAGCCAAGAGGTGAGTCGGTACCTCCAATTTAGAGACAGCCACAGGCTCCGCCCTCCTGGGAGCCCTTTTGGAACAATGAGTAAGGTTTGTGCCCTAGAGTGCAGTTCTGAAGGTATGGGAGGAGGGTAGAAGGGACACCCAGCAGATGTGTTCTGGAAGCCACATCCTGAGGGCTGTGTTGCAACCTCTGTGGTAGGGAGATGGATGTATCAGGTCTTTGAGAAGGACTGTTGTACTGTAGGCCATGGTCAAGAACATGGTTCCAGAGTCTGTCAAGCTTGGGATGCATTCTATCACTGTCATTTAGTAGTTGACAATTTCTTCATCAGCAAAATGCAGTTAATAAAAGCTAATATACATATGGCTCTTATTCTATGCCAAGTACTGTTTGGACTGCTTTGGAAATAGTGGCCCATTTAATCCACACAACACTCTAGGGTACAGGTTCTGTTAGGGCCTCTGGGACCCCATGAGGGTAGGAGCATTTCTAGCACCCCAAGGCAGAATCTCCAAGCCGGACCATGAACATTCTTTATTCACCAAATGGTTTTCCACTTTAGTTGAAGTCTGTGCATATAAAATTGGATGGAAATTTTAATTGTAACTCAGTAGGCTACAATTTAGGAGTCAGTGATGGGTCAAAATTGGGAGTGTATGATTGATAGCTCTGTGTTTTTAAAGCACTGGTGTGTGACTGGGGCCAGGAAAGCCCCTTCCCCAAATGTGTCCACTTACCCTATGAAACCTGGTGGCCAACAGATCAAGACAATCCCCCTTCCCATTTTCTGCCTATGGGCAGGTATCCTAGGGGCTGAAAGGTTGGGAAACATGGCTTTCACTAATGGGATGTCTCCACACTAAGAACACCAAGAGGGAGAAATTTTCTGTGGCAATGATGGGTTAGAAACCAACAAAAAAATCATCTATATAAGATCCATGGGTCTCACACAGCCCCAGGGTAATACAAGGACACATTGATCCTGGGTCTGATTAAAAGTTATATTCTTAAAAGCAATTTACATTGACATGAAATTTTAAATTAGTGAACTAAGGAAAATAACTATATATGCACATGCTAAGGTCAATGGTTAGATTATTGTCTATGGTGCCCACAGATGGGGCATCATGGTCCTTGCTAGGATTGCTGTTTCCACTCCAGCCCAGACAGACATTCATTCTTTCACTTGCTCACTGTGTTTCCTACACTGCTGCTTTATGCCAGGGCCCCTGCCCTGCAGGAAGTTAAAATGAGAACAGTGAATAAGGGAAGCACTCGGTCCACACATCGGTGATACACATACACAGAGATCTATCTGCTCACCACCATCACTTTCCCCCTTAACCGGGAATTCACATGCTCTTCAGTGTTCCAAGAAGCCTTGTGTTCTATGTAAATTAAAGTGAGGCTGAGGAGAGATGAAAGGCAAGGAAAAGAGTAGGAAGAGGGAGGCGCAAAGACAAAGAATTTGATTAAGGCAGTGGCTGGACAGAGTGTCCTGAAACACCTAGTGGCTTCATGTCTGTATATGGAGCATGCCTAAATCCACGCACACACATATCTGTAGAAAAGGTGCACGGCCAGTGAGGATGTGAGTCCCTCGGCTACAGTCTCTGAAAGTGCCTCACAGTGTCTGTCAGCCGGTGGGTGAAGGAGAGCCTTCCTCAGAGAGAAACACCCGAGTTCTCAGAATAGGAAATACACATACATGCACAGATACCTGCAGCGTTCAGCAAGCAAGCCTGGAGGGACATGGGTGCCCTAAGTGTGTCTGTGGCAAGCAGTGTGTGCTGGCATGGTGCATAGCCTGCTGCACCCAAGGAGACCCCATGTGGACACTCCCTCCAATATCAGTATCTGCAACACCGAGTAGCAACTGAAAAAAGGGTCTGTTTTATTGCACAGATTCCAGATGTACATTCTATTCTGTCCTGATAAGTAGGCACAGCTGAAGGGCACTGACGGTCTGGTACACAGCTTGCAGCTGGGATTAGAAACACTGGAGTCTGACCGCCTCGACTCAGTTCTTGGCTCTGTCCCCAGCAGCTGAATGTCCCGGTCTTTTACTAGGCTTCTCTCTTTTCTCACCTGTAAAATGGTCTCACCTACTCAGAGGACTCCTGGGAAGGCCAATGGTTGAATGCACATTAAGTGTTTAAAGTTGATCAGAGATTTTAATGACCAGAAACATCTAGTGATCATCCTTCAGGATTTTTATTTTGTCTGCTTTCCTCGTTTATTATTTTTCATCTTTCTCTGGTATTTATTTTGATAAGTCATTCCAAAGCCCTTTCAGAACAAAGTGTAACATGAATATATGCATAAGCCAGATACCATGCTAGACAGTAAGTGGGATAAAGCGTTCAGAAGATGGGGTCCCTGCTGGCAGGAAGACAGTGGGGATTTTATCATTCACATTTTCTCCTTCCTTCCCTGTGTGTCATTTGTCTTTCCCAAGGAAGCATCAACTGATAAATACCCTTATACATTTATTGAGCACCAACTAAGTAGTAAAATCCTTTATACTGTGGTTTACTAAACCAGAGCCCACAAACTGCCTACATTTACATGCTATAGTGTTTGGTTGTGGAAACATGCATAGTTTTTCTGGGAACAGGGTCCTCTCTATCCATTCAATTCCCAAAGGGTTCCATACTTCCCAAGATCCTGAAGTATGCTATAAAGCTCCCTGGCTTGGCCCCACCTCCTGCAGAGAGACTGGCTTGGGTCCCTAAGCTAGGTCATCTTGAGCAAGATGTGCTCTACCCCCAGCCCCAGCTTTCTCCCCTCCAAATGAAAGGGCTGAGCTTGCTGACTACTAGCACATTCCCCTATTCTAACATCAGCAAGGCGGGGGCATCACTTCTTACCTCAAGGTCCCGGAGCACAGGGTGGTCTTCAATCCCTGGGAACAGCACTCTCATAGTGTAGGTTCTGTAGTCAAGAAAGGGAATCCCAGCTCCATCCAGGTCACTGGTCAACTCATGGATGTCTGTCTGCAGCTCAGCAAAAGCTGGAACAAAAAGAAGCCTGTGAAGCCTGGAATAATGGCTCAGTTGGTAAAGTTCTTGTCTTGCAAGCATGAAGACATGAGTTTGATCCCTGGAACCCATGTGAAGAAAGCTATGCATGCTTATAATCCCAGAGTTCTGGAGGTGGCAAAGGAGGATGGCAGTGCTCACTGACCAGCCAGCCTACCTTACTTGACAAGCTGCAGGCCAATGGGAGAACTTGTCTCAAAAACAAGGTGGATAAAGTATGAAGAACAACAACAGAGAAACCCCCAAGGATGCCTTATAAGGTAGGCTTAGGAAATATCCCTCCAGGAGTATTCAAAACCCTCACCCAGGCCTATGGGAGTAGAGGGACAGTAGGGATGGATTCTACATTAGCATGGGAGAAAAATGGTTTGGAGACTCATGTCTTTCAAATGGCAGAGAGGTGGTGAGGCTGTCTCAAGACCTGTGATGTTATTGGGGTCATAAGGGGAAAGAATCTGATTTGAAGAATGTGCCGAAGAAGAGAAATACAAAAGGGTGCAGTGAGTCTATGCCTAGTGTTTCCCCTTGAACTGGGTTTCTTTATGAACGTTAAGAACAATTTCTTCCAGTAAAGGAAAGGGGTTTGAACATCCATTTCTAAACTGTGTAGCTTTCAGAGACCAAAAGGGGGTTGGACAGAGGGACTATTATTCCAATCTGTTCCTTCTGCACAGATATGCAGGGAGTATCTTTGTCCTGCCTACCTCAAGGTGATGTTATCTGGTGGCAAATTACAATCTTCATATGAGCACTGTTCCCCAAAAGGGCACCTCAAGGCCCCAGATGGACAAAGCCACAAGACCCTAGCTGGCCCCTGGGAAAATCTAGCATGTAGTACATCTGAGAGTCACAGCTATCATACCCCATCCTGGGCACATGGCCCCCTCTGCCACTGGAGGTATTCAGAGGCACAGCTGCCAGTCCTGTGCCATTCTCCTTGGTACACACACACACATACACACACACACACACACACATATACATGTACACATGCATGCAAACACATGTACATACATGAACAGGATGTATTAACACACATTAGCAAGGAAGAACAGACAGTGGGTGTTGCCTAACCAATATTTCTTTCCATTGATATACACTTACGAATGGGGGGGAAAAAAAAAACAAAACACTTGGTAAGTTCAGAAGGGATTCACAGGCCCAAAGTGGCTCTAGGGACATCAAAGAGCAAGCCCAGTGCACAGTGGGCTAAGATGACACATGAACATTATGTAAGTACTCTGGTCTCACCCTGTCCTTCCTGGTGACTTTGATAGAGTTCCTCCCCCACAGAGCTGACTTGAGGTTTGTGGGTTCCCACGGGTTTTGGTTCCAGGAGAGCCCCAAGGCTTTCTGGAGAGGATGGGGGACTAGGCTGAGCACTGGCAGACCTGCAGTACCTCCCGGTGCTCCCTTCCTCCCACAGCACCTCCTGGTGCTCCCTTCCTCCTGCACTGCTCCCCCTTCTGTCCTGTCACATGGAGCCTGGGGTTCTTTGTCATACAGTGACTCTAGAGACAGAAGCCCTAATGTGGCCAAGTAGAACAGACTCCAATGTATGTGAGCAACTGTGTGTGCAAATGAAGTCCAGAGGTCTCTTTGGCATTCACTGTCACCAATGCCTGACAAACACTTATTGTGATAGTTGATCTTAATTGCCAGCTTGAATGGATTGAGAAGTACCTGGGGGATCAGTGAAGTGTATCACTGGGCATGTCTATAAGGACCTTTCCAGAGACAATTAGATTATAATTATCAATGGATTGATTCATCCCTTAATAGTTTCATAATATGAAAGAGTTGTTAAGAGGGAGTGGATCTTTGGAAGGTGGGGCCTGATTGGAGGAAGGAGGTCACTGGGAGTGGGGACTGTCCTTAAGATTATATGTTGCCCTGATCTCCTCCTGTTTCTGCTCTCCTCTGCTTTCTGACAGCTGTCAGGTAAACAGCTGTACTCTACCATACCCTCCCCACTGTAGTGGATGGAACCCCTGAAACCATAAGCAAAAGAAATCTTTCATATTTTAAGTTGTTTCTGCCAGTTTTTTTGGCCACAGTGATATAAACTGAGTAACCCAGCAGTGTGCATCAGGAGTAAAGAGCATGAAGCTGTGTTTGTGTCAGCAGGTGGAAATGTGCACATGAACAGGAGTGGGGTGCCTGAGTGAGTGTGTGCTTGTTTTAATAAGTATGAGAATGTGCAAGCATGCCAGCAAGTACACAGAATGGGGATGTGTATATGTGTAAGAAAGCTTACACATGTGTATGCTTCTATATCCAAAGCTCAGGTCTGTGTAGGGCAGGGCTGGCATCCTCTGAGTGTGGGTATGAGTGGTACCCTGGCTGACAGTGAAATCTCCAGGAAGACCTGCCCTGGGTCCATGCTTCCCTGCAAACACCCTGGAAGGTGCCTCAGTGGTCAATCCTACTAGAGAGCCACCTTCTTTTCAAAACCCCTGCAGTGTGACTGTCTCCCACCCAGAAGCCACAGTTCCCCACAGAATTCCATGTGCTCCTAGGCTAGACTCCTGTCTGCCTTCTGAGCCTGTCTCTTCCTGATACTTCTAGAGAGGCCTGGTGTCAACCTCTCTTGATCTGTCTTCTCCTGGTTAGGGTGCTTAACTGGCCAGGAGGAGAAAGAGGATCTAGCTTTTGATGGGTCTGCAGTTTTCTTTAAGTCATCAAGCACCTCCAACATTCAAAGCCTCGTGCCTGCCACACATAAAAGAGATTCTAATCACTACACCTAATTAGACAGAAGAGTACATTGCAGAGAAAAAAATTAAGCAGTGTAAATATAATAAAAGGCAGTAATTAACAGTCCCACAAGGCGGATGCCGAGATGACAGCTGAAGGATGTGGAGAGGGGATGGAATGGAGCCTCATCCCCATCAAAAGTGGCTGGGCTTCCCCGATGGGAACCTGCATGATGCAGGAGCCCAAGTACAGGGCTGGATTAACTCTAGGTACACATCACCCACAGAGAAACTGCTCAGCAACTCCCTCCCAGGGTGACTCA
The DNA here is from genome assembly GCF_000622305.1 of Nannospalax galili. Lineage (NCBI taxonomy): Eukaryota > Metazoa > Chordata > Mammalia > Rodentia > Spalacidae > Nannospalax > Nannospalax galili. Next base: position 638,068 of record NW_008354790.1, on the reverse strand, counting down.
CATAAGGATGTCCTGAGGTTACAAAAGTCTGCCTGCTAAGCTGCCTTCTTGGGTTTAATACAGCTGATCTCACTTCATGGTGGCGTTTGTAAATTTTTCAAATACAAGCTATGAAACACTCTTCTTTCAGAATCACAGATCAACCCCACAGCCTTCCCTTCCTTCAGCAGGGAGGGAGCTAAGGATTGCTTGTATGTGCTATGCCAAGACAACCCCAGATCTCCCTGGAAGGAGATGTGAGACCCATCCAGCAAGGGTTCTGAACCTAGAGACTGCTCTTGGGGTGTAAATGATCCTGGCAAGACACCTGGAAGGAATAAGGAGGAAGCCACAAGGTGGGACTGCTAAATGGGGCTTTGGTCTGGGACCTTGGCTAGGCCAGACTGGCAGGAAGGCTTTGTAAGTAGGACACTCCACCTTCAAGACCATCTGCTGTAGGCCAGATGGCTGGACCTATGACTAGGACACACACACACACACACCTCCACACACACACACCCACACACACACACACACACACACACAGACACACAGACACACACACAGACACACAGACATACACAGACATAGACACACACAGACACAGACACACACACACAGATACACACACAGACACACGCACACACACAGACACACACACACAGAACACACACACACACTTATACACATGCAGATATGCTCATAGCACACATAACTACCACTCACTGTAGCCTGGCCTATTGGCACATGCATACACATACACAAGTGCACATATACATATTATGATCTTCATTACTGTCAAATGCTGCCCAGGCTAGTTGCTGTTGTATGAGAGGCAGCAGCTACATTTGTGCACATATACACATGCCCTGACTCACATGTTATTACATGCACACATACAACCTCTAGTGTTACCCACTGCTGCCCAGCCTGCTTGCTTTTGTATGATATGCACACACACACACACACACACACACACACACACACGCACACAGCCTCCAGCACTAGCACCAGCACATGGGCACTCAGTACCTTCCTTGCACTCCAGGGCCACACGGGACTCCAGGTTGTCCATCTGCATCTGCAGCCGCTTCAGCGTGAGGTCACTCTCTCGGGACTTGCGTTTGTAAGCAATGAGCACAGCCACGATGAAGATGATGAGGAGGCCACCTGCCACTGCGATGCTGACGATGGCAGGCAAGCTGAGCGGGCTGTCTGGGGCAATGTACACCATCCCTGGGGAGTACTCCATGCCACCCACACGAGCCTGGGGACACAAGGGAGAGAGGGATGGTGGACTGGAGAAGAGCTCTGAGTCAGGATGAGGTTGTGGCTGCCAGGGAGGAGCCCCAACGGGTGGAGAAAATAGAAGAGAGGGCGTATGGGGATAGGAGAAGGACTAGACAGCAGAAGTCACCTCTCAACAGGAAAACGTGCCCCATCTATCACTCAGGACAACATTGTCACCACAAGAATGCAGCTCACCACTGGGGTCTAAATAAAGTGATATAACACCAATGACTGGCTTCCCCAAGACTCATCCTACCATCATCATGGGAGACCAAGACACAGATGGGACATCATAGGCCTTCCTAGACCATTGATGATCCTTTTCTTAAAGGCTCTCTTGTCCCTTAGTAGACAATTTATTGGTCCATTAAATGTTTTACACTGTCTTGTTGCTATACCAGCCAAGATAGAGAGAGCAACAATTCACACACAGTGTATTGTGTGTAGCAGGTTAGTGAGGTGGGAAGATGCAAACAGGGCTGTGGAAAGCTTGGAGGAACGCTCATTGTGGGCTGGAAGCTTTCCTAAAATGCCCCAGTAGCCCATAAACAGCTGGGCCACTTGCACCCAGCATCTCTCACACTTGCTCAATCCATGATGGGGTCCCACCAGCCTTACCATCACTTTGTGCCTGCCAATGAGGTTGGGAGACTCGCAGAGCAGCTGCACATCCGACACAGTCACAGTACATGGCTTCTCCCCAACCAGCACAGTATAGTTCAGCTTTACATTGCCTCCAGCCACTGGTGGGATCAGGTTCTTGCCCTGGGCAGACAGGAAAGCCCCCATCCCCACCCCTGAGTCAGGACCACAGCTGATGGTGATTTCTATGGCCTCCTATCTGACATCCCATCCTATGGATGAATTGGGAAAGAGGCCACCATCAGCAGTAAGTTCCAAGAACCTATGGCACATGCTATAGGTTAGATGTTGTTTCATCCCCAGAGGGGATGTGTTAGAAGGTCGTGACTATATTCTCCTTGCCCTCTGGCTTCCTGTATCACCCCATAATCATTCCTTCTCACATGTACTCCCACAAGGATACCCTCATAAGATCCAAGACTTTGCTGTTTGGTCTCTTACTCTCCAGAATGGTAAGTTAATTCAACTTCTTTCTTTGGAAGTACTCAGCATCAAGTATTTCATGACAGTAACAGAAAACAGACAAGTATAGCACATATACTAGCATCTTCTCTTCCTCCCAGTAAGAAATCAATAAAGTGCTCTGAAAAGCTTATCTAGAATGCAGCCTTCCCTCAGTATCCTTCTGGCGTACAGTTGCAGTCAGCAGCTACCAGCTGATTCAAACTGTCACATGAGTTACAATTAACTTGTGAGCCATGGTCCAAAGAAAACCTAAACCGTGGTTTGCAACAAGCCTGTGACTGTCAGTTTCTGGACTCTAAGGACAAAAGATTGGGAGTCTAGTGGCCTAAGTAGATCTGTCTGCCCGGAGTGGATCAGGTCTATAACAGGAGTTCTGAGCTATACCATACCCTCTGCAAGAGATGTAAGTCATGAAATTTAGCAGGAGTTTGTGACTTCCATTGACTCCCACCCTTTTTCTGTAACTGGACACTCTTCCCATCCACTTGAGAACATCCTTTCTCCCTGTGCTCTCCTTCTACCTTTAGGATGATAGGAGTGCCAGGCTTGAGCTCCAGGATTCCTGAGGGACTGAAGGCCTCAAACACAGGGTTGGGATAGTAGGTGAAGTTAGTCTTGTTGAGAATTAACAGGGACTGGACATTGTCCAAGATAAAACCAAACTCTTCAGGCCTTTCGGTGAGGTCCGACTGGTGGTCAGGATCCAGGGCAAGGGCTGGAGCTTGGCAGGTCATCTCGGTAGCATTAAGAACCTCGCAGATCTGTGGGAATAGCCAGAGAGGGAACAATGAGGAATATCTCCACCCCAGGACTTCCAGTGCATAGAGTTGATACAGGTGGATTATGAAGGAGGGAGCCAGGATCACACACTCGAGCACTTACAGGTTCCACCCTGTGACTGTCACCTATCTCTGGCTTTGCCCAATGTGGATGTGGCAAAACTAGGTGTTTTCCAAGCTGGGCAGGAATAGCAAGGTTCCCCAGAAACTGTGGAAGCAATTGTTTCTTCAAGGTCTGGAGTCAAACAGTTGAAAATGCTGTCATGTCTGTTCCCCTAGCCCACTTTCCCAGGTCTCAGAGGTGACTGGTGTTGGGTCATCATATGTATGTAGTGCTTAGGAAGCAGGTTCCCTTTGGGAACTAAACATGTCAGGTGGGCAGCCCCTGGGCACTGACAGGCAGACTCACATTGATGTGCTCCTTCCCTCCATGCTTGGCACGGATCTGGGGATTCTGTATGAGGTCCAGGTGAGTTCCCCAGACAGCGATGGGTGTGTTCCCACTGCCCAAGAAGAAAGAAAGGAGTATGAATCACAGGCATGGGAGATACAAGGACACTGGCCATGACAACAGTGGTCATCAAGATGACCTGTGACATGAGGGCAAGGAAGCACAATGATGATCTGGGGGACCAGGAGGAAGAGCTGACTGTGATAGCAAGGATACACATCTCAAGCCTAGAGGGAGGAAAGTGATGCATCCATGGTACCCTTCACTGATAGCACGGTCCATTGGCTCTCCAAGTCCCCGAGACCCAAAGGAGCCAGAGACTTCTCTTGAGGCTCCACCCTAGTCCTCATCCTTGGTATTGGTCTAAAGTAATGGTCCCTAACAGAGCCCTCAGCCACCAAGCACAATCTGTTTCCCATGGCAATCCTGCTGCAAATTTCCTCATTGGTGGCTTCAGTCTGGCTGAGACCTGTGAACCATGGCCCAGGTAACCAGACACCTTTTCCGGGAGCATAGGAGTGACATGAGTCTCCTGTACCCTGGAGAAGCTTGGGACACCGATGTGGATGGAGAGGACTCGGGTGATTCACTTTGGAGTGGCCTTTCAAAGGATGCCATACCCTACACCCAGGGAGGCTGAGAAGCTGGTGGGGATGGTAGGAAGCTCTATACGTGGCCATGTCCTCCTTGGGCTACTCAAAGGAGAGGGAGAAGTGCCCTAATTGCCAGTCAAAGCGGTATCTCCAACAAAAACTCTGCTATCTAAAGCAGGATTATGTAGGTTAATTACTTCTAAACTTCGTGGCTAAGAACTTTTGCTCCTGTCCTCACATCGGTTTCTACCCACTATCTACCTGCCCATCTTTAAAGTTCAGTTACTTCCTTCCCTTTTTCCTTGAGTGTTCTGCAATCACTTTATATACACATCTATATCTGTGTATGCCTGTAAGAGTTCTGCAATGCCCAGAGAGGCTCTTCCATACACATGACAGTTCAGATGAGCTTCTGGTATCCAGCCTTTCCTCCAGCCTTCTCAGTCATTCCACAAATGGCTCCATCATTGTCCCCAAACAAGCCAGGCCTTTATGGGAGGCTCAGAGCCACACACAGTGCAGAGCCCACCTTATCTTTAGATTTTCTTAACCTAAGCAAAAGTACTGGCATTCCAGAACATGTGTCCAGCCTCCCTTACAATATGAACATGACTTGGGGACTCTGCCAAGAAGACAACACCGGGGACAAGATGAGGAATGAATGAACTAAACCAGGCTGTGAATGCCTCAGAGTATCACTGCTTCTTGAGTGAGACACAAAGGCATTGTATCACCTTCCTGAATCACCAGGCTCTCAGGCCAAGGCCTGGCATGGCTTTGACAGGCTGTTTCCCCCTTCATGCCTTAGTGGAGGACAGCCGATGGACACTTTTCATCCTAGCAGCCAAGCTGCTTCTCTTTGGGCTTCATGCAGAAGGTGGCCAACTCTTCCTGTGAAGGGCCAGACAGTAAATATTTCAGGCTCCATAGGCCATATGGTCCCTGTTGCAATTCATCAACTCTGCTGTGGTGAGAAAGTAGCTGTAGACAATACAGACAGGGAGCAGAACAGTGTGCCAATAAAACTTTATTTATACCAGGGCGTGTTAGCGAATGTCTTTCTTTAATTCCAGCACTTGGGAGGAACAGGCAGGCAGATTTCTATAAATTCGAGGCCAGCCTGATCTACATAGTGAGTTCCAGGCTATCCAGGGCTACATAAGTGAGACCCTGTCTCAAAACAAAAGCCAAATTATTAAAAATTTTATTTACAAAAATGCAGGCTGCCAGTCAGATATGGTCCTGGAGTCCCTGGCTTAAGGAGTACTCCCTAAACTGGGCTTGTCCCTGCCCGGCTTGTGCCGAGCACTTCTTCATTTTGTCCCCACTAACTCCCCCAGTCCCAGGTTCCCTCACAGCTGGAGCTGACTATAGGGAGCACTGAGCATTGAGCAAATGACAGGTAAAAGGAGAATAAGTGGCTGTTAAGGTTGCTGGTCTACTAAGCAGCAGGCTGAACTGAGCCTGTGCTTTCCCACCACAAGCCCTCACTGTGTTCCCAATGTACCCCAGAACAGCAGCTTCCTGGTGCTATCAAGTGGCTCTCACAGAAAAGTCATCCTCTGTGGAGTCCTCTCATCCCGATGTGTCCTCAGAGCTTGGAAAAGCAGGTACAGGCAGCGACCTGCAGTTCAGCCTCTAATGGGAGGTGCTACATTCCAGTGACCCTACAGGTCCCCAAGTGTCTCAGTCACCAGGGGAATCTCCCAAAAGATAGAGGCCCAGGAGAAGTAAGTGTCTTGCCCCAGGCAAACTGCTGAAGGGTCAGACACCCTTCCTGGTTCTTCTGATAGCACCATCAAGTACCTGCTTCCTCCTGAAATATTCCCTTCGTGCATTCCTGTCAGACACTAAGGAAACAGCAAGGAACAAAGAGCAGGTTTTTCCCTGGACAAGTCTGCAGTACAGAGAGGGACAAAGGCAAGCAGGCAACAGGGCAGACTATGAAAGGGCTGCGAAGAGGTCCAGAAGCAGAGGACAGATGCAGACTGGACTTCAGAGAAGCCTGGAAGAGACTAGCTCTGATCTCTCTCTCCTCCCAAGTCCCTCAGCCCAAGTCAGGACCAGAACTACTGGCCATATTTGCCAGAGGTGAGGCATCAGGGGTACACTGGCATCCCTACAGTCACTCCCGGATGAGGATTATTTCCAAGTCCACTCACCAGTTTCAACAGTGGGAAAGTGTGTCGTAGCTGGTCAGACCTCAGCTTACAGGCTGGATCCTGTGTGGAGCTACTTCCGTGAAAGAAGGCAGCCACTATCTGAAGGTCCTCTTACTAGAGGGTATTGGGAACTAACCCCAGTTCATCTGTCTTCCAAGAAGGATTGAGTCCCCAAAACTCTTCTGGCTTTATTAATTTTTTTTTCTTTTTTCAGTACTGGGGATGAAACCCAGGGGCCTTGCCCATGCTAGGCAAGCACTCCACCACTAGACTACATCCTATCCCTCTTTTAACTTTTAATTTTGTTTACTTTAGCAAGCTTCTTGCTAAACTGCTCAGGCTGGCCTTCAACTAACTCAGTAATGTAGGCAGATATTGAATTCTGTGTTGTATGTGTGTGCATGCTGTGCACACGTGTATGAGCATGCTTGTGTAGAGGCCAGAGGAGGATGTCAGGTGTCCTGCTCTATCACTTTCTGCCTTATTTTTTTGAAGCAAGCTCTCTCACTGAACCAATGTGATCCCACTGTCTCTGACCAGCCCCTAGCCCTGGGGTTACAATGTGTGCAGCCACTTCTAACTTTTTTCATGGGTGCTGAGTTCTGAACTCAGGGTCCTCATGCTTGCTCAGCAAGTGCTCCGACTCACAAAGTCATCTCTGTCCCAGATCTTGTACTTTTTGATACTCCTGCCTCAGCCTCCCAAGCAGCTGGACTTAAAGGCCTATGGCACTAAACTTGACTTATCCTTGGTTTTTGAGAGCTGGGAAAGAGAAACTGAGGTCCAGAAGCAGGAAGGGGTTAGAGGTCCTCCTACCTGACAATGCTCCACTCTGGCTCGATACGCACAATAGTGGGGTCCTCCACATACTGAAAGACCAGGTCCTGGCGAATCCTGGCCCTGTCCACCTGCACAGTCACCTTCATGTCCAGCACCTCGTCTGAGGATGTGGTGTTGCAGACGATGTAGGATGGAGATCGCCTAGAAGGGAAGGCAGAGCACTGGGCTCCTGGGTGCCGAGGATGGGGGTAGTCCCAGGTCAACCCCTTTCCCTGTACTTCAGGTTCCGCAGGGGCAAGGGGTGGGTGCTGACATAGATGGAAAGCTCAAGAAGCAAGGATAGGGATCAAGCTTTCAAAAAGCATCTCTGGGTCCACTTTTTCAAAGAGGTCTTATCTCTTAGATTGTCTTTGTCCCTAATCCAGCCCCATTTTTAGCAAGGATCTAGCTATATCAGTCCGATGAGAATCCTCCCTTAATTTCTGATCCTTGGTTTGCCTGAAAATGAGAATCTTATAAGTGAGTTCAGCAAGAACCACGCCCTTGCCATCTCCTCCCTGTGACTCTCCTGACCCCTAAGTCTGGGGCTGGCAGTAAGCCTATAGCTGGTCCTGCTATGCCTAAAGTTGATCTCTGCCTCCTTTTACTCTTGTGATAGTATAAACCATTTTGAACAAAGGCATCCTCACCATTTCCTAAAGTTTCTGAATAATTGCTTCTCTGACATAATACATTGCTCTGCCCGGTCTGAGCTGGAATCTGCCCAAGTTCTTATCAAAGCCCCCTCTAGGAATCCCTCCTTCAGAGACCCTCACTCAGGCCAGTCACATTTTCCAGAACATTCCTTGGATGTGTCCCTGCAGCTCCTACCCCAGGCTCTTAATTGGAGAAGGTGAAACCCTCTGGGCAGAGGGAAGGAAGCTTCCTGAACTTCGAGCCTCAGGCTAGGTCAGTTGGGATCACCTGCTCAGATCATCTTGGGTAGGCCCAAGCAGCTAGAAGCAGGAGAGGCTCTCCCCTCCTTAACAGGCTCTAGCTGCAGATTCTGAGCTGAATCCTCGGTGGTTTCTCCATCCTTGGCAGAGGGCACATATTGGGACACCAGGCTGAATTGTGGGCAATGGCATGATACCCCTCACCCCCATTCACAGGGGAAGAGGGCTAACTTTCACCTTTTGTTGTCTTCTCTCAAAGAGAAGAAGAATGCCAGTCTGAAAGGGACTCACCCGGGGAAAGGGCAATCCTTGCCCACCTCTATAAAACCCCAAGTCCCCTTCCCAAGTAATTTATCTGTCTGCCCTCCCTTGGGTCCAGGGGTTACCTATGGAAGAGGCAAGGCTGGCTCCCGAACATCACCATCACATCGCTGCCTGCATTCAGGTTGGTGCCTGTGATAGTGACCTGTGTGCCCCCAGACATGGGTCCCCGGCTGGGCTTCAGGTCTGAGAGAGTCAGGGTCTGTGTAGAAAAGAAGAGGACTGAGACATGCTGGGATGGTGGAGGAGGCTGGGGCAGGCCTGAGGCAATTCTCCATTGTCCAGACTCATGGTTGCCTCCACTGTCTCCCGGTTTTTATTGTTGTTTGTGTTTGTTTGTTTTATTCTTGTGTGAATAGGCACTGTTGGGGACCCAGAGCACTTGCATCTCTATATGAATAATAGCAGTCATGATAGTGGCTCTGTAAAAAATATATGTAATGTAAGGGTCAGGGCTTTAACTATAGTGAGATATATATATATATATAATATATATATATTCAGTCAGTTTTAAAAAGTAGCTATTATTTCACAGATAAGATTCAGAGATGTTAACTAGATTCTCCAAGGTCACACAGCTAAGAAGTACCATAATTGAGACCTGACTTCAGATCTCCAGTTCCCAGTGTAGATGCACACCATCCATTTCTCCAGTAGGCAGTCTCCTGGCTTTGGGGAAGGTGACTTGCCCTTCCCACGGGTCTCCTCAGAGAACTCTCCAGCGTCTGGAGTGCAGGATGTATGAGGCATGCATACAAGGAAGCTTTCAAGGCCTGTGCGGTACCCCTGGCAGGACTGGAGGTGAGGAGTGGCTGGAGTGGAGGCAGGGAGGAAAGCCCTAGATAGCTGGGGATTTGGAGTTGCAGTTTGTTCTTTCATTAGCATTTTAATGGAAAAACTTTCCCCAGTCCCAGGTGAGAAGTCTGTATCTGCATTTAAATGAAGATTTCTCCCTCCCTTCCCCAGCCACCAGGCCCTGAAAGAACTCAGTGTAGAAGCTGAACCTGCTCAGGTTCATTCCTGAGGCCTGGTACCCTCCCTAATGAGGCTTCCTTCAGGAGCCCTAGTCCCCAGGTCCTAGTGCAAGGCTCACGGGTAACATACACCTGCTGACCTTGGCCCCAATGTTCCTCAGGTAGGTTTGAAATCTTGGCTCTGTAACTGGACAGCCAAGGATAAGGGCCTGTGGTAATCATGCTGTGTGGCTCGAGACAAGATCTTCCACCTCTCTGGTCACATAATAATGGAATTTGGGCCCCAACGTGGTTATTTCCAAGACCCATGGCAATTTTCTTGTTCTGTAACTTGTAGTAGTTTGTATATTTCCATAGGGTCACTTTGTCTGACTGATCTCCTCAGAAAGAAGAGAGGGAAAGACAGTCTGTCCACTGGTCTGTCTGTGCTCACCGGCTATAAGGAAGATCTGGAGTCCAGCCCTGGGAAGGACAAGCCAGTGGTGTGGATACCGCAGGCCACGTTGCATGGCGCTGCTGCTCAGGGACTGACTAGAGGGGGACTGCTCGGGCTGGGGAGAGGGTGTTATGGAAACATGTTTTGGACTTGTGAGAAATTATTAATTATTCAAGCCGTGCTTCATAAATATTTCACGGTGGGTTTGCACGGGGAAAATCAAAGTATGCTTTATTTGCCAGCTCCTCACTTGGCTCTGTGAGCGAACAGATGAAGAAAGGTAGAGGATGGAGAAGCGTTCCCGGCAGGGGGACCTCCTGGGACAGAGCCGGGGACAAGGCCCAGAGTTCTGCTCCTGGCCTTTTGTAGCTTTGACATTTGGGTGAATAAAGCACACAGCTGGGCCTAGTTTGATTTGTGGAGGGAAACCAAGGGAGACCTGGGTCTTCCCTGGAAGGAAGAGAGCACAGTGGAGAGTGAGGTCTGGAAGGCTTTACACAAAAATTAGTATAGATAGAAGAAAAACCTGCTGGTGACGAGGAAGGCTGGAAACTCCACAAAGGGGGAAATGGAACCTGCTGGAGCCACTCATACAGGCAAAGAGGCTTTCCAGTGTCTGAAGGTGACCTGTGGCTCATTATAATACTAACCTCCACCCCTTGGAAATTAAAGTTGCCGAGACATGGGATATACGAAGCCGCATGGAGAATAACAGCTTAACAGCATGTATGATTTGCAGGTGCTATGCAAATGACCCCAAAGCCCCATCCTTTACAGAGCAGGCTCTGGTTGGTCTTCTAAACTTTCTCCCTGATCCAGCCCACTTCTGCCCTTGGAAGTGTACCTTTTTCTAGTAAACTGTTCCTGCTTCTGCAGCTAAACAAGTGTCTATCCAACTAGGACACAAGAACCTGGAAGACGTCCACTGAACTCAGATATCACGCCCGGCCCCCAGCCTTGAAAATGGGAAAGGGCTCCCAGGGTACCCCAGGGCTTGCGAAGTTCCCAGAGGAGCTTGGGGTACTGCCCAGCTCTCTCAGGACCCACAGGAGAGGCCTTCTGGAGGAGGCACCCCCTGCCCACAAGCCACCTAAAGCAAAGGGCAGTAAGGGCTCAGGGACACTTGGAAGTATGATAGAGGGAAGGTCTGGCTCTTCACTTGTCCCTGTGAGATTCACAGGGACCTCTGTTCCTCATTCCTGCTAGGAACCCCCAGAGCCTCCAAGATTCAATCCCTAAGTGCACATGGGGCAGGGGAAGGGACTGGGGCCCCCAACACCATTCCTCGTCCCCCAAACTCTGCCTAAGAGGTATGGCGCCAGGCCAGTTCTTCAGACGAGGCCTTTGAATAGGAAGGTAAGGTAGGTCATTGAGGAAGAGATCCCATGGACTCTTCTGTGAAGCTTTAACTTAACACCACAGATTCAACCACAGTCTGTTCTAGGATTGATATACTCTTGTAGGCCAGACTGGGTCTCCCTGAGTGGGAAGTATTGGGGAAGCTGATAAAAGGTTGCCAGTGGGAGAGACGGAAGAAGAACCAGGAGGAGAAAGGAGAGAGGGAAGGGGAATGGAGGAAAGGACGGAGGGAGGGGAATTTTCTGAGGTCAGCCACATGGTGTCTTTAAAAGAGCTAAAATAGAGTGGAGGACTCCAGGCACAGGGTGGCTGCTCAGCTAGCCTTGTTCCTTCAAGGCTCTTAGCTCTCAGCCCAGGCTGTGTGTCAGATTCACTGGGAAGCTTTCTAACCAAGTTCACACTTGTGTCCCACTGTCAGGACAGGTATGGGTCCAGAGCACCATGTTAGGCCCCCAGCAGAGCCGTACATGTATGATTGGGTTGGAAGTGCCACCTCCCAGGGAGGCTAGCACAGAAGTAAATAAAAGCCCCAGCTTCATGCCCAAAGGCTTTCTGGCTAGAGTAGAGGAGCAGGATTCAAAAGGACCACTGAGTATGGGGTCGGCAAAATCTTGGAAGCCAAGGGAGGACAGGATACAAGGTCCATGGGTTTCCCAGCATAGGCCTGCCTGTTCAGAGAAGGCCAAGGAATAGAACAGGACCAGGGCTTTAAAGAAGTGGAAGAAAGTGGCTCCATACAGCCAGGGTGAGGGTGTTAGGGAAGGCTGAAGCTGGAGAAATGGATTGAGTAGGTGGCTGGCTAACCCAGGAACTAGGAAAGCATCTTATAGGCAAAGCAAGCCTGAGGTAGCCTGTGATGAAAATGGTATCTCCAAGGAGGGATGGGTTAAGATGGCTTAGACAGACCAAAGGAGCCGGGAGCCCGGAGTGGTGGAAAAGAGAACAGGACAGTGAGATTCCAGCACATACTCGCCAAGTGTCATCAGAAATTGAGAGAAGCTGACCAACAGCCCACCAAGTTCACAGGCGTGAGGATTAGGCTACTGTCAGAGATGGGTAAGAGGTGAGGATACTTTTTGTGGGTGCTACAGCTTAGATGAGCTGTGTGAATATGATGGGGGATGTGCATGTGGCTGTGGCCTCTGAAGTGGTCACAGAAGTAAGCAGAGACAGTTGAGGCCCCAGGGACCATGAACTTCACGAGGTCAAGACTGCCATTCAGCATCACTGCGAAGGAGCACAGGAGAGGAACCCGGACCAATTGACTAGCTGTGGATGCCCAAGGCTTCTTCTTACCAGGCAGCAATGCCCTCTCTCTTCATCTCTGTTGCCAGGCAATTTCAAAGCCTGGTGAGGATCATGTGTTGTAAGGGGCAGCCAGTAGTATCCAAAGGGAAGTGGGTAGGAGCTGTGGCCAGGTGGGAGGGACATCTGTCCTGCATTCCTCTGAGATCCCCCTCCTTTCTCCTCTCTTTCAAGACTGGATCTTGAATATGGTTGATTCTATCTCCCCTGACCCTTGGTCTTTTAAGGAGGAGCTGAATGAGGTCTTAGTTAACACATTGCAACCCTTCAGTCAGCACTATCAAATTATATTACAACATTCAACTTAATTAAACAAGCTTCATCAAAAAAATATCCAGTGAGAGGTACTGGGCAAACTGAAAAATGGCTATCAGCAGAAGAGGAAAGGAAGAACTAGGAAGAAGGGAGGGAGGGAAGGAAGGAGAGAAGGCAAGAAGGAGGGAGGGAGAGGACAATAGAATTCTCTATGATAGCATTTCCAGGCATTTTATGTCTAGGCATAAAACCCTCACTTCAAGCTTCTGGCTTCCAAAGCAGCCAGCACCCTGAGGAAGCTACCCTCTCTACTGTCATCAATCTGAAAAGTCTAGTCATGAAAATGCTGGACCATGCAGGGACCATGGCTATGTCTCCACCATCCTTTTAAGCAACAGGCCAAGAGATTCCCAAAGCAACCCTTCTCTCACAGCTGTGAGTCAGGCAGGCTTGTAGGCCTGGAGGTTCAGGCTAGAGGGACCCTGAGGACTAGCAGTCGGGGTAAGGACTGCATGAGATGCTGGACGGAAGACAGGGGTGGGGACCAGGATGTGAGTAAGGGAGATGGACGGGGTATGCAGGTGGGGTGAAATGATGAGGTGCAGGGCAGGTGATGGAGGGGCTAAAGAGCTCACGGGATGACAGAGGGTAAGCAGGAAAAGTCAGATGACAAGTTGGACATGATGGTGCAAAGGTATACAGGGAAAAACCAGGGCATAACAGTGAGGGTGAGTAACACGGGAAATAACACGGCACAGAGTTTTTGTGATCTCCACCACACCACTGCATAGATGCTATCATCATTCCCATTGTACAAATGAAGAAACTGAAAAGTTAAGCAGATTGCAGAAGTTCTCCCAGTTAGTAAGTGGCAGAGTCTGGGCACAATTCCCTGGGGTCACTCTGCCATTCAGCCACACAGGGACACTGGGACCCAAGAGCCAAAGCAACTTAACTGAAGCCTTTCATAGAGGCACAGCTCAGTCTGGATTTGAGTCTAGGTCTTTCAGACTTTACGGGCTGCACTCCTGCTCTGTACTGGCAGGGTTCCCATGAACACACATGGCACGCATGAGGAGTCCTGTACTGCAGTGATGGTCATGAGTTTTCTGTAGCCTGCACCCAGCCAGGCCTCTGGAGATCAGGACTCACCATGAAGTAATAGAGCTGCGAGGAGCGGGCCATAAACTCAGGCCGACACACGGCCACACAGATCTCCACAAAACCTGCGTGCTGGCTGGGCTTCGCCTCTCCCATCTCACACACGATCCTGCAGAAAGAGAGGTGACCCCATGAGCCTCAGGGCTTGCAGCCGTGGACTGGGCCCATAGCAGAACCCAGAGAGGTGAGGTGACCTGCCTGTGGGCCCTCAGCACATCAGAATCAAAACTTAGAGCTGATTTAAGGTTCTCAGGTCCCCTCCTGGGAGCTCTCAGTGCCAGGGCTGCCTCTGGAATGTATTTCTGCTCCCTGCAGGCCCAGCTTCCAGGATAGGAGAGGGGATACTTACATGGTATATGTAGGGGAACGTTTAGTAGTTACCCTTGCAAGTGCTCATGTGTGTGTGTGTGTGTGTGTGTGTGTGTGTGTGTGTGTGTGTGTATCTCATTTCACAAATGAAACTAAGGCACAGAAAGTGAGGGCAACTTGCCTGAATAGGTATATAAATGCCATCAACCCCCACATTCATGGAATCCACAGCTATGAAGTCACAAAAATATTGCAAACAGATTATATCTATACTGAACATATGCAGACTTCTTTTTTCTTGTGAATCCTGAATACTGTAATGGAATGACTATTCCCCTAGCATTTCCATTGACTTAGGTATAAGTAATGGAGAGGGTTGTCTACAAAACTGTGCTATTTTATAGAAGTCACCTGAACATCCTGAATTTGGGTGTCTGAAGGAGGTTTTAGAACCAATCTCCCACAGATACTGAGAGGGTGCGCTTTAGATACAGCACACACACACACACACACACACACAAGCACATATTTTATATGCATGTACACAAACATGACTATTGTAGACATGCACATACATGTACTTTTGAGGGGGTGCTTTTTGAGACAGGCTCTCCTTTTAGCCACAGGTGGCCTGGAACTCACTGGGTAGACCAGGCTGGCCTCAATCTCACAGAGATCCACCTGCCTCTGCGTCCCAAGTGCTGGGATTAAAGGTGTGCATCACCACGTCCAGCTTAAACATGTACTTCGTAAGATAAATGCAAAACACAGCACACCTAATGTTCTAAATATCTGTTTAGACTTAACAATATAGCATGGAGTTTCCATTTTGCCTCTATATACATAGCTCTCCTTTATTCTTCCTAACAGCTTTGCAATATTAGGTATTTGTTTAAACCATCATTTATATAATAATCTTCCTATTGATAAGTTCATAAATCATCTTGATCTTCTGCTTCAAATAACTTGGCCAAATGAACCAACACACACATCCCTAAGTATTGTGTGTTTATTAGAACAGGCTTCTCAGAAGGGAACTCTCTGGGTTAAATAGTTTGTGTACTTAACAGTGACAGGTAGGGGTCTATAATGTTCCCCAAAGGCTGCACCAATTTGCACTTCTATCAATGGTCCACTCTTAGCTGAAACTAGATATTCACAATCCTTTGAAAGTTTTTCCAAGATACTACAGAAAAGACCTCATTTTAATTTTAATTCCAGTGATTATTAGTGAGAATACATGTTTTCTTGCATTCTTCCCTTTGACTTCTCTGCCAATCTCTCTCTCCTCTCTTCTCTCTCTCTCTCTCTCTCTCTCTCTCTCTCTCTCTCTCTTTCTGACCAATTGTATTTTTGAACCTCTGAATTGGCACATTTGTTGTAAATATTATAATTATTTTCTCCTCATTTGTCAATTTGTCATCTGACTTTTAATTTGGTTTTCAGTATACTGTGCCACACTAAAGTTCAAAGCTTCTGTATAGTTAAACTGACCCTTCTTTGACTTTTTAGTTTCTAGGTTTTGAGCCCTGTGAAGTTTTGTTTGTTATTTGTTTGTCTGGAGTGTTGTCTTTTGCAGTGCTGGGGATCAAGCCCCGAACTTGGCACAGAGAAGATAAGCGCTCTACAGCAAGCAGCAACCCCAACCCTGTAGTTTCTAAAATTTGTTTCTTAAAATGAACTTCTGTACAAAAGGTCTTGCAAAAATGTAAAAAAAAAGCGAACTCTTGCCTTTCTTTCACAAAATTAGGTAGAAACTCTACCTTCTGTTTGGTAACCTATGTTGGCACTCATGAGCTCTCGAGCATACACTTGTAATTCTCCTATGATGCCAGATGAACTACAGTGCCTTAGCTTTCAATATTTCAACTTTACAATGGAATGTAAGGGATATGTAATGTGTATATATTACACTCTGAATTCTCAATTTTGATTTTTCCCAAGCTAGTGATATATTCTTTGATACTCTGCATGGTGCAGACCAGTGGCCGTAAGCTGTAGGTCCCCATTAACCACCACCACAGAGGGAAACAACATTGGTGGCTTTTGTATGGGCATGTCTTAGTTTGTTCTTCATTGCTGTGACAAAACACTCTGACCAGTACCAACTTGGGGAGGAAAGGGTTTATTTGTCTTACATCTCCCAGGTCGCATGCAGTTCATCAGGGAGCCCAAGGTAGGAACTCAGGGCAGGAACCTGGAGGCAGGAGCTGGAGCACAGGCCACGGAGGAACGCTGCTTACAGGCTTGCTCCCTTGGCTCCTGCTCAGCCTGCTTTCTTATGCAACACAGGCCCACCTGCCCAGGGGTGGCACCACCCACAGTGGGCTGGGCCCTCCCACATCACTCATCAAGAAGATGCCCTTCAGACATGGCCACAGGCCAGTCTAATAGAGGCAATTCCCCGATTGAGGCTCCCTCAACCCAGGTGTGTCAAGTTGACACTAAAGCTATCCAGCATAGTATATTTTCATCTTATGATGTTTTCAACTTATGAAGGGTTTATAAAGATATAACCCCAAGGGCTAGGAATGTTGTTTAGTGGTAGAGTACTTGCCTAGCATGCACAAGGGCCTGAGTTCAGTCCCCAACACTTCTAAAAAAGATGTAACCACACTGTAAATAAAGATTGAGAAACATCTGTTCAATAAGTTGTTGAACTGATGAATCCCCTATTTTTAGACAGAAAAAGTACTTCTGAATTTTTACTATTATAAATAAGACCGAGATAAGCATTCTTGCACCTAAACTTGTGCACAGTCTAACTATTTAGGAAATATTCTGAAGCACACTGGCCAGGATAAAGACTGTGTGTGTGTTGGGGGGTACTGGGAATTGATTGAACCTAGTGCCTCATGCCTGGCAAGTGCTCTACCACTGAGCTATAGCTACAGCTTTCGTTTTACTTTCTTTTTTTCATTTTGAGACAAGATCTCACCAAATTTCTTGGGTTAGCCTTAAACTCACTCTAATCCAGGCAGAACTTAAGCTTGAGAGTCTCCTGTCTCAGCCTGAGAGTCTCCTGTCTCAGCCATCCCAAGTAGCTGGGATTATAAGTTTATGCTTCTGGTCCCAGCTAAGACTTTGCCTTTTACCTTTCTTTCTTTGAATCTTTCTTTTTTAATTTTTATTTATTTATTTATCAGCCTCACCTCTTCCCTTAAATCTTTTTTAATTAAGAAAAAGGATTAGAGGGGCTGGGCATGGTGGTACACACCTTTAGTCCCAGCACTCAGGAGGCAGAGGCTGCCTTATTGAATTTGATTATTTCAATTGAAGGTGTCCAATTTTATTGCCTATTTATTTATTTATTTATTTATTTATTTATTCATTCATTTTTGTGTGTGTATGTGTGTGTGTAAGAGAGAGAATGTGCACACATACATTGATTACATGTGGTATATGAGTGTATAGTGCATGCATATGAGTGTGTGGGTAGGTGTACCTACGCACATGCATGCTGCATTTGAGGCCAGAGCAGGGAGGTGGGTGTCTGCCCCTATCACTTTCTGCCTTATTGTCTTGAGACAGGGTCTCTTACTGAACCAGAAACTCACCTTTTTGGCTAGGCTGGCTGGATAGCTAGCTATCTGGGTCTACCTGTCTCCATCCTCCGATGCAGGTGTTAAAGGCACGTGCAGCCATGTCTGGCTTCCAGCTAAGACTTTTGATTCACATTTTCAAATGCCTTCTATGAAGTTCGTCCCAATTTCCCTCCCACCACAAGTAAATGAGCCTATTGCTTCTGGTGTTCATTTTTAATTCTGTTTTTATTGAAACAGGATCTCATGATCTGGCTGACCTCAAACTCACTATGTAGCTGAAGATGACTTTGAACTTCTGATCCTCCTGTCTCCACTTCCTTAGTGTTGGGATTATACCAGATTTATGAAGTCCTAGGAATTGAACCCAGGGCTTTGTGCATGATAGGCAAGCTTTCTACCCACTGTGAGCTCCATCCCCAACTATGGAAATGGCTTTATTAATGGACATAATCTGAACTGATGGCTTTTAATTAACCCCAGCAAAACCATGTGCTCCTGAGTTTGATGACTAGGCATCTCCTTTGCAACCTCAGTTTCATACTCCACCCAAAAAGATCATGAATGAATGTGGGTATGCTTTAGAATTAACATATCAAAGTGCTGCAACCATCATCACACTGGACGCAGTGGGGATCAGGGAAGAACTAGGGATGAAAAGACTGGATGGTTTGTGAAGATTAAGGGTAATGCAGAACTTGAATTTGTGCTTCTCCAATGAAACTGGAGAAAAAATTTGAATAAATTATGAGTGTGGTCTGATGGTGAGGGGAGGATATAGTGGGAGAAACAGGGTTCCAGAGATAATTCCATCCACACAGGGTGAGGACACAGATGGCTCCACCCGCACAGGTTGAGAGGATAAGAGGGATCCATGGGCACAGATCTGGGAGACAGAGATTTCTAGGTTTAGGACCACTCTCAAAAACGTAATTTAAGAGTCAGTCTATTTGTGCAGGTGATTATGATGTTGGCAGAAATAAAATCCACATCAGCCCCTAGGGCATTAACCACATTCCCAGATTTAAGTTCACTATTATTTTGCTTACAATGCTTTTTGATATGCAAACTTCCAAGTTTTATGCACTCAACCCTCTTAATCTTTTCCTTTGTTTTCTTTTGCACTCACACTTAGAATACCTCCCCCTCACGAAATCAAATTAAATTCTCACCTGCATTTTTTTTTCTAATCTTTTCTGTTTCATTTTTTTCCCCCTTAATTCTTTAGTCTATTTGGAACTTATATTGGTGAACAGTATGAAATAAGGATCTGATATTATTATTGAAAGATCTCGCTTTACTTGTTAATTTAAACTGTCACCTTCATCCCATACTAAATTCTTACATGTCAGGATTCTTTTCTTGGGTATTCTGTCTCATTCAATGGATCTAGCTGATATCCCAGGACTTAAATCAACTGGCTTTATAAAAATATTTTTCATCCCTCTATGGTAGGGAAGCATGGTGGATCAGTAGCACTTTGCTTTGGTTTGATTTTAGGAAGTTCTCTGAATGTTTTAGGAACCACAGAAAGATCTTTAGGACACTGAGTAATGATAGGTGAAGGGACTGACTCTTACCAACACTGAAGTCATAAAGTCATCCTACCTGCCACCAGTATCTTGGGGAGACCCTGATGGAAATGAGGAAAAATGGAACACACAGCCCCTATGTGGCTCTGAATCGTTCAATCCAGCAAGCCCCAGCAATCAGGAGTGCAACCAGCATGCCAGACCTAAGGGAGGCCTTGCCAGGAGTCCACACCTTATATAAACAGGATGGGGTGATAAGGCTATACTCTGGGTAAAATGGTATGGAATACAGATTCCACTATGCTGACAAATATTTCATAGTGTGCTTGCTGGGCTGGAAAATAGTGTTTATTTATTTACAAGACAATGCATGACTCACTGGATCTCCTCTACTAGATGGGTTACAGGTCAAGGTCATCTGCTGAATGACCCCCTCCCCCCGAGTGAGCCAGCAGAGTTTGCAATGAGAAAAATAACCCAAAGCACCCACAGACGCAAGTGTAGATATGGAATTTCATTTTCGGCCTCCACAGAGGATAGCCCAGGGCTAGCTTCCCCACAGGGGAAGTACACAGGGAGTTAGAGACCACAGAAGGAACTGAATTCACACTTCCTTGGCAGACTTTAATCTTGCTCTTTCTCACCTCTTCCTGGATACCCCAAGTAGGTAGCAGTCACTTTTCTCCTCTCTTTGCTATTTTGCATCTTCCTGTCCACACTTCCCTGGTATGGCATCTCACTAGTAGAGATGGGAGTTGTGGGTAGCCCCATGGATACTCCACAATGTTAGGCACGTTCTCCTGCCCCCCAATCCCTATTCTTAGTCTCTCATTAATCAGGCAAGTCTTAATGAAATATTTAGTCTTGATATAATACCATAAGTGGAAAATTTTATACCATAAAACTTTGTTTCATGTAAATTATTTAAAATATTCTATATAATCACCTTCAGGCTATGTGTATAAGGTATATATGAGACAAATGGATTTCTAGATTTTGGTCCAATCTTCAGGACCAATCTTATTATGTATGACCAATCTCAGTTTTGTGTATGTATGTATGACCAATGTATGTATGACCAATGTCAATTTTGGTCCAATCTCATTATGTATGTGCAAATATCCTAAAACCTGAGGAAAAAATTTCCCTATGCAAAATACTTCTGGTCCCACGTATTTTGGATATGGGACATTTAGAGCCTGTATCACCATCTCTCCTCTCCCCTCCTACTCTTCCTCATGTCTCGGGCAGCTCTTGCTTACTGTTCTGCAGGGATGTAGCCATCCACCAAAGGACTGCACTCCACACCGGCCACCTTGACATGCGAGGCGATGTCCCTGAATTCCAGGCCCAGGTTCTCTCCTCGGATGGTGACCTTGGTACCCCCTTCCCGAGGACCTGTTACTGGGATGATCTGCAGGGAGGAAGAGAGGTAATCCTTCAGGCCTCAAGATGCATCACCACCAACTTGCCAAAGGGGCCAGAGCAGGTGTGGCCCTTTAAGATTCTGTGTATAGCTCCTTGAGCAGGTCGAGAAGTTTGGGGCTATCATTAGGCTGTAGCCTTAGGTAAGGCAGTCCATGTTCATGTGTGGTCTTAAGAATCATATTTAAAGCCTCTGGTATATCTTCCTATCTCATAGGAGAAGAAATATGACTTCAGTGTTACTGAGTAGTTCAGAGAAAATCAGGATAGACTTCTGGCATTCAATGAAACCATTATCCACCCAGAACCATCCATATCTAGGACCACCCCACCCCACCTTTCAAGATCAAATGTCCCATCTTCATAATTAGGTGGTCTTTCTCATCACTGAAATTCCAAGACACCTTTTTTGTTGTACTTTCATGACAATTATTACTAATGTCTGGCTTCCCATTCCTCCACTCCAGATATTTTGATCTTAAGCCTCCAGGAGCTAGATGTGTCTCCAGCTCCAAGTCTTGCAAAGAGCAGCATGATAAGGTGTTGGGTACCTTATCAACCCACTGTCTCTCTGGTTAGGAGTATTTGCCGTATAACTTACTTTCATTGTTGGCTGGGTTTCTTGTCTAAATGGTTTTAATTTAGACTGGTCAATATGCCTAGCCTTCTCTCAAAGATTTCACCATGAATGCTAAAACCCATGATTAAAATGCAGGGATTCAGCATCCAGGGGCCTACTTTGAGGAAGAGACTTGGGCAGTGAATGCCTCTAATTGTTACTTCCCACTCTACACACACCACAGAAAGGCCCTCTCCCATTTTATTTCTCAGAGAACCTACACCTGAATGGTGGTGTGTGGTGGGGGAGGATCTGGATGGCAGGAATCCCCTGTCTAGCATTTTCCACTGCCCCACTCCACAAAGGTCATATTTGGAGCTCTGTCCTGGGTGGGGGTTAAAGTTGGAGGAACAAAAGGCACTAGGCTGAGCCCCTGGTGGCAGCTTTTCTAGGGGAGGCTATTTACCTATAGTAGACTATTTACCTCCTTCTTCTTACATATGTGTAAGGCATGTGTGGGCATACATGTTTGTGAGTGAGCATACACATGGTATAAGAGTTTATATAAGTATGTTCCCATTACAGTGGAAAGTAGCTTCCTTGGCAACATAGGCCCATCTCTACTTGAGGGAGGTGGGCCAATGTGGAGAAGGCAAGGAGAGAATGGCTAGGCTCTCCCCTAATGTCTTCCCAGATGGTCAGTCCCCAGCGCATCCCTAGCACCTAGTAGGGGTACCCACATGAGGGTCCAGCCCTGGCTTGTCATCCTGTAAGAATGGTTTTTATCTCTGGTCCAGTCCTGGGTCCCTCACAGGGCTGATGCCAGGATGGAAACAATAAGTAGCCCCTGCTACTGCCCTGGGAAGATTTGTTTAATTTGTTACCTCCTCCCTGTGATTTTTTCTTGGATTCAGGCCAAAAAGAAAGCAAGTTGTGCTGATTGGGTTCAACACACGGTGAGATACCATGTACCACAGCCTAGGGGATGGCTAAGCTGTTAACTCTGTGGTAGGGATAGTGGTTCCACAGAGGAGATTCAGGGTTGTAAGTGGGCTGGCAAGGAGATGGGGATAATGGGCAGTGGGTTGAAGGATGTTTACCTGCCCTCCAGGTCTTCCAGCTTGAATCATTATATGGAAGTCACCCCAGCCAAGAGACTGAAGTGGGAGCTCAGAGGAATTCCTGGTGTCTACATCACCAAGGATTCAGAAGATGAAGGGCCTGAGGTAAGAGGCACATTTTGAGCACTACCACAAAATGTGAGCAAGGGTGTTCACTCACAAAATCATTCCTGCTCAGACTCGTCTCCATGGCAGTTTATGAGGAGAGTGTATGTCCCATCACTGGGGTGAAAGAGAAAATGAATCCAGTGCTCAGGAGACCTGGGAGATAGCATCATTTTCTTTATACTCTAGTTATTGCAAAGTCACAGCTCTGACATTGGGTTCTACCTGGAAAAGACCTTTATAAGTGTAATGGATTTAACTGTGTCCTCCACCCCAAGATTTAGAGATGGAAGCCCTACCTAACTTCATGACTTAGTTACTCTTCTTGCTGTGACTAAATATCTGACAAAAGCAACTTGAAGGGAGAATGAGTTTATCTTGGTTTATGGTGCAGGGGTCAGAGTCTATCATGATGAGGAACGGATAGCAGAGGGCTTGGTCCATGGTGGCAGGAGCATGTGGCAGTTGCTTGTTACATGGTATGAACCATGAAGCAGAGAATTCAGATGGAAGCTGGGCTCTCACCCTAAATGCTTACCCTCCAGTGACCCACTTCCTCTAACTAGGATCCACCTCCTAAAAGGTTCCATAATCTCCCATAACAGTGCCACCACCTGAGGACCAAGTGTCCAAACACATGAGCCTGCTGGTGACATTTCACATTTAAACCATAATACTCCAGTACCTCAGAATGTGGCTTCATGTGGAGATAGGTCCTTACAGAGATCATTAGCCCTCAGAGGCAACCAACCCTGCCAACACCTTGATCCTGCACTTCTTCCTCCAGGATATTGAGATAGTACATTTGTGTTGTCTAAACTACCTGGTTTGTGGTACTTGGTCACAGCAGCCCTAGAAGTCCAATACAACAGGGCTGCTGTGCTAACTGACAAGGGCTAAGGAGGGGCTGTACAAACTCCAAAGCACTATATACACACATGGCCTAGGACCCCGGCCACTATTGCTAGATATAGCATAATATGTGCATTTGTGAAACAGCATGAAGCTGGATACCAGTGTGTCCTCAGGACTGTCAAATGCAGAGACAGCTGCTTTCCTCCTGTCTCCCATCTTCTCCTTCTACCTCATTATCATAATCACTATCCACTGTGGCCAAGAGGTATTGCGGGACCTACTGTGTTCTGAGCCCTGTGCCTGGGTGGGGTGAGGATTGTAGAAGACTCAATTCTAATGTTGGGGACTATTCAGAAAGAGACACGCATCTCTCCTCCTAATTTTAAGAGGACAGTAAGGATCTCCAGGTCAGTAGAAAGGCACTTAGGTGGACTCACTGCTAGGAGTGTGGAATGGGGAGAAGAGTCAGAGTCGCGTATCAATCCCAGGGGCAGCACTTGCCTTGTTTAGACATCCTTGGTAAGGACTTAAAATGATTGATAATGAACAAGAAGTAGGAGGTGGAGGAGGTCAGTGAGCTTCCCAAGAGTTTTGCAGAAACCAACGAAGTACTATGTATGATAATTTGCCTTTAAGCCGGTCCTTGGAATTTTCCCACGGGATGGCCCCTTAGACTCACTGCACAGGTGAGGATGGTGAGGCACAGTGATAGGACTGAATTAGCCCTGAGTGCCCAGCAATCTGCTGTGGAGCCAGGTTCGGACCCCGCTGTGCCTCCCTATCTGTGTGCTTTGCTCTGCCCTGCCCTTCCCTGGGCTCTACAGTCAGGGTCCTCCTGAACTATACCTAGATCTATTTTTATTCCTACAGCTTACAGGAGCAAAAAATCACTCTCTGCTATGGCTTTCTGCCCCTTCCCAGAGCTGAGCTCTGCCTCTTGGACCCCAGTGCAGCCTTCACTATTGTCCAGCTACTGGTAAGGCTGCTAATGATGAAGCATCACAGCCTTGCCATTAATATGCTTGGACACACGGGGGGGGGGGTTATGAGAGTCCAACAGGCAGTGGAGCCTTTTCTGTCCCCAACCTTCCTGGATGAGGGAAACATCTGGGAAGCAAGCCTAAGCTTCTGAGGAAGCTGTGGAAGAACATGGGGATGTGCCCAGCTAGGTGAGCAGTCAAGTCTACCTGGTGACTGCATGGGTGGCCGACCCCACAGCCAGGTATGGTCTTCAGGTCCCTGGCCCCTAGCAGATTGTAGGGTGGCTCAGCAGCCTGGAGTGGGCTATAGGCCTGGCCCTGGCTTACCTCTGTGATGCGAGGGTTGGTGCACTTGCTGTTGGCTCCAGACAGCTCCAACCACCTGCTCTCATGGGCAGGGCAGTGCTGGTGCAGGGTACACTGGCCTGGGCTCTGGCACCAGCCACACTCAAAGTCTGGGTCAGCCTTGAGACACAACCCACAGCTCTCGCGCATGGCTCCACACTTGTAGAGGTAGACTGTGGAGGACAAGGACAAGAGGTGCTTTGGGATAGGGGTAGTCACAGGGAAACTGTAGGTCTCCATTCAGTCTTAGCCATCCTTCCAGCAAATTTCACTCACTCTAATACCCTCCTGGAAGCTATCACAGTGCAGAGCTCAGGCCAAGAAATAACCGGGAAGAACGAAGGGAGAAGAGGATGTAAAGGGAATGCTCAGAGCCCAGGGTGACCTGTCTAAGAATGTAGGGCTGTTTTCCTCTCTCTCCTCCCCTCCCTTGCACCCCCTGCCAGTCCCCAACTCCTTCTGCCTTCCCTATAAGACCTTGCCTCTTCACACCTTTATTCTGAGCTGGATTGTCGATGTTGAAGTGTCCATTCCACACAACTGTCAGCTCCACTGGCAGATTGTTGATCTCCATGCCTTCATAGGAGTACTGCAGCCAGGTGGGGGAAGAACAGAAGTATGTCACAGAGATGACTACAGAGACTAGCCTGAGACCCCTATGTGTACATAGGACTAAGGATTGGCCAAGACTATGTATGTGCAGGTGCATGTGTGTATGTGTGTGTGTGTGTGCCCTTGTATATACGTGCACATATGTATATGGACAGATGGGGAGCAGAGGGACCAGAAGATAAAGCATAGAGTGAGGCCAGGCCTTCACAGCACACCTGTGGGACAACACACCTATGAGGCACCATGCCTATGTAAGAGCACACCTGTCCAGCAACCCCCTGTGCCATAGCATACCTGTACAGAAATACACCTGTGCAACAGCACACCTGTACAGAAACATGCCTGTATGACAGCACACCCACTCAGCAACACCTCTTATGCAATATGCCTGTCCATCAACATGCCTGTGCAATAGCACACCTATACAGAAATATGCCTGTGCAATATAGCACATATGTGAAGGCTGATTCAAGAAATGGACTGGACAAGCCATACATTTACTTACAGGGGTCTCACAGTAAGGGGGCTGCAGGCAGGAGACATTCCTGCTCAGCTGCATTTCCCTAGGGAGATGAACCCAGGGAAGAACATGGTTCTACCTTGACTGTCCAGGGAACTTTGGTCAGAAGATCCTGTCAGGCTGTATCTATATAGGGAACTGTCAATTCTAGAAAATGTTCAAGGTAGGTAATCTCTTTCCCATGGGCCTATAATAGAGCCAAGGCAAGGGGCATGGGTGGCAAAGGATAAAAATGAGGGGTGTTGGGGGCTAGAGAGATGGCCCAGTGGTTAAGAGTACACATTGCTCTTGCAGAGAACCTGAGTTTAGTCTCCAGTACTCATGACAGACGGCTCACAACCATCTGTAACTCCCAGCTTCAGGGAATTCAATGCCCTCTTCTGGTCTCCAAGGCTACCTTCACTCTTTATGCATATACCCACCCACCTCCATATACACATAATCAAAGATTAAAAGAAATCTTTAAAAATGAATGAAGGGGCAATGCTCTGGAGGTGGCGAGAAGTTGGGGTAAGAGGGAAGTGGCTCTGACAGAAGCTTTGGGGAAGTTGGGAAGGACTGCCCCCATGCCCAGGACAAACCTGGGACTCTAAATAAGATTTCAAAGGCATTCACAGTCCCAGCTTCTTACTGCAGTTACCCTTGGGTATGGGGGCTGTCCCTGAACAGGGTCCATCACCAGGATCCTCTGCCAACTATTCTGAGAAACTGCTGCCCTGGGCAAGAGATGGTGATTCAGGGTGGGAGGAAGAGGCTCTGGGTTGAAGATGTGTGGTCCTGCACAGAGCCCCCAGGTGTGGCAGTCTCTGCTCTCCTTCTGACTGCAGGTACTGGTCAGTGCAGAGAGAGGCACTGAGCAGGAGAGCTCAGAGCTTGCCACCGGTAGCAGGTCCAATCCTTACCTGGTGATTTTCTTACTATTCCACCAGACTTTCCTGCCACAGGGGGTGGGACGGTGGAATGGAATTATAACAGGTTTTCTGTACAGGAGAGGCTGAGGGTTGGCAATTTGCTGAAAAGATTCATCCACAGGGCTTGTTTAAAGTTGTACTTGCAAATCCAATGGACTCTTTTAGCCCAGAGCCGAGGTTTGGAGGGGCTGGGCTATAAGGGGTGTTGGTGGATATCAGGCAAGATGTGGGAGCTATCCATTCTCCAAGCCGACTACCTCACCTTCACTGAGGGGGAAAGAGAAGACACTGGGCATGCTGGCCTTAGGAGAATTTCAGGGGCTGGAGTCTACGCCCCTGTCTCTTGGCAGGAATAGGTCTGTTGCCTCTTTCTAAGCGTTTCTAAAAAAGATGGTCTGGGAAATCTCTGAGTCTCTGAGTTACAGAACTGGCCACATCATGAGTATGATTGGATGTCCTAGACAACAGAATAAGCAGGATGTGTGTACAGGCTTCTTCAGGCTCTCTACCTTACTGTCTAGAAGTTTTAACTCGTTTCCTGGCAATATAAGCCCAGACCAGAGAGTCACACGGCATTCTTTGCACAATAGAGATAGTTTGCAGCACACCATCCACTCTTACTGAACCCCTCTGGTGACTAATGCCTGCTGAGCACAGAGAAGACAGCAAAGCTGTCCTTGCCCTGTAGAAATGACAGCGGAGGCTTTGTTCACACTATAGCTCAGTACAGACATCCCTCCTTATCTGTGAGAAAATACTGAAGAGCCTCAGTGGATGCCTAAACTCTAGACTTTGTTTTTTTCTCTACATATATACAGATGATGAAATTTAACTTGTAATTTAGGTACAGTGGGCAATTAACAACAATAACTAATAAATCAGAACAACTGAGACAACATACTGTAATTTTATACACGTTATCTCCCTTCCTCCCTTCCCAACTCTCCTTCCCTCTCTTTTTAACTGGTCACTTGGTTATCAGTCAACATGATAACCAAGTCATCTACTGAAGTTATCGAGAGGCAGGTAGCATATATAGGATGGATACACTGGACAAAGACATGCTTAATTTCTGCTCTGCAGGAAAAAAAATGGTGTTCTGTCAAAAAGCTTCCTTCTGGGATTTTCTATTTAATGTTTTTTTATTGTGGTTGACTGAAAATATGAAAAATAAATCTGGATGAGGGACTGCAACATACTCAACTCCCCAGATACTAAGTTGGCTCTTAGTCAGGCTGGGTCACCCCAAGATATTTCAGTTTTCTCAAATCTGCTCTACTCTGGCTACTCAGAATGGACTAAAAGCCCCTCAGCAGAATCAAGGTTGAGGAGCAGATTTTAGGGCCCCACCCCAGAAGTACAGAATTTAACTATCTGGAGATGGGGAACATTTGAAAGAGTTCCTCTGTGGTTCTAGTGTTGACCGAAATTTAAAACTCTTGCCAGAAGTGGGGAGGCAGGGGCTGTCCCAGAGGAGGGAGAAGCATGCGGGGGAAGGTGCCCTCCCTTATGGGAGAGAAAACACAGGAACACTTTCTGCTCTCTTTTCCTGTCTCTTCCTCTCCCTTTCTTTCCCCTTCTCTCTCCTTGCAAGGCTATAGGCCCGGTGGTGAGAGAGAATTAAGGTCTTAGAATTACCACTGGAGGCTTCTGGGTAGAGCCTAGGGCCAGCTGCTCCAGCTTACCACTGGAGGCTTCTGGGTAGAGACTAGGGCCAGCTGAACAAACAAGCCAGCTTACCACTGGAGGCTTCTGGATAGAGCCTAGGGCCAGCTGCTCCAGCTTACCACTGGAGGCTTCTGGGTAGAGACTAGGGCCAGCTGAACAAACAAGCCAGCTTACCACTGGAGGCTTCTGGATAGAGCCTAGGGCCAGCTGCTCCAGCTTACCACTGGAGGCTTCTGGGTAGAGACTAGGGCCAGCTGAACAAACAAGCCAGCTTACCACTGGAGGCTTCTGGATAGAGCCTAGGGCCAGCTGCTCCAACTTACCACTGGAGGCTTCTGGGTAGAGCCTAGGGCCAGCTGAACACCAACCAAACACCTGGTGGCAGCACTGGAGATCACAGATCTAGACTTTGGAGGGATGCTGGAAGTCAGGCTTGAAGCCCAGCTTCTGTCTCTCAAGCCTACTCTGCTCAGGACCCAATGTGAGAACATCAGGTTGACTGGGATGGAGTTAGCCAGATTATCAATGGAGCCTTCAAGCCTCTCTCTGGATGTCCAGAAATGGCCCAGAAAGGAAGGCAAAAAAATTCTCCCTGTGCCTGTATGTGATTATCCGTGTGTGCAAATGTGGTTAACACGCATGTTTGCTGAAGGTGAGTACATATATATATATATATATATCCGTGTTATCTGTATCTATAAGTGGGGATACATACACACACACACACACACACACACACACCATAGCAGCTGTGTGAACATGAGCAAATGACCAAGTTTTGAATCCTTCATTTGTAAGATGGGAATTAAGAGACAGCACACACCTGTGAGGATTATTGCTCAGACTGCAGATAATATATACAACACTCTGAGCACATTGCCTGTCACATGGTCTAAGCTCCCAATGAGCATTGTGTATTTTAATCTATGCGTATACATCTGAGGATGCTCTGTGAAACTCTATTTGTGCTGCCTGTGTTTATATTTATGGAGAATAATAATAGCAACCATGAGCTGTTTATGTGCCAGACACTTGGTACATATGGAGATGTGTGCATATGAAAATGCTTACGTGTTCTTCTGTGTACCCATGTCTGCATGCACTTTGTTTTTGAAGAAAATTGAAAATTAAAAAAAAAAAAAAAGACTGCAAGGATCAAATACGCTAGGCATTGTTTTCTTCTTTCTCTCCTCCATTTCCTGGGATTGCAACTAGGAAATACTGAGGACATCATTAACCCCAGGTGCCCCCACTGCCCCTGGGTCTCCAGGGAAGTCACTGTGTTCTGGAGCCCCTCCCTCTTTGGATGACCTGCATCTATACAGGGTACATGGAGCACACTGGCAACTCTCTGTGTGTCCCTAAGCTGGGCAGCTTGGACCACTGGCTCCTGCCCCTCGCCCCCCCCCCCCGACCTCCCTCCCACTGCTCCACTTAGCATTTATATAGCTCTCTGTAATCAGTAGGCAGTTAATCTGCACAAAGCTCAGGGCTGTGCAGGACACAGAATGCAGGAAGCAAGAGATGTTATGGGCTCCTGGAGGCCAGGAGGTTAAGTATCTCAATCAAGGTCTGGCAAACCTCAGCCCAGCTAATGGATAACTTCCCAATCACTCTGAAGATGTACGACCCTCAGCTTCTCCTCTTTGTAAAGCAGAGAAGACCTCTATGGGGTGGATCATTTTTGCCTCTGAGCATCCCCTTGTCTGAGCATCCCCTTGTCTTGAGAGCTGAGAGATTTTGCTAGAGGTCTGCCATTTGAACAAACAAGCCAGAACAGGAACAGTACAATAGTGCACTAGGAGCTGGTTGGAGCACTGACTCAGTGGCCTCCCTCCCTCCATGACCAACACTGCTGCGCGCTGCTGCCCTTTGCGGCCCACTCACGTGCGTGACCACCGGCATGAGAGGAGGTGGTAGACTCTATTATTAGCAGTACTTGACATTTTCCTGGAGCCTTGGTCTAAAGTAGGCCATGCACCCCCGCAGTGGCTCCCTCAGTGCCTGCCTGCGACTGGTCTTCTGCTCCTCCCTCTGTCCCCAGGAGCCATAGCCACTATAGGTCTGTCCCCAAATAGTAGAGCTAGAAGCCATCCCACCTGCCTACCCAGCCCCGAGTCATGCTCACGCAGGGTTTTCTTTTCTTATCTCCCTTTTCTTTGCTCTCCTTTGAGACCTCTGTCACTAACCTCCTTCTGGCCTGGCAACCCTGGGTTTTTCTATTAGACTTCTTCCCCCAGCCCAGATTGCTCAGGCACTTAGAAAAAAGAGGAAACAATCTCTTCAGCACAGTCCTCTTTGTGGCTGATCTCAGCTGGCTCCCAGGGATAATACCAAAGCTGGAATAAAGTGCTCTGCTGCTGGTTTTGTCCAGCCTTTCATTAGAAGGTGTTGATGAAACTAGACTCAAATTCTGAACTTGCATCTTACCTGAATTGAACCTCTGAGAGAGCCACTTGCCCTCTCTGGGCCTCAGGGCCCCCTCCTCACAGAGTCAAGAGAATACTCTCCCAGGTCTGTTTCTGTCTCGTGATACCCATAACTCTGACGGAGGGGGATTTGCCTCCATTAAGGAGGATTTTCTAGGCAAGTTGCTTTGTGACATGGTAGCCTAGCTGAGACCAGCATTGCTTTGGAATCTAAAGCCTCCTCTTGAAAAGAGAAGCTCCTAGAAAAAGTAAAATCTGAGATGAACTCTCCTGGATTGTGGGATCCTAGTGGGTCCTATCAAGGACAGAGGGCTGAGGTCCTGTGAGAGTACCAATCCCGAGGCCCCAGGACTGGTTGGAACTGTGGATTGACTGAGGGCAGTTAGTAGCAGGCCTTCCTTAGCTCCCAAGTGAGCCCAGTTCTGTCCTTGGTGATTGGTTAGGTCCTTGGATCCTGCTTCTGGTCAATGTCACATGGGCCAACATCTCCCAGAAGCAGATCTGGAAGTACCTGGGACTTGGGCCATAGGAGCACAGGGGCCTGGGGAGCTGTGTCACCTTTTGAGTTCTGAAATCTCAACAAGTCAGCATCAGAGAGATGAGCAGACAGACTGAAGGTGAGTACTGTCCTGTCCTCTTCCCACTTGTGCCGATTGGCTGCTAGCACCATGCACTCATGGACCACCATGGAGGAGGGTCAGTGCTCACCTGACCCTTTGTGCTCTATTAGGAAGCTCTGATGTCAACCTTACATTTAGAGAGTCTCCAGTGGCTGCAAAGGGCTCAATGGACAGGTGACCCTTGGCTTAGGGGTGCTGAGGACATGCCAACACAGCCTGCTTCTGAGCCAGCACTGAACAGAACAATAGCTTCTTGGGAGCTCAGTTAGTCTCCAAAGCACTGGGGAAGGTCTGACCAGGGCTGGGCTTTATAGGACCAAGTCAGCCTAAGCACAGGGTCCATAGGGAATCTTGTGATACTTGTGACCCTCTTTCTGGGAACCAAGGCCACCAACTTGCTCTTCCTTCCAGACTCTTCTCCAAGCCCAGGGGCAGCATCTCCCAGGAAGAGAGGCTGTTTTCCCCATGGACTGAAATCCCCACCTGCATCTACAGAGTCACATGGGCGATCCCAGCTTCCTCTCTCCACTAGGACCTTATTTGGGAGACAATTACTTGAATTAAACCCTTGGGAGCTAATCTGCTTGGCCTCAGGATTTGTGAGGAAGCAAGAAGAATTTAATACCTCCCGCCCTTGCAGGTTTAATCTAGAACCCTGCAGAAATCTGAAAAATAGTCTGGCTACCCGCAGAGGCAAGAGAAGTGCATTTGAGAAGCCCTGGGGACGGACCAGTCCCCAAAATACTGAGTGACCTAGAACAAGCATGTGGTCTTCTCTGAGCTCTATTTCCTCCTAGACTACTTCCTACAGGAAGAGTAGGTGTATTCCCATGCAGTTGTTTCTGTGGGATTCTCTGGGTCCCGTGTTGGACTCTCAAACATAGTCACCATGTAAAGTACCCAATAGCAACTACAGGAGAGGCTGGAAGACAGTGTGACATGGGGAGGGGCAGCCCAAATTCAGACAGCTCTGTTACTCATCACCATGTGACTTGGTAAGTCAATACCTTTTAACAAGGGCAGGTGTCCTAGAAGCAAACAGAGCCTTAGCTTTGGGGCCTGCATCTGCTTTTGGATGCCCTGCTTTCTAATCTAAATTTATACCTCTTACATTTTGATTCTAAAGAAGGTCCCAAAATTGCATCAGTCTCAGCCCTACAAGTCTGGATCTGCATCCTCTCCTGGCTTCTGGGCCTTTATCCTCCTTCCCTCCTTCCCTCCCATTTGACTTTTCTCCCTATCCTCTTCCTCTGCTTCCTCCCCCTCCTCTTTCTCATCTTCCTCCTCTCCAGTTGCAGAAGGTTGCTAGCTGCCATGTAGGTTCTGGGAACCGAACCCAAGTCCTCTGTAACAGCAGACATGCTCTTAACTGCTTATTTTCTGAGTTTTTCTTTCTTTCTTTTTTTTTTTTTTTTGAGACAGAGTCTCACTTTGTAGCCCACACTAGTCTCGCAAATGCTGTCCAATAAACACGAGCCACCACATCAGGCTTCTATCTTTTCTTTCAAGTAGTCAAGAACCAAAAAGTTTTTCATTGCTGGAAAGTTGTCTCAAGCATCTGGGTGCAGAGAAGAGAACTCAGAAGGAATGAAAGAGACCAGAGCCATGGGGGGAAGATACCATGGGTAGGAAAAGAACAAGGTAGGCAGGAAAGAGGACACACAGTCAGGGGCACTGTATGTTCCCTAGGAATTCAGTGGACAGTTGTTAGCAGCCTGGAGGCTGCTGATCCTCATTGGCAGAGCTTGGACTTAATTATGGTGCTTGTGAACACTGGACAGGGTATGTAAGTAGCCAGCTCTTGCCCCAACAATGGTGCCTGTTGCTGATACAGTCTGTCCAAACCTTCTTTGCTGGGACACAGCCTTTGTATAGGTTTGAAGGTGACTTTTGTGGGTCAAATACAACATGTGGGTCAGCCTGACTGGAAAGGTAGGGCTTAAAGCTTCCAGAGTGGCTCTTGGGAAAGAGGAAACACAAGAATGTTCATGGAGCCAGCTCTCTGTAGTTACATCTGCCCACAAACAGGATTCTGTGGCCCCATACTGGCCCAACAGTGTATCTTGTACAGGTGACCTTCACCACACCACAGTAACAATCAGCCAGATACTTGGTGATCTCTTCAGTAGTCTTAGAACTCATGGGTGAAGGGGTTGGACTAGATGATCAGGATAGGGGTAGAAGAAAGGATACAGGTAGAAAAGGAGACAGGAATCTGCAGGGTGGGAGACCTGCAGGGTTGAGCTGATGGGGCTCAAGGGCACACAGGGTGACAGGGTCACGGGACAACTCACGGAGGTGTTCTGACACTGCACACTGGAACTGTTGAAGCGCAGAGCAGGCACCCTCTGCTCACTGCCCTGGATGTTCAAGATGCACTCATAGCCTCGTTGTCCTGACTGAGGCTGTGGGAGGTTCTTGGCCTTCAGAGTGATGGGCTTGATCACCTCCACTGGTACCAGGATCTTGTCCACTCTCAGCAACTGGGGGCAGTCCTGGGGACAGAGAGTGTGGCTCAGCTTGGGCATCCAGGAAATCAAAGGAACAGTCCTCTGCAAACATTACAAAGGTGTTGGCCTGTGTCACAGCCTCTTCCCCAGATGACCATCTTGTGCCTACCCTGGCACAATGGAGAAGGAATGGGGATGAGAAATCTCAAGTCTTTTAAATATTTTATTTATTTTTGTTTTATATCTATGAGTTTACTGCTGCATGTATGTAAGTGCACCTGTGTCATACAATGCCTGTGGAGGTCAGAAGAAGGTATAGGTTTCCTCTGGAACTGGAGCTAAGGATGGTTGTTAGCCACCATGTGAGTGGCTGGGAATTGAACCCAGGTCCTCTGCAAGAGCAGCCAGTGTTCTTAACTGATGAGCCATTTATCCAGCCCCAGAAGTCTTAAGTCGTAATGTCACTGTCTTGAGGCCACTTCTCTTGGAGTCTGTCCCTGGCCTCTTCAGGTTCATTTTAATGCCACATCACACTCCGGATGCTCTGGCAGGCCTACGATTCCCTGCTGATTCCTCTCCTTTTTGGCAGGGACTGACCCTGCCGTCTGGGCATCCTGCTTCACTGGGGACTGATGGCCTCTTTGCCTGCCAAGTTCCAGGCAGCCAAGAGTTGGGACAGATGGGCTGTGTGGGAAGGTATGCAGGGAATCAGTAGCCTGGGCCACAGCTCTGTCCGTAGAACATTAATCTGGAGCGCAGATGGGGAAACTAAGAGGGCCTATAGTTGTGGGCTGAGCTTGTCACTTGAAAATGTTCTGGAGTAGTCTTCAGTGAACTTTCCAGTCTAGAAGCTCTGACTAAGCCTTAGGGATGCCATAACATTGAAGAAATGCCCCTTAGAGCAGATACACAGATGCCTGCATAGGCATGGCACCTATGGAATCCCAGAGGGCCCACCTTTGGGGTTGGAAGAAACAAATCAATGGGCCTCCTTCTCTTGAGGCAATCAGCTCTAACCTAGGAGGCCTAGGGGGAGAATGGAAGGAGTCAAAGGAAGGAAGGCAGGTGCTCTGTTCTACGCCATCCCAATTTTCTCTGTCCAGGCATTGTCCAGGGCCTGCCAAATGAGAGGGCTTCTGGGCAGGTTGGCCATAGGAAGCATTGCACCCATGTCCTTCCTAAAGGATGCTTTGTTGTAGTCTCACTGCTGATTCTTAGCAGAGGCTACTGCTTTTTTCCCCAATGCTGGTCTCTACCAGTGATGGATAAAGGAAACCATTGGGAGAAGTTACTAGAGGGGTCTCATCAGGTAACTGTCAGCTGCCATCAAAGCAAAGGATCCACTAACTCCCTGTGCCACCGATAGCTGTACCATGATGGGACTGGCCTTGCAGGGGAAGACTTGAGCCAGCTCCACCACCCACTGAACTTCTGAGCAGCCCTAGCACACCCCTACTCTGAAGTTCGATGTCTCTTCTGTCCATCAGGTGGGATTTGGAGGCCCTGTCCAACTCAACCAGTCATGATTCCCATCACTTGTGTGACCCTCCCTCTGTCTTTCACAGTAAGAGCACAGGAGGAAAGAAAAGCAGGAGTCACAGAAGAAGGAGAGGGAGAGAAGGATGGAGGAAGCTACGAGGGAAGCTAGGAGAAAGAGAAGGAGCCAGAGAAGGGAGACCACTGGCTACAGATGAGCCAGTGGCAGGGCAGCACCCAGGCCTGCCAATCCATCCATCCCCAGCTCATCCAGCATGTCTTGTACCACTTCCATGAAGAACTGCTCAAAGGGGAGCAAGAGATCCAGCAATTCCATTCCTTAGATGTCCCCCAAATAGCTGAAAACAGACTTGAACAGATTCTTGTATGCCATGTTTACAGTAGCATCATTCACAATAGTTGAGAGGTGGAGACACCCCAAATGTCCATGGATGATAAAAGGGTAAACAAAATATGTCATATCTGTTCAGTGGAATGTTATCCAGCATTAAAAAGGGTGGGAATTCTAACCCAAGCTACAACATGCCTAAACACCAAGGGCATTATGTTAAGTGAAATAAGCCAGCTACCAAAAGGCATATACCACATGAATCCCATCTGTGTGGAGTAGCTAAGAGTAGCCAGATTCCAAGACAGGAGAGAGAATGGTGATGTCTGAAGTGAGGGGAAATGGAGAGTTGCTCCACAAGGAGAGTTTAATCGGAGATTGTGGGGATGGTATACAAGGACGCGAACAAACTATCTATACCCTTAAAACTGTTGGGAAGTTTCAGGATCTATAATTGAGTGTGGACTTCAGCGCAGTCAAAAATGGGGGGGGGTGCCCACTCTTCTGCAAATAAACCCGCACCCTATGCCTTGTTAGCAAGCCCAATAAACTTGTTGGATTAAAAAAAAAAAAACTGGTTAAAATGAATTTGTTTTCATTTGTATATGTCAGTAAAATTAAAGCAACCAAAACCTAAAACATAGTGTCAAGGTATCAGGGCAGTGGGGGAGCAGGGACCAAGGACACACCATAGCCTTGATGTTTGCCTTACACAGGTCCTAAGGCTCTAAAGAGGTGAGTCTCTGGGAACCTCAAGATAGCCGTGTGGGGAGTCTCGATGGCTCCATTCTGTGTTCCTTCTGCTTCTACCTGATGCTCCACGCTCTGTCAAGACTGAATGTGTCATTTGATGAAAGGAATGTTTTCCTGGAGAGGTTGGTGCTCAACCTGAAGAGGGAGGTGCGTGATGCTAGAGCTCTGTGAAACTGGGAGCTGTGGGCCAGTGCTTTCCCTTCAGGGAGCTGGATCGATGAGCAGGCTTGGAGACGGAGCCAAAGAGTGCCAGTACCTCCACCTCCATCTCCTCCACCTCCATCTCCTCCACCAGCTGCTTCCATTCATCAAACAAAAGGTACCTGGAACCCCAGAGTCCTCCCACAAACTGAATTGACCCCTTTCTATTTCACAAAGGAGAAACTGAGTCAGGGAGAGGAAAGACAATGAATGACTCCATGTTAGTAGATGGGTGGGCAACTGGAGAACCCAGGTGTCGACTGCTTGACTCACCACTCTCCAGCCTTCACAAAAGAGCAGGTTCCCCCTGGTGGGCACGACCCCTTCAGGATGGACTCTTTCCAGCCAGATGGAATTGTGAAACCCTCTTAAGATGGGCAGGAGCCCTGTCTTGTCCAGAAGATGGCAGGAGTTAAAGCCTCTCTCTCACTAGGGCCTTGTAAGATTCTCACCAAATCTTGTTAGGGAAGTTCTAATGAGTCCTTATTAGCAGTGGCCTCATAAAGGCCTAGTTTGCATATAAAATAGGATGGCGGTTCTGAGAGTAAGTTCATTAATAATAATTGGAGAGGCCCAGGAATGGGCTGGGCACATCTTCCTCTAGTGGTGCTGCTGATTGACCCCAGTGCCCCTGCCTAATTGAAATGTAAAATGGCAATTATTCCTCAGGCAACAAGGCATGAAGGGGCCATCTCTCCACGATGCCCTTCCTCCCAGATTCTGACCTGTTGCCTGCTGAGATTCCAGGTATAAAGCTACTTATAGACCTGAAACTCACAAGGAAAGCACAGAAGAAACTCAGAGAAAGCGCCACACTCCCCTAGGACTTGAGCCTGAGCCCTGTTTCATGGCCCTGGGGCCCAGGACCTCCCAAACCCAGGTCCTCAACCTTTGGGGTTCCTCAGCTAGAGAGAGATGCTGGCTGGGGAATCTGACAATTAGGTGAGGAAGTTCCTTTTCCTTCTGCTGGTTTCACAATCCTGTAGAGTTCTCTTGTCACTGCTTGTCCTAACTCTGAAGATGAGCATTCTTCCTCCAAAGATGTGTTCTGGGGATTCCATGAACTAACATAATCAAGGCATCTGACTTATGCCTCTGCCTTTTCAGGAAGTACTTAATCAGTTCATTAGCTTAATCCAACCATCTAGACTTCATGTCTTCTGTTGGGTCTGACTAAATTTGATAATTCCATGTGTCTCAAGCACACAGGAGACAAGTAGGAAGATTCTGGCTCTATCTGCTGCTCTCTTATCAAGAGTCCTCTTTTGAGGGAGCAGGTACACATCCTGAAGTTGCATATGCCATGTGCTCTTAAGTCAGAAGGCTTACCAACCAACCATACGGCTTCAGGCATGTCCACCAAACCCTCTCTTCACTCATAAAATGAAGATGGGGTCTGGATTAGATGATTTTTATGGTCCCTGAGATATTGTGACATCATAGAAACTATATATTTGGATCTTGTCCTGGTTCCTGGCACAGAGCTTCTAAACCCCTTAGAACTTTCTGATTGGTTGTGAGAATGGAAATGTGTTTTGTTATTCATAATAAGCCCATTTCAACCATACTTGAGTTTATGCCAGTACCTTGATCCTTGAGGGTTGGGGACTAGTGGCTGCGGAGTCAACTCTGTGATTAGAGGGTCTTCCCTTAGAAGAGAGGACTAGAGGTTGAATTCAATCGCCAATAGCCAGTGTGTTAATCAATTATGCCTACATAAAGGAATCTAGATAGAAACCCTACCTGAAGGGTCCCAGGAGCTTCCTACTGGTGAACAGATGGAGGTACTGGAGGAGTAATTACTTGTGCCCCTTTCCACAGACCTAATACTGTTCAGTTTTATTTAGCTGTTCCTCTCTATCCTTTGTAGAATCTTTCCTAATACCAGGAAATGTAAGTAAATATTTCTCTGGATCCTGTGAACAAATGATCAAAATTGAAGAGGGGGTTATAGGCACTCCTAACTTGGAGCTGGTTGCTCAGAAGTACAGGTAACAGTATACATCTTATAATTGCCATCTAAAGTGGGGCAGTCCTGTGGAACTGAGTCCTTTAACTTGTGGGATCTATCTCCTGGGAGATATCATAAGTAAAGCAAGCTCTAGGCTTCTCAGTCAGTATCTAGAGAAAGTTAATGTAGGAAAAAAATGTCCATACATTTGGACACTTGGTATCATGAATGGGAGTACAGAGAACGACTTGTTTTCCTTTTAGTACCAGATTCATTGCTATTTTTTTCCTAGTTCCATTATTAACCCAATAGATGATCTAGGATTCATCAATATAATCTTTCTGCAGGTCAATTTTCTCATCTCTACAACAGGAACAACAATATCTTCTCAAAAATGGCTGAGAACAAAGTATAATGACATACATGTATGAAATTTAAATAATTAGAAAAAAAATCTATTCAAATGGCCCAAAGTGTGGTATTCAAAATGCCAATCAACTGGATGAATGCTAAGGCAGCCGGGGCAATAGAGGACTTTGTGAAAGAGGTATGGGTGTTTACCAGTAGGGAAGCATTTTAGTCTTTTAAATTGGTGCTTTGCAGTCTGACATCTCCTACTGCTGGGCTCTGGCACTGGCCATGCTATTCTAGTAGCATGGTTAACTCTTAGAGGGAGTCAATCCCCCACCTCCATCACCTCACACATACTTTCCCATAACACAACACATGATCATCCTGATGTTTCAATGAGGATGATTCAAATAGCAGTAACCTCAGTACTCACCAGTGGTGAGCTCAGTATTTTCACCTGCTCATCTTATTTTCAGCCAAAGATGATTATCTAACCCCACACTGATTTCCTCCAAAACATACTGCCCTTTTCTTTTCAAAGCAGGTATTTCGCTGAACTATCATTTGAAAGGGCCAGCTCCTGCAGGATAGAAAACACCTGTATTTGATAAGATTATTTGGAGACTTGAATGCATGCAGTAAGAAGCATGCATTCACGCTTAGTGGCTGTACTGGCACCTGTATTTGATAAGATTATTTGGAGACTTGAATGCATGCAGTAAGAAGCTGTATTGCCCTGTGGCTACATTCTGCAGTTGTAAGAAGAGACCAAGTGTGAGGAGGGACAGTGACTTGAGGCACAAGCAAACGTTTAGTAGCTTGGAATTTAGGAGGTGGATCCAGCTGATTCCAGGTCAACAGTCCAACCCCTAGCACACAAATGAGGCTAGGGGTGCTAAGTGCAGAGAGCAGGAACACAAAGGCAAAGTACAAAAGCCAGAGAACCCCTTTCCATCCATCTACTGGTCCAGCATGTCAGTGGTTGTTTTAGGCAGAGACTTCGTTGCATATTTAAATAATTGAACAAGGACATAAAGAATGCTCCTGGGCTGGGAGAGAAAAAGCTGCCTTCAGGGCTAGGGCTGCCTGGGGATGGGGGACAGGCTTTTGGATTTACAGCCTCCAGGGTATTTGCAAGACGAGAGCTCTATTTTTCCTAGTTGTTACTGTGGAGTTGAGAGAATGCAAAGCTCTAGGGGACAGCAGGACCTGGAGATGGCTAAGGAAAACATGATTCGCGGGTCACTTCTCCTCCCCCAACATCACCTCAGCACCCATCAATTCCAAACAGGAGCCAGCCCTCGCCCTAACAACTCCCCAAATTTATACTCACCTTCTCAGACCCCTGGTGCTCAATACAAAGATGTAGTGCACCATATATTTTCTTCCTGTTCCCCAAGTTTATAATGCCATTAGCATGATCTACGATGGGCTGGTTTATGGAGAGAGCGAAGTAATAATACAGAAAGGAAATACCCATAACCCTGAGGGGGGGAGGGGCAGGAGAGATTGATGGAAAGTGCAGTTGTCTGGAGAAATGGCAACCCAGTAATTGAATACCTGAAAGGCAGATGTGTGCATGGATTGGAAACAAGTTGTTGAGCTGGGTTTGGTTTTGTTTTCTCTAAAACAAGGTAAGGAGCAGGGCAGGACTAGGTCCTAGGAATGGTTTCTCTTCAGGAATTGAAGAAGACTCACTGACAGTATGGGGTGGCTTGCTTTCCCTCCAGCGTCTAGCTTGAGATATATGTCCTTGACCTTCCTTATCTCTCAGGATGGGTTTTATTTCAGCACCAGAGGCAAGTAGCAATTCCTTCTAGCACTGCAGTTCTAGAGTAAACTTGATCCTTAGGGTCCCAGAATTCAAAATATCTAGTTCAGGATATCTCAGAGAAGTCAAGGTAGTAGTAGATGTTGGGATCTCATTGTAGATCAAATGGAATGAATTTCACCTCCTCTGATTTTACAGCTGTTTCCTGGAGTAAGCACACTGATTGAACTTTAAGAGGATAGGTGCTGCTGGGAGCCTTGTCTCTGAGCTTGCACACCAGTGGGCCATCTGTGTGCAGCTTTCTCAGCAAAGTTCCTCTAGTCTGGAGCCTGGAGAACAATAGCTTCAGTAGCAGTTCACTCTGATTTTCAGTTTAGATGAGAAACAGCAGTGAAATAGCCCATTGAGAACCAACTCTTGCCACTGGATTTGTTTTCCATAGGAGTTCATCTCAATCATCATTACTGAGTGTGTGGGCCAGATAGAGCAGCTCAGGTGAGCCTGCAGAGGAGCCAGGAACTCCAGTGCACATGGGGACAGTGGTACCTGCAGCTCTATTAATGGTTGTCCAGAAGAAGGACAACCCAGGGGATGGCAGCAAGCCTTGGCGGACACTGGGAGAAAAAGATTGAGAGCAGGGTATCGCTGCAACCCCAGTGTGGTTGCATCTCGTCTCCCTTCTCCTCTCCTTTTCTGTTTTCTGCCCAGGCTCTGGCAGCTGATCTGAGGGTCCAAGTTGTTATCACAATGCCATCATTAGTTGAAACAAAATCATTTCTTGTAACTGGAATATAGTTACTATAAACGACATATGTTATTGGGCATTCTATTTCTAATAATGGTAATTATGCCTGAATACTTGCTGTTCATATCACAATAACAATGATCTAACAGTTTTCCATTCCAGACCAATAACTTTGTCTGACCGTGCTCTTTAAGAAAAAAAAAAAAAAGTAATTCAACACCCCTAGTGATAGCCTACAAAGCCAGTGTTGAAACTGGAAGAGGCAAGATGAAAGCATTCCAGGAATATAAGATGGTGTTGGACAGATGAAAAGCCACCTGGCCGCCTCAATCTTGGCTAAACAAAAGGATCCTGTTTCTATACCACACTTGCCAGGTAAGGGATAATGAGAACTTTATTTCTAGAAGAATCACTGCAGCCTGGGTCTCATCAACACTCTAAGAGGGTCTTGGCCTGGATGTCTAGAGGAGCTTCAGGGACTGGGACTGGGTATGAGTCATCCAGTCAGATACAGCTCAGCACGCAAAACCTTGACTGGACATGCACCCTACAC
Organism: Nannospalax galili; assembly: GCF_000622305.1. Taxonomy (NCBI): domain Eukaryota; kingdom Metazoa; phylum Chordata; class Mammalia; order Rodentia; family Spalacidae; genus Nannospalax; species Nannospalax galili. Next base: position 596,048 of record NW_008354790.1, on the reverse strand, counting down.
ATGAGCCCTGTAAGAAGGACACGCGCCTTACAAGAACACTGACAGCATACTCGCCTTATGTGCGTTTCAGCTTGTTTCTACTTACAATTACTGAAACGTAAAGGTCATGTAAACCAATGGCCTCATTTCAAGGCTCTCAAAATACAGATCTGAAAAGGTCTTCTATACTCAGCAGCTTGAACACAGGGAATACTCAGGGCAATGAAAGATGAACCCTTACATCACAGCTGTCATAGTTTGGGTCTGGAATGCCTTGCTAAAGCCCATGTTTTCAAGGCTTATTTCCCAGTGTGGTGCTATTGGGAGATGTTGGTGGGAAGTTTAAGAAGTGGAGTCTACTGGCAAGTCTTAGGTTATTGGGGTGCTCCCTTGATTATGGGCTCTCTCTCTCTCTCTCTCTCTCTCTAAGTTTTTGGCCATCCTCAGGTAAACGGTGCACTTGCTTTTGTGCTCTTTTCTATGAGGAACCGCTTCACTACATGTTCCAAATCCACAGACTGAAACCTCCAAAACTATGGGACAAAGTAAACTGTCCCTCTTTTTAACTTGATTTATCCCAGGTATTCATTTTTAAAATTTGTTTTTATTTATTATTTTTATTTTATGTGTATGAGTGTATTACCTGCATGTGTGTAAATGTGCCTGTGTCATGTAATGCTGTAGTGGTCAGAAGAGGGTGTCAGGCCCCCTGGAACTGGAGTTGCCAACAATTGTTAGCCACCATGTGGGTGCTGGGAATCAAACCTGGGTCCTCTGCAAGAGCAGCCAGTGCTCTTAACCACCAAGCCCTCTCTCCAATCCCTTAAGTATTCATTATTATTAGTAGAAAGTTGATCAACACAAAGGCAAAGGTTTAGACTACTATCCTGCAAATAATGTCTTCCCTCATAGTAAAGATACTTGTGTCTGTGGGCTTCCACAAAATCTTTTTTCTTTTGCATGTTTCCCTTCTTATCACTTATTCCTGCTATAGCTTTTGTCCAGAAACAAACAACAATGACAAGAAAGGCTAAGGATGTAAAAGAAGGCTATACTTCCATTAGGAGGCGGGGACTCTGTTTTGAGTTTTAAAGACCCTGGCCTCTCACTGACCGCAACAGTTCACAAATGTTTATATACCTATTTCCCCTTTGGTGCATCTTCCAGGAAGATGTTTCCACAGCAACCATATGAGGTAATGGTCACCCTTTTCTTCTATGCTCACATTCAAAACGGCCCCGACATTCAGTTGGGTAGAATGTAGCCCCCAAGCTTGCACCAGAAACATACCCTCAGAACTTCTTTCCATTAGAATAAGTAAAAGTCCAAGATAAAAATAAGGCAAGATTCATTTTATATGACATTGTGATAGGGAGACCTAGAAGATTCCAAGGTAAACTGGAGCTTCTCACTGCTGTGGCCTGCCAAGTTACTTTGCATGGCTCGTGGAAAATGGAAAGAATTGAAGGGCTGTGGCATTAGGCAGATCTGTCTCAATGCTAGCCATATTTCTCAAGGTCTGCTCCTCTCTCAGGATCCTTGGAGAAGCTGTGGAGCCTATGGGTCCCCAGAAGGTGCTGACAAAGCCAAGTATCAGTGGGGCCTGCATACTTGAAGGCATCATCTTTCGTAGAAATCCCCACCCCCCATTATTCTGGGAAACTTGTGGGTTCTCATTTTGTTCTTTTGGTTCTTTCCTTCCTTCTTTCTTTTTTGCTGTTCCTTTTATGTGTTTAAAAGAAAGAAACTTGCAACAAGAGAAGCAAGCAAGCAAGAAAGGAAGATAGAGCAGAAATTGTAATCTTCCTTCAAGGTAAGGAAATGGCGGAGGGGGTGGGGGTGGAGGTGGAGGTGGGGGATTGCAATCCACGAGACTGTTAGTGCTTTCCTTAATCTTGGCCTGAATCCTAGGCCAGTCACGCCAGTGTGGAGAGCTGAAGGAACCCTGAAAGCTGCTTTGTCTGACTTCTGTCAGGTTCCTTGTAGATTTTAGATGGATGCTTCCTGGGGTCTTGAAACCCCTGTAGGGTGAACCTGTCCTTCTGTTCCTGTCTCTAAGAAAAAGGTCCAGCTGAGTAGATGAGACTGCACAGCCTTCTGCCAGCTCTTCATGCCAAAATGGGCCCACTGGTTGTCTGATCATGTCCCTCCTATTACCTTCCCATCCAGCTCCTCATTAGAGAAAAGATGAGAACTGACACACAGAAGACTCACAAGGATATTTAAAGGGAAGATGTGAGCACTTTCATGACTTCCTTTTCCTGATAATAACTGGAGCAGCTACTTCCTACCAGCCAGGCCTCAAGGCAGAGGGAGAGGGTGCTGTGTTGGGGTCTTCCACAAACTCTTCTTTCCACTTGAAGCCTGCCACGAACTTTCTAGAAGTGATACAAAGTGGCTTCTAGATTGATGTATCAAGCAGTGGTTTTATGTGTGGAGAGACCCAAATAAAAAAAAAATTAAAGAATAACTGAGCTATGAAGGAGAAGAGGATTTCCAAGGCCTGTGGTTGTTTGATTGTCTAGACAGAGGTTTTCAGAGTTTTGCTTTTTGCTCTCTTGGTTATTCCCTTGCCCTTCATTCAGTTGGGGTCACTCTCTCCCTCTGTGCTCTCACTACTCACTGTCCCTTAACTCTAAAACAAGTCATTCTGCTGATTCCCATCCAGTACATCTGCTCTACCATCAGTGCCTGGCAAAATAGAATTTGACCTTGGGATTTCTGGTTGCTAGTCAGTTCAGTCATGGTCCCTGGTGGTAGGGAACCCTACGCAACAGGCGTGAGGTGGATTGTTTACCTATCTTTTCCCTTCTGCCTCTGGGGTCTGGCCAGACTTGGGATCCACATCCGGGTAGGTGAGGGCAGTGCTGGATGCTTCTGTTCTTCTCCCAATGTCCTATTTATCCCTTAATATGTTTTTGCATCAGGACAGTTCCCTGTTCTCACATTGTCCTGGCTGTATGGCTTGCCACATGGTTATGTACCTGTATACATGTGTGAAGGAGGCTAGAAGGTACATCTAAGACTCTCTCTCTCTCTCTCTCTCTCTCTCTCTCTCTCTCTCTCTCGTGTTTGTATGTGTGTGTCCTCACCCAGTACTGGCTGAGAGGGTGAAGGTCAGACTGACTGCATCTGTGCCCAGGTAGAGAAGCTATACGATATACGATATTCCTGGAGAATTCAGTGGAATCCAGCCAAAGCTACATCCATTGATATTCATACTTATGTTTGTTATCTCTTTGTGTTCCTAGTAATAACCTTCTAATGCATGTGCTTTATTCAGACCAATTGGTCCAGCAGTGGGAGTCACACAAGCTTGTGAGAAGCACCACACATTCAGAGAACATATTTTTCCAAAGTAAGCTTAATGTCTGCTAACTTTGAGGTCTTTGCCCACAAACTGACATTCTAATAGAAGCAACAGCATAGGGGAAAATATTTTTATTTTGGTGATAAGGTGTTTTTAAGGAAAAGAATAACAATTAGGACATAAGAGAAAGATATCTTAGCCTGGAGCACAGAGCCCACCTTCACCTTGGGGATTTTTTAGCCTAGTCCCAGCATTAAAATCTCTGGTAGAGTATTGCCTAGCATACACAAAGCCCTGGGTTCAATCCCCAGCACTGCTTAAATGAAGCATGGTGGCATACATCTTGTCAAGCCAGCATTCAAGAAGTAGAGGCAGGAAGATCAGGATCTCCAGACCATCCTTAGCTATAGCAAATTTGAGGTGAGTCTGAGAAGCATGAGACCATGTTTAAAGAAGGCTGAGCCCCACTCCCAAGTTTCTCAGACAGACGGTGTCTCAAGCCTCGGGTGCCATGGCCTCTGCGGGTGTGGGAATTTCACTTTGACAGTCACTACTCTGGCTGAGAGGAGGCTCATTCTTCATTCATACTCTGATCATCCTCTTGTTTAATTGTCTTGTTTGGTCTCAGTTCTTTCCTAGTCAGTGTTCCAAGTACAATCCTTGTACTCTACTACTTCATGGACGTACAGTTTTCTTAGATACATTCTTCATCTCTCTGGAATTGTTCTAGAACTTACCTAGCAGGTGGAGCAGCCTCTTGGCCAGAACGACCTAGAAAACCTCTGTATGTAACCTCCAGGGCTGACCCAGAGCCCATGGCCCCAGCAAGGAGCTTGGCTTGTCCACTGCTTTCATGCAGTGCTCCCGAAGAGTCAGGGTTGGGGAGGAAGGAAGAGGTCCCAGGGATTTCCCACTGGTTGCTCTTCTCAAGAGAAGGCCTTCCTGTATGTTCCATGATAACAAGTGGCAGCTCTCACCACCTTGCTGTTGGGAACCTACCTCAGGTAGCTTCACTCGGCCTTCTTGGAAGGAGCACGTCTTGGGGTCATGGGTGCAGACATGCCGGTATTTACACCAGTGGCAGCGGTATGGACTTTCCACGCAGGATAGACATCTGGGCATAGAAGGAAAAAGTCATACATCTTAGAACTGGAAGAGCTCCAGACCAACATCTTTAGGATTTAGCAGAACATTTGTTATTAAGGGAAAGCACCCTCAAATGCTGAACAAAGGCAGATCTTATACAGATCCATGCTTCTGCTCATGACCTCAAGGAACAAACTCACTGAGAGCTGGAACCTGGGTCCTTCAAAGTCTAGTGAGTCTCCTCTACCTCCACAGGCTGACATGGTCCTTTGCTGAAGAGGAGAACAATAAGGTCCAAAGTCTATAAGAACTGGGACAAATAAAAAATCAGGTTTTAATTCAAATTGCCTGAGTCTTACTGTCAAGGACCACATGTGTGCTCTGATGACAGTGGAAGCTACTGAGGTTGCTGTCTCTCTAGTATGCATTCCACCACAGTTGCCAACCCTGGTCCTACTCCTTACCACCAGGAAACAAAGGCAACTTTATAATAAGGGTTCTTTGTTGCCTAAAAACCCAACATGTTTCCCTGTTGTCACAAGCTCAAATGCCTTGCCACACAGGCTTAGCCCTGCCTGCTGTCCCAGGCCACTGTCTCCAAGAATTTGGTGTTACCACCATGTATAGGTCACATGTTCCCCACAAGCTGTTCTACCATGCAGAAGACCTCTCTTCTCCTTCACTTGACCCACTCCTTGAGGAAAGGAGAGTTTGGATCACTCTGGGCCATTGTTCCATGAATCTCTGTTCTGGGACACTCCTGGTCTTATATAGCTTTTCCATCAGCCCACTAAATACAGACCTCTGGAGGGCAGGGGCTGAGTGCTAGAGTTTAATTTCTGAATCCTCTGTATTTGGGGAGTAGCACTCTGGATGGGCTAGAAACTTTACACCTGATTCCATTACCATCTCTGCTTTCCTAGGGGGCAAGAGTGGGGAGGGGAGAAATATGCTACCAAGAGGTGAGGTCACTGGCAGGTCCATAGCCAGAAATGAGAAGAGAATCCCAGCATTGAAGCAACTGGGTTTTGGCCAGGAAGGATGGATACTTCCCTCCTAGAGTTCCCAAAGGGATCTCAGTTCCAGACTCACAGATACCCTAGACATGCTTGAAAATTTCACCAGATTAGAGTCCCAAATGTCATTATTGTGTCAGCTACCTACACTGCACAGAGAGGGAACAGAGCAGCATGTTCACACAAGCAGAGATTTTGGAGGTTTGGCCACGTGGTTTCAAACTATCCTCTATGGAACCCTGGAGGCTCCATGGAGCTCCTTTAGAGAATATGTGAAGAGTCGTGCAGACAGAGGAGTTCCTGGCCTCATAGCCCTCCATCATATAGCTCCTTCTTCCATCTGCTTTTTATGTCGGGCTTCCACACCTAATTTCAGTTTCTATGGTGAAAATAAAAGAAATATTTGTACCTCTACAATCTGATTCAACCTCATCATTTTACAGAGGGAATAATAATATAATAATAGCAAAAATCATGAATAGTCTCAAACAATGAACCACGTTGGGTTCTAACTTAATTAACTTTTAATTAATTAATTTTTATTTTATGTGTCTGAATGTTATGCCTGAATGTATATAAGTGCATCCATGTCATGCAATATCCACAGAGGACAGAAGAGGGTGTTAGATTCACAGGAACTGGAGTTATGGACAGTTGTTAGATGCCATGTGGGTGCTGGGATTTGAACCTGGGTCCTCTGCAAAAGCACCCAGTGCACTTAACTGCTGAGCCATCTCTACAGCCCCCACATTGGGTTCTAAATGATGCCCTGTAATAATTCCTTTATTTCTTACAGTCATCCTGTGGGAGAGGCAGTGTTGCTACATAGAGATGGCAACCAGTAGAGTGTCCCCATCAAGGACTGCTCTGATAGAACGGTGCTCCTGGGATGTCATGCTGTTGTTCCAATGTGAAATGCCTTCCACAGTCTCCTTTGCTTAAACACTTGGACCCTGGTTAATGGTGCTATTTTGGGAACTTACAGAACCTTTGGGACTGTGGTCTAGCTAGTGGAAGTGAATCTTTAGGGGTAAGCCACGAAGGTGATATCTGCTTCTGGTTCTGGCCCAAGTATTCTGCTTCCTGATCTGCCAAAATGTGAGAAGCCCTGCCGCAAGCTCTCACTGCTACAGATCAAGCTGCTCCAACCACCATGGTTTCCCTGCCACGTGGGATTGAACACTGTAATCCATGAGCTGGAGTAAACCTTTCCTCTTGTAGGTTGCTTCCACCAAGCAGTCTGTCACAGTGATTAAGAAAGTAACTAACACATGTCAGTTCCTAAATATTTGGGTGTCAGCCTTAGAAGCAGTACTCCCAGGTCCCTAGAGCACAGAATAGTTAGCTTCCCTAGCTAATCTATTCTCCATGCCTGCCACTGGGGGAAAGGTGCTGAAGTCAAACAAAGCCAGAACCAGGCTTCTATGCCTCCTTAGTAGTTCAGCTACCCTGTATCTTTTGGCCTTCCTCTCATTCTCACTGACCTGAGTCCTGACCCAGCCTGCAGAGACTGTGGAGAGTGGGCCTTTCAGCTGACTTGCTAGACCAACTACTCTCCCCTGGACGCATGTAGAGGTTTCTCTCCCTCCTCCGGTCCCTCCTCTGAGCAGGTGTAAGTTGCTGTTCTTCAGGTGAGATGCATCACACCCACAGATGGTGAGAAGGGAATCATGTTAGAAGATTTATGATAGAGAAGATACATAAGCCAGGGATTTGCAGAGCCTACACCACAGGTGCTCACTCTGGTCTCTTTATAGTCTTTTTTTCCATTAACCTTATGAGTACCACAGAGGAGCCTGTCTTCTAAGATTAAGGAGGTCTCCTTAGGAGACTTCATATGACAATTACATGAAATAGTAGTAGGATCTTCTGATCTCTGCATGAACCTTGACCACAGGAACAGAAAGTTGAGTGAAATCAGGGCACTTACGAGTTATGGACACTACAGTTGTAAAACACAAAGCTGGTGCTGGCAAAGGTCATTCCTGTCTCCTTTGACTTGAGTTGCAGCTGTACGACATGGTGGTCCCCTACAAGGCAGAGCCCACCAATGAGTTAGGGGAAGACCAAAACCCAAGCCAGAGGCCCATTAGCAGAAATGCATCTTGGGAAAGAGAGTCTGCTCTCCTAGAGTTCTATTAGCTTGCACAGGCCTCTGATTCAGCAAGGTCCAATCCCAGGGTGACCCCCCAAAAGCTGTAGGGGGGATGGGGGGTATTATAGTTTAATCTTCTTTATTGCTAGATCTCCCAGTTCTCTCTCCCCACCTCTCTTTTTTATTTTATTACTTTTATGTTGTGTGTATGAGTGTAGTGCCTACCCTACCTGTGTGTAAGGGCACCCATGTCATACAATGTCCACAGAGGTCAGAAGAGGTCTTTAGATTCCCCTGGAACTGGAGTTATGAATGGTGGTTAGCTGCCATGTGGGTGTTGGGAATCAAACCCAGGTCCTCTTCAAGAGCAGCTAGTTCTGAGCCATCTCTCCAGACTCATTTTAAAAACAATTTTATTTATTACCTCCTTTCTCTCTCTCTCTCTCTCTCTCTCTCCCCTCTTCTCTCCTCTCCTCTCTCTGTATGTGCACATGTGTGTGTATTCAAATGTCCTCACCTGCCTGCAAGTCTCACAGAATTATAATCACAAACAGTGATTAGCTGCCAGGTAGAACCACAAAAAAGAAATTTCTCTGTGATGCTGCTACCAATGACACAGTGGCTTTGTGTGCATGTGTGTGTGCAAATGCTTGCTCATTTCCATCTCTGAATAGAGACCTGGTCCTGATACCACCTTCTCTGGGGGACTTGGTTCCATCGGGGTGAGAGATACTGGAATCCTCAATTGGCACCAAAGCGGCAATGGAGCCCATGTTTAATTCACAACCTTGACCCTGGACCCCTTTCCAGCCTTGTTTTCTGCCTTCCCCAAGAGTCTCATTAATCAATCAGCTCCGTACAAATGTGACAAGCCCAAATGGGAGGGACAACATGGATCAATCTGCCAGGCTCTCCTGTCCCTTGCCAGGTGTTGAGCCTGGGTCTACTCCTATCCTTCCCAGTATAGCTGGCCACAAGCAACAGGCAGCTGTGTGGGAGAGGGTGGAGAGGTAGTGGTATAGAATCAGAGACCCATCTGTTGACTGTGTGAGCAAAGGGCTATGGAGTCAGAGAACCTGTGCCATCCTCTCCCTGCTCCTGAGGAGATGTTTTCTTCTTCCACTGTCCCATCAGGCCAGCCAAACTGGATGAACTCCACCTGCATGCACTACTACTGCCCTGGTCTGGTCTCTTCCTCCTGTCTCTGTAGCCTCTTCTCACTTTGGATGAAGTGAAAGTTTGGATACTAAGCTAGGGCTGAGACAGAAGGGCTGTTACCAGCCAATTCCAAGGGCCAAAGAGGAAACCTTCACTACTACCCTTTTTCCAGTAACATAGCCATCAACCCCCTTCCTCTGACTCACTCCTGCCTGTAGGCTCCCTCAGTCTCCTATATCTGTCATGAGTTGTCCTGTGGAGGATGATGAGGGGCTCACCACCCAACTTTGCCCCCTGGGACCACTTACCATTTTCTGTGATAATCCGGGGTACTTCCGTGGCTGCAGGGGAGTAGCACTGGATCTGATTGCCTATTACCAGCCCATCCATCTCTGACAGATCCTCAAAGGTACAGTTGACACCTGCTGACAGCTCCGGGACATTATATGTCTCCAGGACCAGCTGTGAACAGCCCAGTAGGGGGAGGGTGGCAGAGATAGGAAAAGAAGGCATAAAGGGGAGAGGAAGAGTGAGAGACAGATGGAAGACAGGTGATATGAATATAGACCAAAGTGATACAAAGGATGTGGTGAGATATAAAGGGACAGAGACCAAAGAAAGGCCATTAGAGGCTGAGTGGATCTAGCCACAGGAAATAGGAAAGCTTAGGGGATCTGTGTGCTAAAAGAAGTCTGCCCTGGATAGGAATCATTGATGGAACAGTCTTTGATTTGGTAAAATGGGAATACTCATTACCAAAGTACCCAGTGCTAGAATTTGGGAGCCGTCTGTATCCCATTCCCTACATGCATCTCCTTTTATAGACAGAGATCATTCCCAACACTCATTGCCAGCTGTTTTTTTTTAAACATTCCATATTTATTGACACAATAATTTACCTCAGATTGGATAATGGTTCCTTAGGTATACTCATTGCATATTTTGGATTATGATGAAATATTACTCTTTTTATTAATGCCTCGTAATAGAAGGCTATCTTCATGCAATTAGACAATGCACTTTGAGCATACCCCTACCCCTGTGCTTCAGGATGCCACCTTTCTCATCAGCCCCAGCTCCTGATAGTCCCATTTTTCCCCTTGACAGTTTTGTTTTTACTTTCATGTCACAGGAACCCATGTGATTTTATGTGTCTATAAGATCAGGGACCCACAAATGGGAGAAAACGTGATATTTGTCTTTCTGAGACTGACTTAATTTGGTTAATATGATTATTTTGTTGCATCTTTTTTCCCACAAATGATATGGCTTTATTCTTCTTTATGAATGAAAAAAATCCCTTTGTGTACATCAAACACATTTTCTTTATCCATTCCTCTGTTGACAGTTAGGTTAATCCTACAATTTAGCTATTATGAGTGGTGGTGTGTTGGCTTAAGAGTCTTTCAGGTAAATACCCAGGAATGAATATTATACCTGGGTATAACTTTTAGGTTTTTGAGGAATCACCAAACTAATTTCCATAATGGACTACTTCACATTTCCACCAGCAGTCCGTAAGTGTTCCTTTTTCTCTGTATCATCTCCAGTATTTGTTGTTATTTGTTTTCTTAATGATTGCCCCTTTGACTGGCATGAGATGGAATTTCAGGATTGCTTTAACTTGATTTTTTTGAGACAGAGTCTCATATCTCTGGTTAGCCTGGAATTCACTATATAGACAAGGATGGCCTCAAACTCACAGAGATCTGCCTGCCTCCACCTTTCGAGTGTTGGGATTAAAAGAATGCACCACCTTGCTCAACCTAATTTGCATTTCTTGGTCATCTTTGGTGCTTTCCTTAGGAATAGAGTCTTTTCTCCAATATTCCTTCCCTTCTTGGCTTCCCAGAAGGGAAGGAATATTGGACACTTATTTACCAACATCTCCACCCTAAATGTCTGGGCTTGACCCACCCCTCCTGAGGGGGCCTTAGTGCTTTTGTTGGGGAGAGTTCGTCCCTGGATTCTGATCCTCCAGCCCTTACCAGCACGTTGTACTGAGAGACGGAGATGTTGTTGGGATGGACTGTCAGCCGAACACACTGCTTCATCTCTGAAGCAAACCTGCGGGCTTCCCTGGAGCGTTCACACCGTTCCTTCCGGGTACACCTGAGAATGACATTTAATGACGATCACTTGGTTCAGAAAGGGACAGGCATTTCCAGAACCTCTCAGGGACTATCTAAACCCAACACACTCAGAACTGATCATTTTATTTCTTTCTTCAAACTTGGTCCTGTTTCATTATGTCCAAGTTTGGAAAAGTTAGTCATTCCTATAAACATTTATCAAATGTAGAAACACAAGAGTCCTTCTACAGTCCCTTCATTCTCTCCAAAGTCACAAAACAAATCACAGACCCATCTAGTTTACTTCCCATTCATCCTTAGCCCCTGCACCCTCTGCTCCTCCTTCAGCAAACCTTATTTCTTCCTGTAGATATGTATACTACATTATATGTATTATATCACCTTTGTACAGCCAGCTCTTCTGTCTGGGCTTCCATAGGTTTCTACCTGTCCAACTCTATCTAGAATTACAGACATGGTTTAACTCTTACACATCTGCACTCCCTCTTCCTCACCCTGGGCAGTTACAAGTTTCCTCCTGATTGCCCCATAGCACCCTCTCAATTCACCCCGTCTAAAACTTTTTAGGTTGCATGATGATTATTGGGCTAAGTGTGGCCTTCTCCTACCAAGTGTGACCTTCTCAAAAGAAGAAACACTGTCTGATTTCTTTTGGAATCCCCTGCATATGTCCTAGTAATGAAGATAAATACAGATAGGCAACAGTGAGAGGATCAAAGGGGCAGAGGGAGCAGCTAACAGCATTGGAATCTCAGCCCTGTGGCACCAGAGAACTGCACGTTTGCTGTCATTGTTTAATGCCATGTGTTGTACAAAGTGTACTGAGTCACATATGTACCCCATCCAGTGTGACCTTGGCTTTTAACAGTCTTCACTGAAGAGGGCTTGAGGAAGATGCCCACAAAAAACCGGGGCCATGCCCAAACACACACATCCCCAAATTCACTGCATAGAAGTGTCCAAAGGTCAGGGAACAGTACTTAGTTCAAGTCAAATAAGCCTTAAGAAGGAAGTGCTATGCCTAGAAGCCAGGACTTAGAAACTCTGGAACACTGGTTCTGCTGTGGAGTGAAGGCAAGTGGGATGATCACAGGGACAAGTTGAGATAAGTTAAGACTTCAAGGATATCACTCCCAAGTTGCTGGTCCCTTTTGGGAACCAGAGAAGGACATGTCAGAGAGAAGGACATGTAGGGGAACTGATGAGGGATGCCTGCAAACCCACAGAGCACAGGAAGCAGTAGCTGGGGATGGAAAGCAGCATGGGGAGGGGATATGGGAAGGGAACTTCTGTCCGGAGAGGCAGACAGGTACGGCATAGGGCAAGGAGAGAAGGAGAGGGAGGTACCAGGATAATCTGGGTGGCCCACGGGTTAAGTCTTAGACTCAGAGGAAAACTGTGGTCCTGTCCTCCCAGTCACAGGGAAAGAAGATACCTTTAGCCACAGCTAGAGGAATGGCTTCAGTGTGGAGAGTCGGAGATGAGATTTTAATCAGCAAAGGGGAAATGACTAAAGGTGACAGCCTAAAGCTACCCCTGTGAAGAGGAGGAAGAGAGGGAGACTGGGACGAACGAAGACCTTACAGAAAGTTGGATGTGTGGCACAAAAGTCAATCCAACTCTGCATCATGCAATCATGGCCACTAGTTACTGAGTGCTTGCTGGGCATTGTGATAACTGCTTTACATTTTATGCCATTGAAGTTTCCTGTGACAAATCCATCTTAGAGTTCAGAAAACTATAGAAGAAGATGGGTGGGTCACTTGTTCACCCAGGTTAGCAGCTAATCTGAGTCAATAGAAACCCGGATAAACTCATAGCCTCTGTTCTTGACAACTCTGCTCAGCTCCTGAAAACTTCTAGACTAAGAAGTGAGGAACAGATCCCTTTACAGACCAAAGCCATGTTCTTCGCCATCTTGATGCTTCCGTTATTTCCTTAGGGTTCTTTAAACATTTCCTCTTCATCCTTTAAACTGGGTTTACTGGGAAGCATCCTGACAACCACTGCTACTGTTGGACAAAACGAATTTCCCTGAGATGAATTCAAGAGGCTCTAAGCCAGGAAGAAAAGGTCAGACGTGCATCTGCTGGCCCCCGTAGCACTCTCTGGCTGCTCCAGCAGACAACTGGCAACAAGAGCGTCTGCCTCCAAGTCCTGGAAGTTAATTTACCAGGCCAACTCCTCGGTGAGGACTCCATTACCTTCAGCCATTAGGCTAATGTTATGGACTTTTCCAGAGCGTCTGCACTGACATGGCTATTAATAGTGTTATTACTGCCATTAGCAGCAGACCCAGAGAGCTGGTAGAGCTTCAATTATTCACTGATTCCTCAACTTTGAAGTTCCTGTTTCCAAGAGCAATCAGTAGGTCTGAAAAAATGTCTTTGATTAAATTATGAAGAGCAGGGGAGAAAAGAAGCTGTTTCCTGGCCAAACATCACCTGAAACCACTAGATAGAACAGATGGGCTCTATGTCTTTTCAGACTTTGGGGAGGTAGTTGGCTGGGGAATCCTAGGGCAAGTTTGACACACATCATTTGCTGTTTCTCATGTCCATGGGGCTCTATCTTGCCAAGGCTCTGGAAAGTCCCAAATATAGAAAAACTGTGTATAGCTTATAGTTGTAAGCATCAAGGCCAAATATTTAACCTCTTGGTCACTGGGGCTTTCCATCTATAAATTAGGGACAAAATGGTACCAACCAGCTAGGATTTCCCTAATGATTAAATGAGATTGTGTGAGTGAAGCGTTTAGAATAGTTCATAACTCAAAGAAAGTCCTCAATAAGTGTTAGCTTGTGCTGTTGTTATCCCATCTCTCCCCTGCCCTCCTGATTCAGTGCCTCCAAACTATAGCTGATGCAGACTGGTCCTTAGGGCACATCAAAGGGAGAAGAAAGAGGAGGTTGTAGTAGTTTCCCTCACAATGAAGAGGGAGGGAGACCCAGAGGCCAGGAGGGAGAGGCGAGTGAATGCTGCTGTGGGTTATAGCTTTGTTTTCCTAATAGCTGTCAAAGGGTACTGAGAGCTCAGCTATCTCAGTGGAAAGTTAAGTTTAAGGTCAGAGCCAGGGATATTTTGACATTTCTACCATCCTTCAGAGCTCAGTAGGGTAGAGGCTGCAAATGTCCAACAGCACAGACAATTGACCTTAAATGTGATGGGATAATAGAAGGGGAGGATGCATGGCTTCTGATGTCTTACGGGTCCATCAAGGCAATGGCCTTTTGTTTTCTAGGACTATGGTTTCCTAGTAGCTCAGGCCAGAGTCAGGAAATGTGAAAAGGGTTAATTTCTGATTCTGAAGGAGCCCCTGAGTCACCTCCTTCCAAGGGCTCCAAGTACCTAGGAAAGCAAGGCTCCCAACTCTGCAACAGGGTCATTCCTGGGGTAAAAAGAAGGTCCTGTTTTATCCATTGCCCCAGTAGGGGAATTGGTGCTTATGTGGACTCAGAGAATTTACTATGAAACTGGGTTTTCAGGTATTTATCTGCCATACCTATAGACACTCTGGTTCCAAATACAGACCTTCAGGTGACCAGCAGGCCCCCAAAAGACTCACCTCTCTCAGCCACAGAGTTAAGTTCTTTCTTACTGAGTTCTTCTTTCATTCTTTCTCACTCTACTTCCTGTGCACCAGGCCCTCACAGCCCTAGATCAGAGGTTCTAACAGCCCTAGGGAGACAGGCCCTGGGCCCCTGCAAGGGGTTATTATTCAAGCCAGTGGTTCCAATGAGATTATCCTCTCTAATGAAGCAGTTACCTCCGCCCTCCCCTAAGCCTGAACTTTCACTGCTGGAGAATTCCCAGCCAAGTGGAAAATTAGAAGGGAAAGGAATAGAGAAAAGAAGAGGGGGGGGGGGTGATTAAGTTCAGTAGAAATTAATTCCTAAATACAGAAAAAGAAATATTAACTGCCAGGTCTGCTGTCCAAGCAAACAAATTTCAGCATGGAAACCAGGCTTTCTAAGGGGCTGGCTCATACACATAAAATAAAAATTAATTAATCGGGCTGCAGAGATGGCTCAGTGGTTAAGAACACTGAATGTTCTTGTAGAAGACCTGGGTTCAAATCCCAGCACCCACCTCAGGTAAGCCCCCAAGCTGGAGGGATCATTGCTTGGGTCGTCTCCCCAGGTCTCCAGTGTGTGTCCACTTGGCTCAGATCTCAGAACTTGCTTCCTTCCCCCTCCTTCACATGCTTCCCAAGTCCTAGCACTCTGTGTTGGCTGTGGCCTGTGGTTGAAGTGTGGCATTTTGGGCATCCGTGCTTTGAACACAAGGAGAATGGAAACTAAGGGAGTTGGGGGTGGGGGTAGATCCTCTGGATGTCCCTTGCTATAATTTAGATTTTTAATGTCTCCCATAGCCTTGTTCCCCAGCCTGTGATACTAACAGGAAGTGGCAGAACTTTTAGGAGGCAGAGCCTAGTAGAAGGAAGTTAGGTTATTGGGGGTGTGGCCTTGAAGAGGATATTGGGACTCAGGGTCCTTCTTCTAAATCTTTCTGTGCTTTCTAATTGCCATGAGGTAAAGAGGCTTCTCTATCACATGCACTTGCCACGAGGTCCTGTGCTGCCTAGGCACAAAGCAGCAAGACCAAGCAAAAATGAACAGACACCTCTGAAACTTGAGCTAAACCTTTCCTTCTTTTAAGATGATTAAGCCAAGTGTTTTGTCACAGCAACATAAAGACTTAACACTGGAGGCCTGGCAGAGGAGTTAAGAGGGCTCAGAATGCCTAATCAACTAGGAGACCACAGAGGCTCTTTGGACATTGTTATTATATCTGGGAACTCTGGAAAGGGAAGAAACTGTTTTCTAAATGTTATCTTGCCTTCTTTGGAAATGTCCACAAGAACAGAAGACATATGTGTGTGGCTTGGAGGAAGGTGATCTGGATAGTATAGGGAACTTGTTACACAGATCGGTGTATGAGTCATTTTTCATTTAAAGGATATGGACCAGGTGGGTGCTTTCAATGTCAAATTTTTAAGATTCAATGAATGACACCTGGTCTCCTGGAATGTCCAGTCATTCAGTTCTCTTACCTATGAACTAAGGATAAACCCCAAGACAGCAAGGCTCAGAAAATACTATGAACCTCTTCTGCCACCATCTGGGGGCAGCAGCTGACCCCACCACCCACTATATCATCTGTGAAGATTCAAAGTCAACCTGAGCAACAGCTGCTGTTGGATTCATCCATGTCTCCTGCAGGAAGAAGGCACAAGACTCAATAGGAGCCACTAGTACAGGGCTCCAGTGGAGGCTCAAGAACCCATCTGGGCTTATGTAGCAACCAAGTGGTCCAGTTCCACCTCTGCCCATTCCAGTGGTGGCTAGCTACCTGTCCTGGGAAACCAGCTTCTGACTGGGTCCCCAGTTGGATTCTTTTCTTGGCTTCTTTCAGCAATGCTTTGATCAAATGATCCATTGAACATGAACCTTAGGTGTTGGGTAAAAGAGGCCCAGAGAAACTCCTTGCTTTTTTAAGAAGCCAAGTGACATTGAGTGGCTGCCTACAGAGAAAGAAAAGGGGGTTTTCTTTCTCTCTTCCTGGTAGATAGAGAACACTGTTTGACTCTGAGTATGCCTACAAGGTTGAGGAGAGGTTGGGAAAGAACAGGGGGGCAGTAGACTGGAATTGACAGAGAGGAGAGGAGGGTAAGGGAAGAGGAAAAAGAGCAGAAGGAGAAGGAATGATATCACAGCTGATCTATTTCTAATCTAATCGGTAAGGAGGGAGACACCACCTATTACTCAAGACACTGCAAAAATTACCATGATTGATTCTAATCCTATCACTATGTATTTTAACAGCCTTATGTTTTCATGTGCATTAGTCATAAGGTACAAGAGGCTTGGTGCAGGGAAGCAGTTTGCTCTGTGTAATATGGGCCGCTCCACTCAGTGTGGGGCCAGTGAGGAGTACGTGTGTGTGTGTGTGTGTGTGTGTGTGTGTGTGTGTATTTAAACCTTAGAAGCACCCCAAGTGTTTGGACTGTCTCCAGGGGGCCAAGACATTCAACTAGTGAGCTGACCACAGACCTCCCCCACCCCTCTCTCCCTCCCTCTCTCTTTTTCTCGTTCTCTCATATAATAGGACTAGGTAGGAGTTAAGGATTAAGGGGAAAAGCAAGTTTCTTTAAGTTATACTATGTATCTATGAGTACTATGAGTCATAGGCCAAATTTGTTTTGAATCTACTAGAATTGAGTCTAGGAATCTCCTATGGATCAGAGACTGATACCTGTTGGCAAAGAGTTAAACAAACAAAAATATACTGACTTGGCAAGCCTTGTGCCATCAGCCCTAGGGGAGACCTAGACATAGCAGGTTAGTGTTAATGAACCTTTGCATGTAGCTTAAGAAATCAAGAAACAAAACAAGGCTATGGGATATGCTGATATGAAATGAAGAATGACTCATATTTTAGAGTCAAGCTGTCTGTTAAGAGGATGACTGGGTGCGTAGGGAACAAACCACTCTGCACTTTCCCAGGTGGCCTATGTTTAAGTTGCCTAAAGGTATGGCTGGGTGAAGCTGCTTAGGGAAAGAAGGCTTGTGGATAATGGATGGCTCAACTACCTACTCCAGTCCTAGGAAGGAAAGAAGAAATGAAGCCTTGGGAAGGAGGCCTTGGAATCCAACCCCAGTCCCTACCGGAATGGTCAAGGTCATCACAGCTGCACCTTGGAGGAGTGCTGCTACATTGCAGGCCACAGAGGGGGCTTCTGCACATCTCCTCCCCCAGCTTTCACAGCATGGCCATAAGTTGGTTCTTCTCACTACCATTCAGACCTGAGGAAATGGAATGAATCCAGACTGGATCTGGTCACAGACCTTCTTAGGTTTAATGCACTCTTCTGGCAGGGTAGCAGACCGATCCTTTCCCCTCATTCCCTCTTACTTGGCTGAGATTCTACAGGAAGACATGAGTCCTGGGGCCACCTACCCAGGGGGGCTTCTCTAACAGAAGCAGTCTGCAGAAGGCAGGATCTGGGGGGCAGAGACGCTGTGTGAAAGCTATGCTTATTTGAGCCTTGGAGAATCCTGGTTATGTGAGCCTCCCAGGGGTGATGC
The DNA here is from genome assembly GCF_000622305.1 of Nannospalax galili. NCBI lineage: Eukaryota > Metazoa > Chordata > Mammalia > Rodentia > Spalacidae > Nannospalax > Nannospalax galili. The sequence goes on along the minus strand of NW_008354790.1, from coordinate 578,223 downwards.
TGATGATTCTTCCTAAGAAAGGTACCATTTGGGTCAATGGACGAGCTGGGCCTGCTGCAGACAGTTAGGATCCCCTTATCTGCCTAGACCAATATAGGCTTCTTTGCTTGGGCATGAGACCAAGGGAGGGGGCTGCGGACCTGCCAAGCCTGGAGGCTGCGTTCCAGGCCTAGGACAGGAGACAGCTACAATGGGGTAAAGGCAGACAAGGGTTGGAGGATTTCTTTCCCCTTTGTCCAAATCAGAACAGTTGGGCTCAGGCACAAGAGAAAGCCCTGGGACTGCAGACTGAAAACTGCAGGTCAAATAAATAGCTAACTGTGTTTGCTGCCCTTGCCATTAGGAAGAGCAGGCTTGTGGGCAAGACCAGGGGCTACAGAAGAAGGCAGTGGGGTGACCCTCCTCCCCCCTAGGCTGGCATGTATGCAGCTTTGCCACAGTCAACAATCCAGAGGTAGTAACAGCAGGGAGGATTTCAGTGGCAAGGGCATCTCTTCAGCATATTAGTCTGCAGCCCTCCTGTGACCTTGCTGGTACAAAGCTCATTCAGCCTCACAGGCCACCTGTTTGCAGAGGCTCCGCCCCCAGGCTTTCTCTACGTTCTCTCTTGCGCTCTCTCTCTCTCTCTCTCTCTCTCTCTCTCTCTCTCTCTATATCTTTCTCTCACACACACACACACACACACACACGACCTTCCTCTCTACAGCCACAGGCAAGCTTGCCAAAAATGACTATGAAAACAGACTTCATAATGGAGAGTCCAGTTCTTCTCTTTACTATGCTCTTAAGGATCCAGTTTGCTGGGGACCCTCAACAAAGACCAGGGTCACTCTGCACAATGTCTCACCCCAGGATGAGAGCCTAACAAATGTACTGATTCCAGCATAGAGAGCAACCCCCACCCCATCACTGCATCAGAGGTCTGGCTCCCTAGAAGCTTCAGGACAGAGACAATCTAACCTGGTCACCTTTGTGATTGTGAGCCTGCCACAGGGTCTGGCACTGAAAGGGCAGGGCTGGTCCCAGATGCATGGGCACACACTCAGCACTCAGGGAAAACTGCTGCTCCCTTGCTCCCTTCCTAGCAAAGCCCCTCAGGACCGGCATTTTCAGTCTAGTTCCCACACTGACCCTGCTTACACCTAGCCCACACCTTTGTCCTGCCTGGCTCACTCCTCCTTGCTGTCTCTCCCGGCTATGCATGCCCATCATATGCCCACTGAAAAGAAGACCACGACAGTGCAGAGCCAGAGAAATGACTTCTGTGCTCCATCCAAAAACCAAGACCCACAAGCAACACTGACCAGCAAAAGAACTTTCTGGAAGAAAGAAGTGCTCTCTACCTGCGCTACCTGGATGTTTACATTTGTCAGAGCTCTTCAGACTGTACATTCATTTAACTAGGAGCGTCTGCTTATGGAGAACAGCAGCCTGGTATAGAGCAGCTCCTTAGACTTGTACAGCAACCTTTGTTACCTCATCTTAGTCTCAAAACATCCCATGATTATTGTTGTTCTCCCTCCTTAAAAACCTGGATGCCAGCTGGGTCTGGTGATGCGCGCTTTTAATCCCAGCAGTTGAGAGGCAGAGGCAAGTGGATCTCTGTGAGTTGAAGGCCAGCCTGATCTACATAGGGAGTTTCAGGTCAGCCAGTGCTACATAGTGGGATCCAGTCTCAAAAACACCAATGCCCACCCCAATATACACAAAACCTCTTTGGAGGCTGGAGAGATGGCTCAGCAATGAAGAGCACTGGCTGCTCTTATAGAGGACCCATGTTCAGTTCCCAGCTCCCACATGGAAGCTAAAAACCGTCTATAACTCCAGTTCCAGGAGATCTGATGCTCTTTTCTGGCCTCCACAGGCATTTCACGACATGAGTATACTTGCATACATGCTAGCAACACACCCATACACAAAACAAAAATAAATAAATAAAAATTTAAAACCTGAATGCCAGGTTTCTGCCATACGGTGTTATGGTCAGTCATCATTATTTGTTGATTCCATATTGCAAGTTCAGCTAATTACCAACATTCATTATTGGCCCCCAAACATCACCATGACACTTTTGAAGTCACTCATCTGTATCTTCATGAAGGGTGGGAAATGACTCAAGCCACGTGTTCTCAGCTGGGGTTGGAAGAGGTGACATTTTACCTTCCAGTTTTAATAATTACATTATTAAAAAGGGTCCTACAAGGCCTATTTAGTTCCACAATTTTATGTTTTGTCTTTTTTGATTTATGAGTTGTGTTGAAGTGCTGCCTAGTGTTCCTAAGCACACCATAGCCATGGTGTAATACTTAATGGATTTATTCATCCAATCAGTGTATTTTAATTTAGTATATAGTATGTGCTAGGCGATGGGAAGAATAGCAGGGAACAAACCACAGGAAAAACCACTGTCTTTATGGAGGAAATGAATGTAGTTAACTCAGTAGAAGGTAACAGATGGCCTAGGAAAGACAGGAGGGAGATGGTGTGTGTGTGTGTGTGTGTGTGTGTGTGTGTGTGTGTGTATGTGTTAGAGAAGCTTTGTTCAGCAGTTATGGTGGCGTACACTCATAGGATATTCAAAGAAGCAGAGGCAGGAGGATGATGAGGTGGCAGAAAGCAAGGGTAAACCAAAGCAAAGGAGAGTCAGGATCATTCATGAAGGCAGCTATCACACAGGAAGCCAGCAGCAGGTATGAAGTTACAACGCTGTGGGTCTTGAGTTCAAAGTTAATGAATTAACAATGTATATTGAGGAAGATGTCTTTAAACTGAAACACACAGGAAATGAGGTTATGCATTAATCCATTAATGAAAATGTTGTGACTAGAGGTTTCCAGGAGCCTAACCTTATACCTCCTTTACGAGCAATGGTTTGGTATTTACTAACTCAGTGTTCACAGGGCTTCGTAGAATATCACTACTACACATAATGAGAATCAGTTGTACTCCCCTAAAGCCCCACAGTTATGTAAGACACAGAACTAGACTCTACTGATTTCCATGTCAGCAATTATTCCAAGGTCCTCTGTTACATTCCAATAGTAGCTCCATTGGACAGAGTGGTTCCATTGGACAGGGTGGCCCCAGAAGCAGTAGCTCAGTGCTGGAAGCCAGACAAGACGACAACCCTGGACAGCTCCTGTTCTCTGAGTGCCTACTTGTAGGAAGGGCTGGCATATGATATCCAAACTTGAGTGAGACAGGATGCTAGGAGGTGAGGGGAGGCAGCAGGAACATCTTCCAGCTAAGCAAAGGCAGCTTGAAGCTCTGACACCCTCAGGAACCAAAGCATGCCATTCAAGGAGAAACATCTGGAAAACCACTGGGGTCAACCAAACAAGAGGCAGAGCACTCATATACTTTCAGCCACTGCTGCAGCCTATAAGATCCCTGTCCATCCTACCTTTATGCCACAGCATTCCACTGACCACCAAGTGTCTGACTCAAGTGGCTAGCCCCATTCAATTCTCCCATAATTCAGTGATGTAGGCGAACAAAGCATCATCCTTTCCAGCTCACTGGGGAGGGAACAAGGATACTCGGGAGATATGGATTTGGATTCTGTGTCAGATTCATGGTCATGTCCATGGCTGTTCTTTTTATGCCAGGTTGAGACTGGAGCTGCTGGCTTCCCTGTGTGATAGTCACCTTCATGAATGACCCTGACTATCCTTTGGTTGATTCACCCTTGTTTTCGCTGCCTGAAAAGAGTCAGGTATTCTACTCCACAAGCAGAAACTAGGGCCATAGGGGAAGTTGTATCTGGTATCTTCTCCTTTCAGTCCTGCTTAATCCAGCCATGAGAATGGGAAGCAGGGTACTCCAGCCCCTCTGCAACCATCTCATAGAGCCAATGCCCCAAGTTCTCACAGAGCTCAGTGTCATATGGGGCTGGGACAGCATCATGACACAAAGCAACAGGAACACAGAGATCTATGTAGGATCCTTCATGGTTTCAGGGAGGGGCCATCTCCACCGATTGCTCCATAGTGACATTTGTGTCATGCTGGGAACAACTAAGTCATGCTCAACCAAACAGGTAGCCTCAAGGTCCCAAAGGACGGCAGTAGGTTGGGAATATATTCCCTTTCTGAGAGATCTCATTGTGTGGGACAAGGAATTTTATCTCCTTCTTCTTTATAAGGCAGCATCAAGGAAGTTTTCTGGCTTGACAGGAGCTGGTCTGCATGCTGAATGCATCCCTCCACTCTGTTTTGTGTGGGATATTTCTGGGTTCCACTGCACTGTTACCTGATGACCTTGGTATATACTTGAACACAGTTTCTTATCTGTCTCTGAGTTATGTACATTTCAATGTAGCTCAATGGTTCTTCATTTCTTTATTCTGTAATATGCCTGGAGGGTTTTAGGCCTTCCCTTAAGGAACTCAAACCTTCATTATGTCTGACACCCAGAGATAGGGAAGTTGTCTGTTCCCTTGGAGAGGCTGTATGAGAAATTAGGAGAGTATTTCTAACTGTCAAAATCTAAGAGAGTGTTTTCTCCCTTTGGGAGAAGGAAGAGACACGATCCTACTTCCAATTTCTTATAGCTAAAAAATACTGAAAATTACAGTAAATGTCATTGGTCCCAAATAATTCACACTCTTACTGGGAAGACTGAAGCTTTCTCCTTAGTTTGTAATGCTTGTGCCCAACTCAGAGATTATCAGATTTCAGAGAGTCACAGGGAGCAACCATAGCCATATCAGGGTCAAATTCCATTGGAATGGGGTTCAACAATGGTGGCTACTCCAGTTCATGAGAACAAAGATCTTTGGATCTCCAAAGAAAGGATTTCAGTTTTCAACCATTTCCTGGTTGGTCTGTACCCCTCAGTTCATTTCCCAGGCTACCATTTGCCTCCTTTTTAGTATGACTGCCCTCTCCCCAGTTCGAGAAAACAAAATGGAGCTAGTACAGATGGCAGTACAGAAGCCTGGGCTTCTTTTTCCCCTGACATTCCGCTGATGAGAATTAGGACAGCAAAGAGAGGGTCCTCAGGCTCGCCACACTTAAACCACATACCCAAGCACTAGGAAATTTTACAGCTATATTGTAGGGCATACTGAGTAAATGCTGAATTAGGAGATGGTATCACATACCCAGCATATAGTTTAGTGGCTTAGGTGAACCTTGAGAGAAAAGCCCTGTGTTCTCTTTGTCTTTTGGCAGGGGTGTCTCAGTGCTGAAGAATCAGTCTACAGCCAAACTGAAGTCAGAAAAGCCTAGGATTCTGTCTTTCTATGGCTCCATGGTGTCATTGTTCATGGTGACTGCCATATTCTGACCTGTCGTCATTCCATGGTGCCATTGCCATACATGTCTTAGGGAAATTTGACTATTTGAAGTGAAACCAGAAAGAACAGAAGAGAGATAAAGCTTACAAAGGGTGCATGGATGGAAGAACTAGGAAAGAGGAGAAAAGAAGAAAGGGCAGGGGAAGCAGGAGGTAGGAGGAAGGGGCCAAAGGTACTCACATGTTGTGGAGCACACACCAACCACAGTGGGGATCACCTGACCCAAGACACTCTCCACAGCTCCGGTACTGCCCGCAGGACTCCACTGGGACTCTGGTGAGCTAGGACAGCACAGCAAAGACAATGCAATCAGTCAAGAATCTGTAGAGCATCCACTGGTCCACTGCTAAAGCTGCTGTTCTAAACATCGTCATATCACCTAAGACACTGTAGGATCATGAAGGTGCTTAGAGCCCACAATCAAAGAGACTGTGAGGGGCCATATTGAGGCAGGTGGCTGAATAGGATCCTGAAGACACTACCACCTGCTAGGTTCTAAGATGTATCTGGAAATACAGACTCCGTAGAGTTGACACAAAATTATTATAATACTTAATACACATTTAAATTTTCCTATTGCTCACACCCTCAAATATTTTGGGGAATATCCAACCCATCACATTTGTTTCCCATCAATGTAATAACATGAACGTTCACCCCTTCTCCATCTTGCTTCACTTTTCCCCACCTGGTCCTTTACATCTCAGCATTTTTGCTTTTGCAGAGTACTTAACCTCCCCCCCAGCACTCTCCTCTTTTCCTCCCAGCTTTTTAACAAGGTGCCTAACCCCCGCTGTGGCTGTTTTCTGCCCTCTCTTGCTCATACTATTGACCAACTGGCTCCACAGATTTTTTTTCACTGTGGTGCTTTCAAAGATCAGCCTCGCTATTTCTCCCCCTACGCACACCCTTTCCACGATTCAAGGCTTTCTCTCCAACCCAAAGACTTTACACTAGCTTCCAACAGCAGCTTGTTAACATAAAATATTCCACATGACATTTTTGCTTAGCCCAAATGCTTCCATTTCCTGTAAGCTCTTAAATATCTTTCGAACTTCTTTGCTCTCCAAGGCAGCATTGATGTCTCTTTACATGACATCCTAGTACCTGTTACATAGTAGGCACTTAAAGGTGACACTCACAATCAAATGGAATCTTTATTTTCTTTTTATAGCCTTGGTTTTATTCTCTATTTTGCTGGTTTCTTCTTTACAAAAAGTTTTTTTTTCAAGCATCCTTTCTCATTTGGGATAGTTTGTCTTGTATCTCAAGGAAGGGCTTCTAGCCTGCTCTTTCAGCTAGAACTAGGAAAAATGGACGTGGTTATCACCAGACAACCAACACAGCAAACTGTAACCATGCTGACCCAGCTGAGCCCTCTACTCTTGAGTGAGTGAGTACACAGGCTCTGTTTTCCCTGCTGTTTCGTAAAGTGTCTACCGCTGTAAAACCATGTCCACTTGGCAGGGGCTGCTTGTAACTCACACACAGGGAAACTGGCACCAGAACCTGCTCAATTAGTCTCCAAACTCTTTTGGAACTAATTAATAGTTAATTCCAAGTCCCATGTGATCTTTTCTCCCTTAATTTTCATATTCCTTTATATATCTTCTTGTTCTCCACATTGATTCACCTTAGTGATCACCCTAATTTTCCCTTCCTCCTTGTAGGCACCTCCTCTCATTTTTACAGCTTCGTCCTTGGTCTCTACGGTCCTTTCCCAATGTCTGTTTTGCGCCTGTATATGTGTGTGTGTGTGTGTATGTGTGTGTGCATGTGTGTGTACACAAGTGCATGTACCACAGCACATAGGCGGAGGGCAGAGAACAATTGTGGGAGTCTAGTCTCTCCTTCCACTATATGGGCACCAGGGATACAATTCAGGCTGTCAGGTTTGGCTGCAAGCACCTTTTCCCACTGAGCCATCTGGCTGGCCCCTGGAATTTTATCTTAGTTTCTATTACTGCTCATGTAATCTACATGGACCATACCTGGACTCTGCCCCCACACAGACTCTCAATCTTTATAATTAACCTCAATAGTCAGTTTCTTAAAAATTACCCCACTGGTTCTACAGGCAGCTAGGAATTTAGCCTATTCCAGATGCCTCTTTAATTTCTCTGCCTCTCCTTAAGTAAGCAAAGGCATGCTAGTTGCGTAAATACATGCACAGTGGTTCCCAATCTGGAGGACCTTAACTCTTAGGAATTCAAGAGTAGGAATGAGAGTCACAAGCTATTTTCAATATTTCCAAAAGCCTAATGGAAACCGGATTGTTGCTATTTGATGTTTTATGCATACTCATGATGTGTGCCCCATATTAAGAATAGGAAATATATTATTACTTAATAAATGCAGTTTGTTTAGTAGACAAAATTTTTCAAAACGTGATGCCCAGAGGGGGAAAAGTAATAAAAAAAGGGAGGGGGCTATAGATGGTTCAAGTTGGGAACTATAAGCACATAATCATGTTTCATGGGTTCCAGATGCCTGTCTGGCACTCCATATTTTGCATGGGTTTAAAGAAAGAAAAATCATGGCTTATTCATTCACCAGGATTTTCTTGGTCTAAACTTAATGCCCTCCCTAATTCTACTGACTGACATGTTCTATAATCTATCTTAAGTGGAATATGCCCTGGGGTTCCAGGTATACCCTGAGGTTCTGTGGTATACCTTGGCGTTCTGGGGTATGCCATGCAGTTTTGGGGTATACCCTGAAATTTTGGAATGTGCCCTAGGATTCTGGGATGTCCCCTGGGGTCCTGAGGTATACCCTAAGGTTCTAGGGTATTCCTTGGGATTCTGGGCTATGTTTTAGGGTTCTGAGGTCCACCCTGGCATTCCAGAGTGTTCCCTAGAATTCTGGGATATGCCACCTTGAGAAAAGAGCCAGCCACTCAGTGAACCTGACATTCTCAGAAGCCTTTGCATTCTAAAAACATCTTACAACTGGTGTTTAATAATGTCCATAGCCCAGAATTATAAAATCCATCCTCTCTTGATTTTAAACAGCTGTTATTTATTTATTTATTTATTCATTTATTCATTTATTTGGTTGGTTGGTTGGAAAGAATGTAGGAGCCTGCAGAGGGAGGTTCAAAGCCCATGTTGGCCATTTTCTAGCAATAAGATCCTCTTGTCTCTGAGACTGTCTCATTCTTAACCATGGAGATAAAAGTCCCCTCCTAAGGAGCTAAGCTTGGGCATGGTAGCCCACTCCTCTAATCCCAGCATTGGAGGCTGAGGAAGGCACATCTCTGTGAGACTGAGATCAGCTTAGTCTACATAGCTAAATTCCAGGCCAAGCTGTAACTAGAGGGAAACCAGGCTTCAATTTCAACAAAAGGAATAAAACAAACAGCGCCTCCCCCGCCCCCTGCCCCTGCCCCCGTCCCCTGCCCAACTTCTATTTTCCCAAAGCACAAATGACTTCTTGGCATTGAAACTCTTTTGTAAATGGTCCGGAATGTCACAGGTGCTGGCTAAGATCGCCGCTGTCTTTGCAGTGAACATTGCCTATTGCAGTGGTTCATCCTCCTTCTCTGAGACTTCCTAGGCCTCAAGAACTCCACAGGGAGTTAACAGATCCGGAAGATGTTTTCTTCCTTCATCCCTTCATCGTATTATTTCCTCCTTGAATATGACATCAGCTCCTAACCCATTCCTTATTTCACTCTTCAGGTGGAACTCTGGCGTTAGCTGAGCTTCCTGCACCTCTTCGGTGCCTTTCCCAGCTTCTGTATCAGCTCTGTGCTGTTCTTTGACTTCGTCTTTACCTGCCTGTGACAGGGCACGAGTCCTTGGCAGTTCGACAGCTAGACGTTAGCTTCATCTTTGTTCCCAGCTCTCCTGATAAACATGAGTAATTCTCTCTGGGCCTCTTTTCAGTCATCTAGAAAATGAACAAGTAACCCAGACCCCCTCTAGACTTCCTTTCAGAACCGACATTTCAGATCCTCCTTAGTGCCTGGACAAAGCCTCACCCAAGTCAGTCCCTCTCCCTCGTTTGGTTTTCATGGACATGTATCAACATGGCATTGGCAGTCTTCGAGAGAGCACAACCTGAGGATGATCATCTAGGCACCTAGAACCTGCCTTCTAAAGGCCAACAACTGAGCTTCCCTTGCTTTTTTCCTTGCAGGCTCCTCCTAGCTAGGCATTCTACCACTTTTATTATGTACTTGTGAAGTTGATCTAGGTTTTCACCATTCTTTAAGGGCATGGATGCTAAAACTGAGGGACCCTCTTCGAGAGAGCACAACCTGAGGATGATCATCTAGGCACCTAGAACCTGCCTTCTAAAGGCCAACAACTGAGCTTCCCTTGCTTTTTTCCTTGCAGGCTCCTCCTAGCTAGGCATTCTACCACTTTTATTATGTACTTGTGAAGTTGATCTAGGTTTTCACCATTCTTTAAGGGCATGGATGCTAAAACTGAGGGACCCTAAGAGCAGTAATTATTTGAGGGCTCCTTGCCATCTCTCACCCCAGGAACTCCCTCCTTGGGGAAGGCAAGACCGGGGAACTCTCACAAGTCCCACTATCAGGCCACCTACTCCCCAGCATGCCCAAGCCCTGCTCCTCTGGTTCCACCTTCCCCAGCCACAGCATTGCTTTCCTCCTTCCCCGCTCTGTGGGCAATTCTAGACTGTGTCATAAGTCTTCCTGACACTTTATAATCACTTTTTGAAAACTGGAGTTAGTGCAGTCACATATCTTGGTACAAAACATATACCCTAATGTTCTTGGCTCCCTTCCTTGCTTGGGTATCACACAGGTGGCCAGATGGCTTCCAAGTAACCTTGCCCCTATGATCCTCTCTCTGCCCCAGTACCTGGATTCCCTGGCACACCTGACACCTAACAAGCTGCCTGTCCATCCCCCACCTCAGTTCCTTTGCTGACCCTGGAACACAAGCCACTCCAGATGCAGAGCCACACGATTAATTAAAAGCACCCCACGCTGATTAAAGTCTTAAGCTACAGTGCCAGGCATGCTAATTAACCAAATGAGGGAATTCAGACCACAGGAAGAGGTGAAAAAAGAAAGCCATGGGGCAGGGGCTGACTTCTGTTTGGAGAACAAATCAGATGACAATGTGACCTAAGCTATCATCATGATAGATGGTCTCAGAGACCATAGAAGATTGAGGTCCCTCCCCTGACCATTGGACTCCAGGAGAGGTGTTGATTGATGTGGCTACAATATGGCCTTTAGTGCTTCCAGAGAGGGAGTCCCAACCCCCTCTCAGGATCTCCCTTGGAGCAGGAGGGAGGTAGGATTTGCACAGAAATGTCTTGGCATATTATCCTGTCTTTGTGCAAAAACTGTCCAGGCCATATGACAATTCCTCAAAAACATAAACATGGAAGCATCATTTCACTTTCAAGTAATTTTACTTCTGGGTACGTAGTCAAAAGAACTGAAAGTGGGGCCTCAAAAACATATTTGCATGCCTGTGTTCACAGAAGAACTATTCACAGTAGCTAAAAACGAAAGCTTACCAGCATCCATCAACAGAAGAATGAACAAACAAAATGTGGTATGTAGAAAGAGTGAGATGGTGTCAGACTTAAAAAGGAAGGAAGCCAGGAGCGGTGGCACATGCCTATAATCTCAGTACTAGGGAGGTTGAGGCAGGAGGATTAGGAGAATTGATAGTTCAAGGTCAGTGTGGGCTCCATACCAATTTTGAGGGCGCTTGGGTTACATAGAGAGACACCATCTCAAGAAACCACAAAGGAAGGAAGGGAAGGAGAGCAGAAAGAACAGAGGGACAGAAAGAAGAAAGTAAGGGAAGGAATGCTAGGTAAACCTTAAGGGCAATACGCTAAGTTAAATAGGTCCAATATAAAGGGACAACAAGGTCGTACATATCTGACATCCGTAGAGTAGCCAGATTCATAGCAAGAAAGTGGAATGGTGGCTTTCAGGGACTGGAGGCAAGGACAGAGGAATGAGTTAGTGGTGAATGGGTATACAGCTTCAGTTTGAAAATATGAAAAAGTTCTGGAAATGGCTGCATCATTTATGAATGTCCTCTGTACCCCTGAATACTCAGAAACAGTTAAAATGGAAAATTTCACATTGCATCTGTTTTACAGAGGTTATCAAAATGTTTTAGGAATAATCTTCTGAGCGGTTTTTGGCAAAACCACTCATCTCCAGCAGGCCAGAGTTGACATGAGAACACCTGCTCAGCTCCCAGGGTCAAGTGCTAGCAGCCTTCCATTGGTAGACTAGTGCTGTTGTGTTTAAGATATTCAGAGATCCTTCAATAAAAAGATAGGTATCACTCTGCTTCTCAGCTTAATCTCAGGTGGACAAAGGGTTTGGAGATGACTGTCTCCTATCATGCACTATCATGCATCCTTATGTAACTGGCTCTGGGCATTCACTTTCTGATTTGAAAAGATAATGCCACAATCTGTTCAATCAGGAACTTTCCCTTTCTCTCCTCCTTCTAAGAGATAACAGGGGAGGAGCTCGGAATTCAAATAGTTCACATGATCGTGAATGGCCCCTGACTGTAGATAGTTACCCTGCTATTGCCTAAGCCTCTGGTATTCCTCACACCCAGTTGTGATCAGGGGTCACCCCTGGGTCCTTTCCCATCCCACACCCCTTCTTTCTTTCTACTGGGATTACTTTCCTGGGAATCATATTGATTTTCTTTAGCCTTTTCTTTTTTTATATTTTATTTATTATTTTTACTTTACACGTCTAAGTGTATTGTCTGCATGCATGTTAAGTGCACATGTGTCGTGCAATGCCCACAGAGGTCAGAAGAAGGTGTCAGATTCCTTGGAACTGGAGTTATGGATGGTTGTTAGTCACCGTGTGGGTGCTGGGACTCGAATCTGGGACCTCTGCAAGAGCAGCCAGTGCTCTTAACCACTGAGCCATCTCTCCAGCCCCCTCTTTATCCTTTTCAACCAAGATTAGTATCCTTAAATAATATAGTAGAGACTGACTTGGTTTTGAACTATTTCAAAGAGAATCACCATTTACTTTTATCTGTATAGTGTATATATACATATTTGTGTGTGTGGAAACATGTGCACATATGTGTCAGAGGACACCTTGGCTGTCATTTCTCAGGTGCCATTCATCTTATTTTCTTTGAGACAGATTTTCATTTACCTGGATCTCATCAGGTAGGCTAGGCTGGGTGGCTATCTAGCCCCAGGGATCCATTTGTCTCTGCTTCCTCAGTTCTGGCATTACAAGAACATACCACCACACCTAGATTTCTTACATGGGTCAACTTACAAAACAGTGTTGTAGGCTAGGAAGGTGATTAATGACTGAAAATTGAGCAAAGTTACTTTTCTGTTGCTGAGATAAAATACCATGACCAGGGTAACTTATAGGAGAAAGTCTGTTTGGTTTATGATTCCAGAGGGATCAACAACCATAATGGTAGGAAGGCATGGTGGCAGAGGTGGCCAGAACAACAAGTCAAAAGATCCTGTTTTCAAGCAGGCACAGGAAGCAGAGAGCGACAGGAAATCTGGCAAGGCTAAGAACTCTCAAAGCCCACCCCCAGTGATGTGCTTCCTCCAGTAAGGCCATACCTCCTAAAACCTCCCCAAACAGCGCCACCAACTGGGGACAAAATGCCCAAACACTTGGAACCTATGGGGGACATCCTCATTCAAACCACCACAGGGGCCTACCCTGGCTTTCAACACCTGGTCTGGTTCATCATAAGGTTCTGCAGCCACTGAGTTGACCCCATTCTTGGAGGGACTGAAAGCTGGGCATTTCCTCCCAGAAGCAAAATCAGAGTGGTCTCTTGAAGCCCAGCTCCCCACTGGCCAACACCTGTCTGGTTTCCCTTATACTTTGTGCGACACTCTTCTGGCAGTCAAGCTCCACTCAGCCTGTTGCAGCTCCCATTCCAAAGGGTGCCTGTAGCTCTGCAAATTCCACTCAGAAAAGCGCCTTCCATATCGTGTGCGGTCTCTGTGTGCATCTCTCATTTGTTTAAGCATTTGACATCCTGGTCGAAATGTGAGTTATTACTCCATCTCTACTCTTATAATTGGATGCTAATGCCACAGAGGCTACACTGAGCCTGATGGTTGGAGTTAATTTAAATGTCCAAAAGGCTTCCTAAGTACCCAATTTCCTTCAAAATTGTCAAAAAAGAAAGGAAAAAAGAGGCAAGAAGTCCCATTAAGAAACTCTAAGAAGCTACTGGGGAGCTGTCAAGCTGCACAGATGTGGCACTGGGTGCCATCCTTCATGCTGTCCTCTAGTCTCCTGTTCCCAAGCAAGGGAAGTGGAGCTGGGGAAAGTTGGTCCCCTTCTAGGAGTGCATTAACTTGGTAATGCATATGCATCTCAGTGGTGCAGTCTTGGGGACCCCCCCACAGACTCTTCTGGGGCCTTGCTTTCCCTTAGTGACCCCTGGCTGCCTTTGTAAGTTTGTTTCTGCTGACTTGGGGCTATGCAAGGAAGTCACAGAGCCCCTGGAAGCCCCTCATGGCCGGATTTGGCACCTGTGATCGTATGGTAGCTCAGGAGGTCATGTTGATTTCAAGTCTCTACAGGTATGTGGAATCATTCCACCCACATCCTTTCTCAGAGGTGGTAGGGCTTTCTGAACCTAGCTGACTGGTAAGAGAGACAGCAGGCAGGAGACTGGTCCCAGGCAGGGGTGGGTATACCATGCATCTCAGTTTGTCTAAGGTAGCCTTTTAGGACCACTCCTGCTGCTGTGGTCCTGGAGCACAAGGAGACAGGGTACACTCTTCCACCTTGACTATGTGCATAGCCTTAGGACTTGACTTCACCAGAGAGGTGGCAGCATGCACAAGGTCAGTGCATATTTAAGAGGTGCTCGTGGGTTTGCTTTTCCCTCCTTGCTTCTGACATTGCTATGAGAAGAGCTTTTGCAGGTCTCTGCTTCTTCTTCAACCTGGGCCTCAAAGGAACCCGTGTGGAGCAAGACCTGAGCCCCATTATAGCCAGATGACAACCCAGCTTGAAGCACAGTTGCCCAGAAAAGCAGGTGATGTGCCATTGCTCTACAAAGCCATGAGTATGAGAATAAATGTCTCTCATATGCTACTTAGCTTTGGGTTAGTCTGTTATACAATATACGTCATTGTGGCAATAGCTGGTAGAGATACAGGGGCTGGGCAGAGAGTCACAGAAGGACACAAAGGTCTTGTGAGAGGTGGTGGGGAAGAGGTCAGATGAAGAAGTGATAGGTTTTATTGTGGTAACTACCTTCCATCCTGGGTCTCAGTGTCAGACACACACACACACACACACACACACACACACACACACAGAGGGGGGGTGGATATAGCAGGTGCATCTTCAGAGATTGTTCACAGCCATCTCCAGGATGGCCCAATAGATCTTCTCAGGTCCTCCCATGCTTGCTATTCTCTCTTAACTCCATGACTACGGATGGAGAGATCTCAGGATGATCTGGCCCAGTGCAAAGTACCAGAAAAGTCTCTGGAGAGAGAACACAGCTCTCTGGATGCTCTTGGCCCATCTTACTGACTTCCTGGCATCCCAGTGTTGGGAAACAATTTTGTTTGAGCTTTGTAAGCCCCCCACCCACCCCTGCCGTTGTGTCTAGACAATGGGGCTAATGCAGCACGAAGCATGCTTGAGAGAAGACTGACGTACATACAGGGTCAATAGCAGCAGCACTGGCAGCCACCATTGCCTCTTCCTGCCTGTAGGCAGGAGCTCTGGTGTCAAGGTCATCAATACTTAGAATAGCAAGGACAGTATCTTCTGACCATGCGGCTTGAGGGGGCTGAGAACTGAGCTTCAGTCTATTCTTGATTCATTGGTGACCTTGGACTATGATGCCTCCCCTACCACTAGGCTTCAGAGGGTTCTTTTCCAGATAGGTGGTCTGAGTTGTGCTCTTCCTCAGAGTACTGGTCACAAAATATTACTAATACAAATGGTCTGGGAAGCATTCTGCAAATGAAAAGTAGCAGATGTTGTGGAGGGCTGCAATTTGCTGCTATTAATAAGTATAAATGCCTAATGGGAAGCCAGTTTGCTCTGGGAACTCGGACAGCCAAGGAGCCAGCGCAGGCGCCGGAATCAGCAACATATGCTGCTCCTCATTAGCAAGCTGAGTAGCTGGGAAGCTGGGCGAAGAGAGCTATGCTTTGTGTAGAGCCTCAAGGAATCTCTGAATCCCTGTGCTTCACCCTATCTCCCCATCTCCCTGCCTCCTGGTATGAGCTGCCCCACAGTGGCACACCATCATTTTCCACTAGACCCCTCACCAAGGAGAGAGCTGAACCCATCCCTGCTGCACAGATGGAAAAACCACAGCCCAGACATGCTGAGCAGCTTGCTCAAGGTCACTGGGAAAGGCGATGGTAAAGGTGGAAAGGGAAATGAAGCTGGGACCACAAGCCACCATTGGGCCTTGCAGGTACTGCTGGCTCTACACACACAACTCAAGGGGTTGAGAAACCTCTAGATCCACCCCCGAACTTGGATTGAAAAGATCACAGCCCTGTAGACTGCTTACTGTAAAACCAGAGGGGGCTTGACTGAGTTCTGGGGTGGAGAGGCCAGCCCTCATGAGCAAAGAAGTCAGTCCCAAGTGGGAGCTGTAAGAGAAACCAGTGGTTGATTTCAGCATGGCCCTCCTCCTCCTCGAGGGAGACTCCCTGGTTCTACCAAGTATGATCAGAGAAGGAAATAGAGGTTGAAACAGCTTTGTCTCAGTGACAGATAGAAGCTGACATTTAGGGAAAGGACAGAGGTGGGTTTGAGAACCGCATCTACCATTTCCTGCCTTGGGCAACTTCCTTCACCTCCCTGAGTCTCATTTTTCTCATCTTCTCACTCTAGAGAATTCAAGGTTACTTGCGATGGTAGAGACGAACGTGTTAATGCAATGTCAATAACAAGTCCTCATTTATTGTTCTAGTATTTTACTCAGACAGAAGTAATCTCTCCTCTCCCTACCCCACACCTTGTATTCAGCTCATGTATTCAAGACAAGTAATAGGCATGTGAGTGATTGTCTGCCTGCCTGCAAGCCTGCATACATATAATGCAAGAATGAGTGCAGACATGAATGCATGCCTGCATGCAAACATAAATGTATGCAGGGATGGATACATGTTTGCATGAATGAGTAGGTGAAACTGGTCCCTGTCAAGCTCCTACACATTCAAAGATCTCCTGACCTGGCAATCTTGGCTCTACAGTAAACCTCTTGCTTCTGGATTATTACCTCAAGTTCACCTTATAGGTAGAGGTCGAAGTCTCCACCCTCTAGAATATCATGCTTACATCACAGAGCAGTCCCAGGAGACCTGCTCTCCAGGACAGTGGTGTTGCAATATGGGCATTTTCCCGGGTCAGAGAATCCAGTGCATCTGATGGAGAAGACTGACAGTCACACTACCATCCTGCCCATAGAGACCCCTGCCAACATGCAGGTGAAATGGAACCAACAGCAAGAGAGTGAGTATTCTGGCATTTTCGGGGTTAACATGCTGAAGGGAACCTTGGAGATAATGTGTTTTCCATCCCATTTTTCTGTGGTTGTGGCGATTACCCAAAGCCAGATGGCTATGAATGCTATTCTTTTGTTCCCCAAGATGCTCATTCTCAACCTAGTCTTCAGGTCAAGGCTTAAGGAAGAGACAAACTTGAAGAACTCATGTCCAACTTGGGGTGAACGGCTCCCTACCAACCCCAGTCCAGCAGGTGGGGAAGGAGCCTTTGTCCTGGGGATCAAAGCACCAGCTCCTGCTCAAGGTATCTTTCACCAGTGACACCAACAAAGACAATGGCCCCATGTGAGCTGGGCCTGGGGACCTGCTGGCTGAGTTTTCTAAGCTCAGCCTGCTCAACGGTGGCCTTTGTTCCTGCAGCCAAGAAGGAAGGGGAGGGGAGAGAGACTGGCACAGGGACACCTAACTCCAGGCCTTGCAGGCAGCTGAGCCAAGTGGGTCCCGAGACATATGCCCAGTCCTCTGGCTAGCTGGCTCTAGCTCTTTGTGGAAAGCAGGTGGGGCAGGCTCTCTTCCTCCACCCACTGTTGCCTTCTTCCCTCCTAGTTCCTCAGTCAAGACTCTCACTGGCCAGTGTTCCCAGCTTTCGTCTGACTATTGAGACTGAAGCTTGTATCCACAGTCCATGAAGCGTATGCCATGATCCATTCATGCAAGCAAGCATGCAACAGTGAGAGGGTATACCCAGACATGTATGCCAGATCATAACAGTGGTGTTCACACAAACCTATGCATTCTAGGTCCCAGGAAAATAAACACACTTTTCCTGGCAGACATCCCCGACTGGATATGAATGTCAGTTGGACAGGAGGCAAACATCTTCTGGGAAAGCATGGTGCCCCCAGGCATGGAAAGTGATACTTCTCCCCGAAATCCTTTTTTTCTTTTTTAAAAGTTATTTATTAATTTTATGTGCATGAGTATATTGCCTGCATATATATAAGTGTACCATGTCGTGCAATGCCTGCAAAGGTCAGAAGAGGACCTTGTGTCCCCTGGAACTGGAGTTACAGATGGTTTTTAGCAAATGTGGGTTCTGGGAACTTAACCTCGGTCCTCTGCAAGAGCAGCCAGTGCTCTTAACCACTGAGCCATCTCTCTAGCCCCTCTCACAGGGATCCTTAAAGATCCCCTTCTTTCAGAAAGCCAGCTGCTGCTGGTTTTAGGAGATGACAGAGACTCTATGCATGTCACAAAGAATCCTAAACTCTTTTCTCCACTCACTACTTGCCTCAAGGTACCTACCTAATCCTCCAGTACCCACTTAACCTCCACTTGTGGGATTGGGCCCAGACTGTTGCTGGAGAAGGTAGGTGGAGAGCCTCACCAGGTCACCTTTGCCTGCATAGGCAGAACACTTTCCCTTAATGAGTTGAGGGTGTTTCCCAGGAACTCTTCACACATGAAAGGACAATAGTTAAAGCACAGCATTCTAAGAGGACTGGGTTCAGACTGGGTACAATCTTTCTGAGGAGTAATTCTGCATTGAAGACTGAAACCTAAAATGACCAGCAAGTGTTTCTCTTGTAATCTCTCTTGCAGAAATACAAGTGCCTGAGCACAGGTGCATGGCTGTGGGTATTCACTGAGACTTTGTACATGCTATTTGGAAGCAACCTGAATATCCACCTATAGGGGATCGACTATGGTGAAATATCTATTCTCTGAGATAATACTGGTCTGATATCTATTGACATGGACAGATATCCATGATCCATTTTTGAGTTTCAAAAGCATGATTCAGAAGACTCTAACTGGTTCAGCAATTAAGAGGACCCAGGTTTGAATCTAAGTGCCCACATGGTGGCTAAAAATTGCCCATAACTCCAGTTCCAGGAGATCCAATGCCATCTTAGGACCTCCACAGGCATTGTACACAACACAGGTGCACTTACAGACATACAGACAATATACACATACACATAAAATAAAAATAATAAAATATTTAAAAAAGAAAAATATGTGGCTAACCATTCATATGCACAGGCATATTTTTGTGCAAAGAATAATCTCTGGAGATATATTTGCTAATATGAGTTAACTTGGAGATTTGAATTTTTATAGATAAGATAGAACTAGTTAGACCAAATGTATTTTAGGGTCAAAGCTTTAGTTGTTTTTTGTTTTTGTTTTAACATTCATACAATTTCAAATATTCTAGAACTATGGAAAGGGCTCATGACTGATGAGTTTCTCCACTCTGTCTGTCAAAGCGTTTTCTCCCTGCAAAGTTAACTAACCTACGTTGAGTGGGGAATCACCGTTTAAAAATTCACCACCAAGTGAGATTGTCTGCCCACCCTGAAGCCTTAGGACCAGAAAACCAAGTCATCTTCATCCATCATGGAGACGTCTCCATTTCCCTATAAAACTCAAGGGGCGAGGACTAGGATAGCACTGGCTATGGTCCCCACGGGTGCAGATTCTATCACTCTGTGTTTGGATTGGGTTCATTTACTCACAAAGCAGCCATGGGGTACTGCTGGAACAGCAGTGGATGAGGGGATCTGAGACCTGCACTCTCTTTCTAGACTCATCACTGACTTGCTATAAGACCTTAGACAGGAACCCTCATCTCTTAGGCTGTCAGGATCCAGACTTAATGCATCTTCCTAGCAGAACAATCCTTCATAACCCACTATCTGAATACTGAAAAAGGCCCCAGATCCCTCAATCTAGGATCTCCTCAAACTTCATTCCCTTCTTGGGAACTTGGTCTGTCTGCATGATGGGATGTTCATTTCTGCCCTAGTACTAGTGACCTTGAAAAATTAAGATGATATACTTTGAATCCTATGATGGTAAAGGACCACAGCTTATGATGATAAACTATAAAGCCACCAGTGCATGCTGTTGCCATTTCTCTCTCAATATATAGTAGGGTCAATATGCAAGCAAGGAGGTAAGATCAGACTGGCCTGATGGGGTGGAAACCTCACAAGCTGTTGAAATCAGCCTTAGGTTCAAACCCTGACTTAGTATAATTTTGGGCCAGTTCCTTTCTATTCTTGAACCTCAGTTTTCTCATTTACCTACCAGAAGATAAAGACCCTCCCCTGCTAGACACCAGGTAAATCCTGTTTTAGCTGTTTGCCTGTCTCTAAGCGGAACAGAAAGGAAGTCAGAGGGCCCAATGGTGGGGCAGAGCTTCCCACCTCTGTCTGTCAGGGGCTGACCCCATCAGACTGCTGTTGGGTCTGAAGAGATGTTAGACGGTTTCAATGAGGAGGTTTGCTTTGCAGGGGCAAATGGAGATGGTGGGAGGCAACATATTCATTCCATGTCTTATGTGGTTGAGGAATCTGATCTAGATCACACTAAGGCTCAGAGCAGATCCCCCTTCCCAAATGAGAAGTGGCTACCAGTGCTGTAGTTAGACAAGGTACTTGGCCAGGTCAGGGATAACTTATGGCCCATGGTGGGTGTGGGAGAGGGGAACCTCAGTTTCTGCTTAGTGGGCTGTTCTCAGCATATGAGGTGGCCCAGAGGAAGGCTGGGAGCTTCATCCCTACCCTCAGGATTGAAGCTCAATAGGCAGAGAAACTGGGTGAGGTATCTAGAAGTATAGCATCTACTGGGGGTGGGGAAGGACTGGTTCCCAACGACTCAGTGTTATAGGAGCCATGGTGCCTGGAAGCCAGGTCATATAGCTGTTGGCACCTGAGCCTCACAATCCCTCACTTGGCTACTTCATATCTTGACTAGGCGTTTACTATTCTCAAGCCTCCAAGATATACATATTAAATCATATAATGTACACAAGGGCTTAACAACACTTCTGCAGCACCCTCCCTGAATCAACGGTGGCTGTCATCACACTCAGGAAAACCAGGGAATTTGCTTCTCCCAGCACAGATGACATCCCTCTAAATGAAAAGGTCAACTTTAAAGTTCAACTTCAAGGGTGGCCAGAGGTGCCCTCTAGGGGCTGACCACTTCTCTCCTCAGTGGACTATGATTACATGTCAAAGAAAGAGCAGACCTTAAAGAAGCTGTAATGGAACCTCACAGTCTCAGCCTGTACCCAGCCACCAACTCCCTGTGATACTCTAGGCTCCCAACTCTGTAGACCCTCTTCCTACTTCCAACCCCAGTTTTCCCCAGCCAGTGTCCTTTGCTTCTCAACCCCTAAGGTTTTCTAATAGTCTTCCTTCTGCTTTTATAAGAGATTATATACGTGTATACATGGTCATGTGTGCACGTGGGTGTGGTAGCCAGAGATCAACACTGGACATCTTCTTTAATTGTTCTCCACCTTGTTTTTAGAGAGAGAGTCTTTTACTGAACCTAGAGTTCACTGATTCTAGACTGGCTGGTAAGCAAGCCCCAGGGACCCTCTGGTCTCTGCGGGGATTACAGATGTGTGTCACTGCACTCAGCTTTTATGTGGGTGCTTGGAAATATGAACTCAGGTCCTCATGCCTGCAGCAAGTACTTCACTGACTGGAGCATCGCCCCAGCCCCAACCTTCCTTCTACATTGAATGTCATAGAGCAGGACAGGAACTTCAGGGAGTCCATTCTCTCCCCCATATCACCTAAGCAGGCTGGCTGAAGGCAGGGAGCAGCTCTATCAGATAAAACAAGGCCAGAGTTATCTGCAGACTTTCTCTGTTACCCTTTCTCCTGACCTCTGTGAACAGGCATAATCCCAAGTTGGCCATGGGTCTGGGACAGAAAATTAAGCTGGCTCCGAGCCAAGCATAAGAAGCTGTACTTCATGCCAGGATGTGGAAACACAGGTTGGCACAGCACATCTGGCAGGCCAGGGTCAGGCAGCGAAGCCCAGTATGGTGACATTGGCACATAGCATAGCAGCCCTTGCTGTGACAGGGACATGAGGATGTAGCATTCCTGTTTGCTGAGTTTGCAAATAAACCTGAAGGCTGCAGGGCTGAGGCAGCAGCGAAGAAACAAACATGACTGTGCAGGGCAGTGTGCAGGCCGTGAGTCCCAACCATTGACAGCTGCCTTTTCTCCTCCATTAAGTCTACTCAGGATGTAGTTGTAAGTGTTGCTTGGCCTAGATGTCACTGTGAATGTAGTCTCAGGCCCATTGGGGCTAGTTTGGTCATATGTTCCTCCTGGCAAACTCACTGAACTGTCACTTGATGAGTTGAAGACCACTCTCAGGGATCTTCTCTCTGTTCAAGGGGACAATCAGATTTCTTGCTAAGTGCTAAGGAAGGGAGAAAGGCAGGGAATTGGGGTCTTAGTGAACAGTCCCCAAACCTAGTTGAGTATCAAAGGTGATTTTGGAGGTGTAAAAAAAATGTCTGAATCTGGGGCGGGAGAGATGACTCAGTAATTAAGAGTGCATATTGCTCTTTCAGAAGACTTTGGATTCTAGCACTCATGCTAGGTAGCTAACAAGCCCTGTAACTCCAGCTTCAGGAAATATGACACCTTTTTCTGGTTTCTTCTGACACATGCACACACATAGAATACATTCACACATACCACCCCCCCATACACACCACACACATGTGGTGTGTGTGTGTGTGTGTGTGTGTGTGTGTGTGTGTTTGTGTGTGTGTGTGTGTTTGGGCTGGTGAGATAGCTCAGTGGGTAAAGGTGCCTGCAGAAGGAGAGAATTAACTCCTGCAAGTTACCCTCTGACCTCCACGTATGCCATGGCATGGTGTGTGCACCACCCCCTAAATTTAAAAGTCCAGATGCTCAGGTCAAGCTAAGTGCAGCAAAATCCTTCCCCCTTCTTCCCCAACCACTACCAACAACCCTGATGACAGGCTGGGTTTGGGAACTGGCCTTGGTCAGAGGAAACAGAGTCAGAGATGTAAGGGGATAGACCCAGCAGGTAGAAGGTTGCAAAGGCAGAGGCAGGGTAAGATGGGGCTGGTGCTAACACCAGACAGCTGGACACAGCTTCAGAATTGATGAAGCAATTTCACAGCCATGATTGTGTGTGACCCCACCACAACTTGGCAAGGTAGCCAGGTCAGGGATGACAGCCCCTATTTTACAGATGAGGACTCAGGTTGGAAGAGGTTAAGTGACTTGCTCAAGGTCATGCAGCCAGTGAGTGGCAAGGCCAAGACTCTAACGGGTATCTTGTTCTATAACTGCTGAGTGCTCCCTGGCATGGTGCAGCCTCCATTCTCTGAAAACCCCTCTCCTACAGGGGTTGAGTGGCCCAACCCCCCCCCCCCCAGCTATGATAGGCAACATTGCCTGAGTCAGTTACAGGGAATGTGGCTCCAAACATTGCAGACACTGGTGTGGCAACGTTGGGGTTGTGAGGACCCAGGCAAACAACTTATAATTGCTCTTTGGCCAGTGTGTTCCCTGGGAAGCTGACTCTATATTCCGGACATTGTTCTCCAAATAAGGCTCTATCTTGTGGAGCTAAGCGGCACTGAAGGCCATGGCTCTGTGTGAGATGCCATGCCCCTGACAGGAGGCAGGAAATGTTGTGCTTGACTCAAGGAGATTTTACTATACAGAAGTATTTCTATGACTCCTGGGGCTATAGATTTCAGGGCCAGAATGTGTCTTAGGGTAGCTGCATCCCAGGACTGGGCAGAGAGTGTATATCCACTATTGGTGCTCAGGAGGAGGGGGTTCAAAGGACAGGTGGGTAACTGGAGCCATGGATGGTCAATGCTTCAGGACAACTTAAGCTTCCTCCTGCTTCCAACATGGTAGAGTTACAATCCTGACTTTAGAGAGGATCCAGCAAGGCCATGGGCACTTAAAGGCATCTTTGGCCAGCATGGGCCTAATAAAACTGGCTCTTTGGAATGGAAAGTGTGGTTGCACAAGGGAGCATTAAAGGCAGAAAAATCAGTGAGAAACTCCATTAACAGAAGCACAGCTGGCCTGCCCTCACACCTGGTTCAGTGGGAGTCAGCAAAGCCTGGGGAAATTCCCCACCTCTGTGGGTATCTCTGTCTATTGCTCCTCTTAAAGGGGAAGGAATAGGAAAACCCTGCAGGCCAAGTGGCTACCATGCCCATGAAAGGAGGCTGGTGCCGAGCTGGGGTCAAGCAGGTGACCACAGGGCCTATCAGGTGGGCTGCCCCATCTTGGCAGCTCTCTTTTGATTTTTTAAGAAGAATTTTGGAAATCACCTGGATAGGGCCTCACTCGCTCATTATTTGTTGTGAATGGGCTCACATCACACTGTTTCTGGGAACAGCATCAGGGGACAGAAGTGAGAGCTTGGTGTTCCCTATGACCTCAGATGCAGGGCACCCTGCCTGACCATGGTCTCTACTGGCGGAGCTGCCCTTTCTTCTTTCTTCTTCCTGTCCCCTGTGATCAAGCTCCTGGTGACCCTCAGGTGCATAACTTTGTGCGCTGAAACTTAGACTTTCTATGACTGTGGAAAAGCTACCCACACTCACCCAGACCATAAGCCAAACACACAGGAAGAGACAGAAAATATGGACTGATTACACAAAGCTAATTCAAGCACCCAATATACCCTCTTTAGGTCAGCCACATGTCACTGCTGTGCACACAGTGTGTTTTCCAATTACACCAAATTTTGAAGAAAAACAGTAAGAATGGGGCACATGGGCTCATGGGCTGGTGAGATAGCTCAATGGGCAAAAGTACTTGCTGCCAAGGCTGACCTGAGTTCCATCCCTAGAACTCAAATGGTTGAAGGACAGAACCAATTCCCTCAGGTTGTCCTCTGACCAATACACACACATAAATAAATAAATTAATTAAGTGTAATTACTTTTTATAAAAAACGTAATTGGGCACATCATTAATTGCAGTCAGACATGACTTAGAAAGGAGTTCAATGAAGCACTGAGCTGTGTTGATATTTACTGTTGCCATTGGTCGCTTGTGTACCATGATAACCCACTCATGACTGCAGAAATAAAGAATGCTGGGCTTTTTTCACACTTCACAGTTAACTAGTCTTGGAAAGGCTTATTCTTCAGCACCAACACATGGATATGCAGACCCGTCAGGGATCAGAGTATGGGTTGGGAATTTGTGGGATAAGGTATGCACCCTTGAGGTCTCAGCCAGTCTGCAGTCACCAATGCCTGTATGTATCCTGGGTCTTCTCCCTACTAAGTGGTAGTCTAGCTAGTCAGGTAAAAAACCAAGTAGACCTGGACACAGGTGTTTATAGCATCTGTATTCATCAGGGTATATACCTAGAGGTGATCAAGATGTCTTTCTTTGCGTGAATAGGTAAAGACACAGGTACATCTTGAGAAAAGAATATTACTTAGCACTAAAGACAGATGTGCTATCAATTCACAAAAAGACAGGGAAGAACCTTAAATGCAAGTTAGTGCATTTGAAAAGGCCACATACTCCATAATTCCAATTTATATGACCTTCTGGAAAAGGTGAAACTATGGAGACAGTAAAAAGATCGGTGGTTGCCAGGGGTGAGATAACAAAGGAAGGATGAGTGAATGAGCACAGAGGACTGTCAGGGCAGTGAAGTGCTCACAGGACCCCAGCATGATGAACGCATGTCATTACATCCAAACCCATAGGACAAGCAACACCAAGAAGGAGCTCCAGTGTAAACTACCAGTTTGGGGTAATAAGGATGTCTCAATGTTACTTCATGGAGTGTATCAAACCACTCTGGTGGGGGATACTGATAACGGGAAAGCCCATTGAGGGGGTGGGCTGAGAGGTCTATGGGAACTATTTATTCTCAATTTGCTATGAACCTGAAAGTGCTTCTAAAAATCATTCCACTAAAACAGGCAAGGAAAGGAGACAGTGCGCTATTTTTTCCCATTTTCTATCACTTTTTTAATGCTATGTTCACATTCATATATTTCATAGAGGCTCTATTATACAGTCTAATAGGACATGTCTAAGGGGACATGGGGAGGTGGAAGCAGCATTGCCACAGGACTACTGAGATGCTGCCCTTGCTGAGGGACCTGACATGGAGACCAAGGATAGGGAGGGATTCAGAGTGCTTGGCCCATGTCTTATGATGGGCTGGACTGGAAAGAAGTTACAAAATGAACTTGGCAATGAACAGGAATCTTCCCTTCTCTCTCTCAGGGCCTTCTCTAAGCTCTAATGCCTACAACTCTCCAGCCTCACAGATATGCCAAGATGCGTGTTTCTAAACATGCAGACTCCATCATACCATCTGCAGATTCATGTCTGCTACTCTGGGGTCACAGATCCTTGCCACTTGCCCAGTAAAGGGGGAACACCTAGGCCAAAGCATTTCTATGAACTTCAGCAGAGCCTGGCTGGTAGGGGCTGTCACTCAACAGCTCTAACAGCCCTCTATGCACTAGGCTCTGAGATGAAGGTCAGATGGGCACAGACCCAGAGAACTCACAGCTATGAGTCAGCAAGAACTAGGTCCTAAAGGAAACAGTCTCAGTCTCAGTCTCTGCTAGCAGCAGCCTGTGCTTATATACAAGACATGGCTTCCAAGTCAGCCCCTGCTCATTACCCTTCAGTAGAGTGAGCGTCTTATGCAGTGGACAACTGTAGCGTAACTGTTTCTTCTAATTCAAATATTCCCTCCTTTATGAAAGCTACAAGACTCATGGGGCTTCCCCCTAAAGTTAGAGAAGCATTAACAATGGCTGGGGAGGGGAAGAAGAAACTATTCAATGGATTTGCCTACAAATTGAACAGGAAACTGCAGTTTTATAGCTTTTATAAGTGGACTTTTCTTGGTGGGCTTTTAGGTGATGTCACACTCCTGTAAGTAACCCCAATAAACTCATCAGATCATAAGCTAGTCTTGAGTGGAATCATTCTCTGATCTGTCACTGGTGCCTTATCTATGAATACAGGCTTGTTCACATTTTCCCAGGAAAAGTCACATAGCAACAGCCTACACACTGGCATACTGCAGATCTGTGAGAATCTGCACACATAATCTCAGGCATTTTTGAGTATCTGTGGGATCCAGGACACCTCTGCCTTGCTTCTCCCTGTCCCTGGAAGCTGGCCAAGTAGGTCAGCCTCTAGGGACTGTTGCTTTCTCACCTGTAAAATGAGAGGATCCTTCTGCCGCTAATGATCTAAGATATATGGGGAACTGCGGTCATATTTCCTTTCCTTCCCCAGGACTGCCCCCCTCTTTCTCCTCTTGAACTTGGCCCATCCCTTTCAGACCACACTAAAACAAAAAAATCAATTTTAATTATAAAAATCCGTTTACTGTATCAATAAATCATTCAGGGCCTGGCCTGGTTGTGAGAAGGTAACACAGGCACTGGGCTAATAAGTCACTCTCTCCCTCTGCCTCAGTGCTCTGAGGCAGCCACCTTCCCTGTTCACTGCTCCAATATTCGTCTTCGTCATTAGGCTGTGGATTATTAATGATGTCATAGGCTGATGGATGGAAGCCCAGATACTCTGAAACACTGTGACTGATTGTAGTTTGGTTCTCCAGTGGACCCTTTGACAAGAGTCTGTGATGGGCTTCCTCCTTACTTTCTAGTGGTGGGCAGCTATGCCTAATGGAGGGAGGTGGGGCTGTTTTTCTGGATGGAATAGAAGAGCCAAAGGCACAAGTGGAGGAACCTCTCTCTCTCTCTCTCTCTTTCTCTCTCTCTCTCTCAGGCTGTTTAGCAGATGACAGCATAGTGTTATGTGTCCATCGGGTTCCCCTGGCAACGAGACTTTAAATTAATTAGACAATCATTTAATATTGTTGTTGGGGTTATTCCTTATGTGTTCAAAGAGAGAGGGGTGCTGTCTGCTATCTGGTGGCCATTTGGAGGTGGGGGAGGGAACTTCTGCTCGTTTGAGTGCAGCGATGCCCCTGGAGAGGGAAGCAGAGGTGTTGGTCAAAGGAGGTCAAAGCAACAGTGGAGCTTGACTCTAGAGTTTTGTCCTCATCTGTGACTCCCTAAGTCAAGGATTTGAGTTCATATGACTGCATGACACGGTTTAGACAAAGATACAAGTTAACAAATAACAGGTGGCTCAGTAGAGCCTCAGAGCCTCCCTTTCCCATCCTCAGTCTCTGAGGATTCACATTGGGTCTGGAGTCCTGAGGCTGATGTATGTTCATATAGTCTCCACACAACTATGAGTGAAAGTACATTCCAGATGGAAAAAGGAGGTTGAGCTTCTTCCTGAGTTTCTAGAGCCTTCCTTACCTTCTTTGCCTAGGTCTAGTCAGCAGAGTTATGAAGTGGAGATGCTACCGTGGAAGGGAAGTCAGTGTGGCTGGCCTACCACCAATGGGGAGAAGCCCACACATGAGTTTTGGAAGAGGACTGCAGGGTCAACCTATGTGCTCCATTTATTATGACCATCCCAACATATGTTTCCTAGAAAGTAGACAGCTAGATCATCTGCAACTGCCTGGGCCAGCAGCCATACTATGTACCACTAGCGAGCAAGCTGGGTAGGCTACTGATAGTTCAATAGGTGTGTGTGAGTTCCCTCGTATCGCTGAGCCTCAGCATCTTCACTGTAAAATCGGGTCAATGATCTCTACCCTTGTTGATATGACAGTATCTAAACAGGAGGAATATTTCATCCCCATTAGCATGTCTTTCAGAAGACAGAAAGGTGATACTCCTCAAAACACCAACTTAACCATTTGTTTGCATTGATTTTGTGGGAGAGAAAATTAAAAGCAACATCCAAGGCGAGACTTAGGGCTGTTTAGGGAATCATTGCAGAGGCACCAGACTCCAAGTCAAAAGACCTTGGCTGCAAACCTGCCTTCCACGTATCAACTGTGAGACCTCTGAGAAATCATTTAACCTTCCTCACTTGCCCCAGATCATAGAGCCAATGATGAGGAGTTCCTGGGTGGGTTCAAGAAGCTATTGTGTGAACAAAGCACTTGGGAAATTGCACCATCTGAAAAAGATCCATTTCGTTTGCTGCCACTGTCAGCAAAGCTAGTTCACAGTTCACCTGCGTCGAGCTTTCTTGGGAGCATAAATGATAGTCACTATTAATTTTTTCTGCCATCCCTCCACACTAAGACACACGATTGAAGAAGTGAGAATATAATAAGCAAAGAAAGCATAAAAACAAAGAAAAAGCAGCTAGGCCCAGATATATACCCCAAAGCTAGAAAGTCAGTTTAATTA
Organism: Nannospalax galili; assembly: GCF_000622305.1. Taxonomy (NCBI): domain Eukaryota; kingdom Metazoa; phylum Chordata; class Mammalia; order Rodentia; family Spalacidae; genus Nannospalax; species Nannospalax galili. The sequence goes on along the minus strand of NW_008354790.1, from coordinate 549,355 downwards.
AACTGAAAGTTCTGGGGCTTAGAGTAGCTGTTATTGCAAAATCTAGGTCCCATCAGAGTCCTCTTTCCCTCACATCTGTTCCCTCTGTTTTCTCTGTAACAGATACTACAATGGTTTCTGCCTTTAAGGGCATGCAGCCTGAAGAGGCCAGAGGCTACATGTAGTAACAGTCAGATGTGGGGCTTGGGCAGCAGCAATCCTGAATGTTCAAACTTGACTTTGTCTTAGAATTTCCATGATTTGGACCTCAATCATTTCTTGAGAAAACAAGCACCATAGACCCTCTTCTGCTAGTTAATATTTATTGTCAACTTGACAGGATCTAGACTCCCTTATGAGATAAGCCTCTGGGCATGTCTATGAGAGATTACCTAAATTAGGTAAATTGAACTGGAAAGATCCACCCTAAATGTGCATGGCAGTACTCCATCGGCTGGAGTCCTGGACTGAATAGAAAGGAGAAAGTAGTTGAAAATGAGTTGCCCCACATCAGCAACCATCTCTCTTTGTGTCCTGAGTGCAAATGCAATATGACCAGTGGCCTCAAGCACCTGCCTCCATGGCTTCTCCTCTATGATGGACTGTACCCTGGAACTGTGAGCCAAAACAAACCCTTCCTTTCTTAAATTGCTTTTGTCAGGCATTTTGTCACAGCACCATACACTTCTTTTGGAGCTGGTTGTCAGGGACACTTAACATAGGAAACCTTGCTTTGTAACCACTCTGCTACTTCTGTGATACATGAGGGAACTCTGGGTCCCCAACTCCATCCAAACCCAGGCTCTGCTGCATTCTGTATGCCCCTGAGCTACCACTCTGTTTTTTCAACACCCTTTGACTATGAGAAATACCCAATCTGTACCCTTATTTGATGCCAATAGAACAAGATTTCAGGAGTACACGAGATAGCAAGCTTTAAAGTGATAATGAATGTTAATCCTTCAATAACAAGTGCAGCAAGCCATGGCAGGCAGCAGGAGGCAGACATGTGACAGCCTGGTGACACAAGGGACCACCTAATCATCCCAGAGAACATCACACCATCAGGTGAGCACAGCATTTAGAGTGTTGCCTTTGGCCTGTTGTATAATATGTGAATCTCAGAACTCAAGTCTTCACAATGGGATAAGCGTCTAGAGAGATTTGGGTTTGCATCCCAACCATACCATCTGCTAAGTCCATAGCTCTGGGAAGCTCTGGATGTTGATTCTGATTTGTACTGCATGATCCATCCTTACCTGACTGTCCAGGGCCCAAAGCAATGCTAAAACATCTGGATCAGCACAGACAGGTCGATTTCATACCTTAAAAATAATGCTGTGCTCATTAGTAATCAGTATTTTTTTTTGACATCTGTCCCCAGAGAAAGTCCATATTATACTGGCTCAGGTCAGGAAACAGTGTCTCTCAGAGCCATTGTTCATCCTTCAATGGTCAACTGGTATCATGAATTAAGAATTGTGTAGCAATATGTTGTATTGGAGGGACTGGGTTTCAGGAAAAGAGCATGAAGCAAGCATTGGGTTTGTTTTCAGTCCTGGGGAAAGAATTGGGCCAGGAATAGAACAGGTAGAACCTAGGCAGTTACGGATCTATACTTGCCCCCAGATGTATGTGGCATATAGCACAGGCAAGTGTGTCTGGACCTGGCAGATGAAAATGTAATCTAGACAGTCTTTGAAGAACAGGACAGGGCACAGGTGCCAGTACAGTGCACCCTGACATGGCCAGCCACACACATGGGCACTTACCTACTAACAGCCACCTAGAACCAGAGGTTGCAGCAGGACATTGGGCCACAGAACATGGGAGTCCACAGAGCTCATACCACCAGTCTTTCTGGTAAAGAACAGGGTAAGTAGGGATACATAGGGGTCCTTACTGCAGCATGAGACGGGATGAGGTGTGAGGAAGGAACAGCCACAGGAGAACAGAATGTCTGAATGATTCAGAGATAAGAAGAATTTAGTTATCCATGTGGGGCTCAGGAGAGCTCAGACACTATGGTAAAGCTGTCCCTCTATTCACTGGGCTGAGTTTAGCTCCAGGGAAGAGAGAAGGTTTGGGGTGTGCATGTGTATTAGGGGGGAGGTAGGTTGGAAGCTTAACTTATAAATTCTATCATAACTATGCCCATTTCTCTAGCCTTCCAGTCAGAGTCAAAGACTGTGTGTGTTAGAAATCTCTAACCTTTGAAAACAGTACTGTGAAGTTGAAAGTTCCTAGTGTCTTTTGATTAAACATTGTGTTAGCTAATGACTGTTGTGCTTCTCATTCTTTTTCACCCCCTTCAAATTACTGATTGTTGTCTGACACTGGAGCCCCCATTTGCTCTTACTGAATTAACGAGCCTACAAAACTCTTAATGAACTGAAACACATCAAATGTTTAGAAATGATAGCAGTCTCAAGATTCTTTTCTTTTTCATCTATTGCTATATGAAATAATTCATTTTCCTATATAATCTACTGTGTTCAGATGGCCACATTTTAGGAAACAGTTCAGCTACTTAGTCTACCTGAAGTAGCAGGGAATCAGTTGCTCACCGAGGTTCAGGACTTGGAGGACTTGGCCAGTTCCTGGAACCAACAGCAAGATGTTCTGCATAAGCATTAACCTTTAGGTTGTGCTAAGTAATTTCCACTGTCCTTCCAAGGATGCTTTGAGAATTTTGATGCATTTGAAAGGGTAGTCCTAGGGTTTAGTTTGTGTTCATGCACTTGACTTCCTTCCCTTTTGCAGAAACTTGACTGCCAGGTGATTAAACGTGTGCATGCTCTATGCTACCTGCTAGGCAATAGTGAGTTTATGGGGTTGGGCACCTGGAAACCTCATCGTCTCTGGAAATGTTCTTCCTTCCTAATGCCATCCTAATTTTCAGGCAGAGTACCTACAGGCATTGCCATTGAGATCTTTGTGAAGATAATCTAATAATTCCCAAAATTCTGAATCCTAGAGCTCAGGGTCCTAGGAACAACAACCACCCATGTTGAGAGTGTCTGAGGACAAATGTCACACTGGCTTATACCTTAAAAATCAGGAAAAAACAGTAAGATGGACTGGGAGGATAACTCAGTGGATACAGTGTTGCCTTGCAAGCATGAGGACCCAAGTTGGACACCCAGAACCCATGTAAAAAACAAACAAACAGGGAAACAAAACTGGGCATCATGGCATATACTTGTTATCTATCCCAGCACTGGGGAGGCAGAGACAGGTGGATCCTTGAGGCTTGCTGGCCAGCCAAACTAGCCTGTTTGGTGAGTTCTAGGACAGTGAGAGGTCCTGTCTCAAAAAGGTGGACGTGGGGCCAGAGAGATGGCTCGGTGATTAAGAGCACTGACTGCTCGTGCAGAGGACCCAAGTTTGATTCTCAGCACCCACATGGTGGCTAACAACCCTCCATAATTCCAGTTCCAGGGGATGTGATGCCTTCTTCTGACCTCCACAGGCATTGCATGACATGGGTGTACTTATACACATGCAGGCAATGCACTCATACACATAAAAATAATAAATAAAGAAGGTGGACTGCACCTGAGGAATGACACCTGGGGATGTTCTCTAGTCCCATGTGCACATGCATGCACCTACACATACATGTGAATGCACACACATGCACACACACACACACACACAGAGTCAGATGATAAGCAACCTTGAGCAAATTCCCCTCACTAGTTACCCATGGGAAGTGGGTATGTTTATGTCTGGGTATGTCAAAGGGAGGATTCTGATGAGGTGAAGAGGTAATGAGCACAGCCCAAGGGAAATATTTTTTCTTCAGTCACCAGACACTCCTAAACCTCAGGCAACTTGAGCATGTGTGTATGGTGGGGCCATGGCATGCACCCAGCACACAGCTCTGACCTTGACTCACAACATGCTCCCCAGCCTGGCCACACACACACATGCCCCAATGTTCTTGAGAGAGGCTTTCCAGGGTGCTGACCTGCTGGGAAACATCCTGGTGAAACAAGAGACCCATTGATTATCCTGGAGAGCATCGCATCATCAGGTGAGCTTAATATTTAGAGTGCTTCTTGGACCTATTGTATGAATCAGGAATCTCAGAGCTCAAGCTTTTGCGATGGGGGAAAATGCTCCTCAGATGCACAGTTGGTTCTCTGTGTCTGTGTCCAACCAACCTTGAATCAAAAATATTAGATAAATTGCATCTCTACATAGTGGCTGAACTTGTGCAGACTTTTCCTCTTGTTATTCTTCTCTAAACAATGCAACAACTATTTACGTTGCATTTGTATGGTGTAAACCATATAGAAATGATTTCAGATATATAAAGAGATAGGCCTAAGTTGTACGCAAAGAGTACCCTATTTTCCATAAGGGAGTTGAGCACCTGCAGTTTTGGGTATCCACTAGGAATCCAGGAACCAGTCTTCTAGGGATACTAGACACAGCTATATGAGGAAAGCAAACGTATACCTTAGAACAAATTACACCTCAATCCCAAAGGAGCCTGCTGCAGATCCCTACCGTATTAAGAAAAGGAAAAGCTTTGGAATTTCTGCCCTGATCTGAAAGTTGAAATCTGTCTTGCTTTCTCTTATTTCCTCATAATATAACCTAAGTCTCTGAGAGTTAAGACCACATGGTTATAATGCACAGACTACCACCCAGAACAAGGAACCCAGCCAGCGCTGGAGAGTCCTGCCAGGACCACTATTGATTGGCTTACTTGATTAGTTGGTTAATTGAATATCACTGCTTTCTAATATAATTAAAACAAGATAAATACTGAGGCTTCATCCTGTAAGCAAGTGCCATTAGTGATCATGGTGCACATCCTGATTAAAAATGCAATCGACAGGGAGGATAATTTATGAACTTGCCATTTTCTAGTGCCACTCTATGGTTTGCAAGGACTTGAGCTGTGACCTGCCTGGCATGGGATTCCCTAACCTGTAGCGAGGGCTCTGTTCTCTCAGGAAAGGAATTTATTGCACAGGGAAATAGCTAAGATGGTTCCTCTTTGGAGGTGAAGCTAATTTGTGCTGTTTCTACTCATATATAAAGTGTCATCCTATACCAGGGAATCAGTCTGATAGCTTTCCCCTTTATCCCACTTCTCTGGATCCCCAATATAATACTCTCCACAATCTTCTGTTTTATCCTCATCCAACTTTATCATGAGTCTGAAACAATACTTGTTTCATGGATTTGATCATGAAATCTTCTGGAAAAGTCAAGTACAGTGAGTGGGAGAAGTCAGGAACTTATTTACTTAGGAGATGAGAGATCACCCTACAGGCTGCTAAGAGGAAAGCTAGCTATCTCGTGCTTTTGCTCATATGCATTATGCAGGCATGTGTGGTATATGCTACTCTCACTGAACACCTCAGCTGGTTCCTCTAGAAGGAATCAGGTTGCCAGGCCCACTGTCAACAGGTCCCGGCCCTCCTCTCTTTTAGTCAGCTGCTCAGTCAATTGAGGCAGGTTTTCTGGCATATCATCTGCAAGGATGCTTGGTGAATGGAGATGAGGTGGAGATAGGAGTTCCATGTTACCTTTCCTAAGTCCCTCTTACTGATATTTCAGCTATCCCTGTTAGTTGCAAGGATATTAACCCTTCTTTTAGGACCAGTGGGATGTAGTTGAAAATGTAACAGGAGTATCTCCAAGAAAAGCACTCTGCAATTCCAATAGTATTATTCTATTGCTTATGGTGGTTTTCTTGGAATATGTTCAGATGTGATGACAGGTAAGCTAATGTAAATTAGAAAGGAATTAAATAATTTGATTGTCAATTCCTAAGGAAGAATGGATGGCATCTGCTAGGCACAGTTTGGTAGGATTTTTTTCTTTTTTTCTTTCTTTATTTTTTGGTGTGTGTGTGTGTGTATGTGTGTGTGTGTGTGTGTGTTGGGCATTGAATAATGGGTCTTGTGTAACCACACTATGACTGAACCATACTTCTAACTGTGTATGTGTTGGGCACTGAATAATGGGCTTTGTGCAAGCACACTATGACTGAACCACACTTCCAACTCTTGGGTGGAGTGTGAGTGTGTGTGTATGTGTCTATGTGGGTGTATATGTGTGGAGGCCAAAGGTCAACCTCAGGAGCTATCTACCTTGACTTTGAGATAGGGTCGCACTAGGAAGGACCTGGGGCGGGATTACAAGCATATATCGCCATGCTTGGGTTTTTATGTGACTACTAGGGATTAGACTCTCGTCCTCGTGCTTTCATGGTAAGCACTTTATTAACTCCCCAGCCCTTGGATGGGTTTTGGGGGGTGGGTTGCATGTGTCTGGAAAAGTCAGTATGATCTGAAAGTCCAAATGTCACCTTACTATAAAAATAACAAAAAGCTGACCCAGGGTTGAGATTCTGAAATGTTTATTGTTTTCTTCTAAGAATGGTTATCCTTTTGTTCTGCCAATGATCACCCTTTCCAAACATGTCTCCCTGGCAGGTTTATTTTATCTTTGTATTTTTTTTCTAAGAGAGTGGCTTCATCCTGTTGTCCTTTTCCCTGAGAGACTGCCAGGTTTGGATGAACAAGAACACACTGCTGGGATGCCTGATATTTCTATCACCAGAGAGGACAGAATGAGGCAAATAGGGAGGCCTGCCCAGGATAGCGGGAGCTGCCCTCAGCACATTATGGCAAGGTAGGGCTGAGACCCCACTTATAATGGGAACTCACAAAGAAACGTGCTTGAGGGGATGACAGGAACAATCGAGTACACCAGCATGTTCAGAATTCATTCTGTTCACTCATGGGTTTTTAAGAGCCAAACACATCTTCCTAAATGCTTATTTGGCAAGAAAACCCCTACCTGTAAAGAGATACGTATATATAAAGAAGCAAGAGTATATCCCTACCTACAGTTTTCTTTTTACCTTGCCATAAAATAAATGCTTATTAATTTCCATACTACATACAGAGGGAGCTGTCACATGTGAGCTTCTTTCACAGGTAATTGCTGTGCCTGTGACTCCTTAAGTTATATATACCATGGAGATGGCTTCCAGATAGAACCTGGAGAGAGGGACAGATTCACAGATGATAGCCAAAGATGGCTAGAAATTATAGGCTGATGGAGGTCAGCAAGAAACTAGTTATTCAATATATCTCCTGGGGGCTGGAACCAGACTTTTCCCATGATTGCAAAATTACTTGGTGGTTTCATTAGGGTGAAAGGCAGTGCAGGCTCATAAACATGAAGTACAGGTTGTTGCTTACAATTTAGATGGACGTGTCAACCAAACACCAAGAGAGAATGACATTTAACAGTCTGCTCATCGAAGAATTGCTCCAATTTGTGGGCTAGAGGAATGGGATAAGAAGGGGTTTAGCTGCAGTATTTGACACTGTGTATACATTTACATCCCAGTGAAAATTCTGCAAATCAGTAGTTCTAAGAAATCTGATATGCAGGCAGAATCATTTACAATGCAAGGGAGCTGTCCTCATGTACTGAAATGCAGCCCACCGCATTTTAACATTTGAAACACCTCCACAGCGTGAACAGTGTGTTTTTGGCTCTGAGAAGAGTTTCTGCTCAATCACCCACAAACAGCGTAGACCTGAATGAGTGCTTGTCCAACCACTAGGGAATTAAGATAAAACATTCTGTGGGCTTTCTCATTGTGGGGGAGATGCACAACAACCTCCACTTTTACTCAGATCTTCTGTCTTCCCTAGACACATAGAAACAGACTTCCACATTGTCCTACAGAGATGGGAGGCCATATTTCCAGCCAGTGGGATATTAGTGCAAGTAATATGTGAACTACTGCACCAAACTCTTTAAAGGACATATGTATACCTAGCTTTCTTTTTCCCTGGCAGCAATCATAATACTGACTGAGAAACAGAGGCTCAAGAGGGAATCAGCCCGGGTCTCAGGTTCTCACCTGAAAATGACTGTTCCCATAGGAATTCTCGAGCCAAAGAACACTTAGATGAAAAAGAAGTAAAATGAAAGTGTCAAGCATTTTCTAGGCTACACTACCCCAGCCTAACTGACATACTATCTTAGTCATGTTGTTTGCTTATCAAAAAGTTCATCACAATAAAACCTAATGCTGATACCAAAGAAATCAAATCCATACAGAAGGAAGCTAAAATCTTCATTCATATAGGTAAAAAAAGAGCAAGCACAGCTGGTAATGCCCGCCCCCCAACAGCAGTGACTTGTTCATTGGATTATTTGTGTAAGCTAGAAAGAACAGTTTTCAGAGGCTGAAACGCGTAAAATTCCATTTCTTCGATTCCCTTTAAAATGCTCAAGGAATCCATGTTGGATTTCTGATGGTCAAAGTTCTACTATGTCAGAAGAATCCAGGACGAGGCCAGCATCACAGCCACGAGATAATGGATGTGAGCATAAAGCAGAGGCTAAAGAGAATGAGAACTCAGCAAAGACCAGAGGGCTTGGTCAAAAGAGGTCACAGGTTGCCTTCTTAAGGGAGTTGTTTTATTGGAGAATCCAGATTGCAGAAGTCTGGAGGAGGAAAGGAGGCAAAAAGAAAGACATCTAAACCACAGATTCAAATGTATTTGGTGTTAAAGGAAAGTTGAGTGTGATTGAAGATAGAGGTGAAACCACCTGATGACAGGAAAAAGGAGAAAAGTAAAAGGTGTACTGGGAATTATCGCCATCCCTGTAATCCCAGCACTCAGGAAGCTAAGGCAAGAGGGTCTTAGGTTCAAGGCCAGCCTGAGCTACATAATGAGACCCTGTTTAAAAAATTCAGACAGAAAGTCTCTGGCATATTTGAAAGAGGTAGTTTTAGAGCTTAGATAGAAAACACTTATTATAAAGTGGGGGTCACATGAAGGTTTAAAAAGATAGTACTACATTTCTCATTGAATGATCGACATCACTATACAACCAGTTTATGAAGATCAAGAGATCTAGGAATCACCCTGAGCTCCCTCATTTCCTTCAGCCTCCCCTACCCTACATTCTGCCATCACTAAGGCTATGTAACCTCTGAAGCATCCCTTAATCCTATATTGCTGTCTCCACTCCTATATATAACCTTTTACATTGGGCCCTTAATTCTGATGAAGCTTCACAACACAGTTTCATTCCTTACCAGCTGAGTGACCACAAATAAATTATAAGCCTCTCAGTTTCTTCTCCGCAAAACTGAAATAAAAATAACTACTTTTTCAACAATTAGGAAGATAAAATCAAATAAGTACTCAGCGTAATAATAATAAAAACTTGAACTCTGCAGCTCTAGATTTCTCGATCACTATAATGATGTCAGAATGATTTTGAAGATCAAGTCAGTCACTGTTTCACCCTGCTTAAATCGAGTCAAGGAATTTCTATTGTGCATGGAGTCAACTCTAGGGTTCTTGTTAAACTGGAACCTGAGACATAACCTATAATAATTCCTGCCTGACTCTTCAGCCTTCACAATTTCTAATCTTGGTGGAGCTCCAACAACAAATTTCTGATAGCTTTCTTTAAGACGACTGCCAAAAATTAAGCAGAGGAGGCTAAATTAAGCCACACTATCAATAGAAAAGAGTCTCCCTTTTGTTTTCAGGAAAAGAGGTTGTTCTATGTGGTTAAATTTTCATTAATGAATTATCATTTTTATTGAAAACAAAAGGCATCCAAGGTGTGTCTTCAACTTATAGAGGAATGTTATATAATAGAGCTCTAAGTGGGAGAACAAGAAGGCCTCAGCAGTTTCCACTCATGATTCCCAGTAAATATTCCAGTGGTGGTTTTGGAACTTCCTCAAGTGGACATCTCCCAGGGAGCAGCTTAAGTCAGACCAGACCAGGCTCTTACACATCTTTTCTGTCCACCTGGTATGGTGATTATCTAATCAGCACAGTTCAGTGACTAAGAAGATAAACTTTCAAGGTTGAATCAATCTTCATCCTTGATGAGCTCTGTAATCCTGTGGAGGATGCCCACCTTATCTGTGCCTAGGTTGCTCATTCTATAAGATAGGCCACAGACTGGGAGAGAGTATTTAAAATTTGTATATCTGACAAAAGATTGGTCTTCAGAATATATAACTAACTCTCAGAACTCAATAATAAGAAACAACATGACTTTTTCAAAAAGGAAAAAAAACACCAGTCAATTTGTCAAATAAGATATATTGATGACAAATAAACATCTACGTGAGTGTGTGCCATATCTGTGCTGTGCCCGTAGAGGCCACAGACACTAACAGATCCCCTGGAGCTGGAATTACAGGCAGTTGTGAGTCATCTGACATGGATGCTGGGAATCAAACTCAGATCTTCTGGAAAAGCAGCAAGTGCTTTTAACCACTGAGCCATCTACCTCTCCAGCTCCATGAACAGCTTTGTAAAACAACAACAAATACATACATACTTAAACAAACAAATACAACAATACTAAGTATTGGTGAAGATGAAAAGCATTTAGAATTCCCACACACTGCTGAAGAAAATGGAGAAGGCAGGCAGCTCAAACAAAGTTTACCAGTTTGGTGTACTGTGAGTTGGCAGCATAAGATCACGTGATAACCTGCACAAGAGTATCACTGGGAAAGCTGGAAACAACCCAGATATCACTGATGACTAGGAAACTGAGGCTCACCCATATCACAGAACACTTGTCAGTGATAAAAAGGGACAACACTATAGGTGAATCTTAAACACATTGGCTGAGTGAAATAAGTCAGGTATGCATGTTAGGTGAGTGTTCTGCTACTGGACTACACCCCAGCCCTAAAGGTAATTTTAGACAATATCTTTAATAACTTTATGTGTGAAAGAAAATAAACTTGCCACTTGTGGCATCATTTGGGTACTTTAAAAGTTTTGAATTTGGGGGCATTTGAGATTTTTAAAAATTTTTAGATTAGGGTCAGTCAATCTGTAATCACAGTCATAATTAATGCAAAAATGATACAAAGAGGGCTGAGGAGATGACTCAGTGGGTGAAGAGCTTGCTGCATAAGTATGAGGATCTGAGTTCAGATCTGCAGCACCCACTTAAAAGCTGGGAAAGTCGTGCATCAGTAACCCTAGTACTGGTGGGGGTAGAGAGCAGGTAGATCCCAGTGGCTCACTAGCCTTCCAATCTAATCAGCCAGCCTCGCCCAAATGATGAGCTCCAGGTTCAATAGGAGACTATCTCAAAAAATAAGGTGGAGAGCCACAAAGAAGACAATTGGCTTCTGTATGTGCATGCCTGGACAAGGGCACCTGCATACACGTCTCTGTCTCTGTCTGTCTGTCTCTGTCTGTCTGTCTCTGTCTCTCTCTGTCTCTGTCTCTCTCTCTCTCTCTCTCTCTCACACACACACACACATACACATGTAATAATTAGACATAGGGGACTCCATATACCCTCTACCCAGCATCCACTAATGATTATATCTTATAAAACCATAGAATATCAAATGAAGGAAGCCATATTGGCATATACTGTGACCATAGTTTGATGTTACTTTACACATGTCTAGATTCCTGTATTTGCCACTCAGAACTGGCAATCATGTATAAATCACACTTCACTGTATCTGGCAAGAGGCAGAAAAGCCCACCCAGCAAACCTCTGCCAGAACAATGGCGCCTCATCACCCTCAGATCTCATTACTGCTGCCGCGTCTACCCAGACCATTTGTCTCCTGTGCTTGAGGTGCTTCGATGGTAAAGAAAGGCCATTCCCCGTGATAAACAAAGAAAGGAGGGGAAGGGCCTCTCCTTTCACATGACCCTTGACTATCTCTATTCTGGATGTATTAAATTAAAAAGAAGCCACCCACACCTGGGCCCAGCATGGCCCTAGAACTAGTGGAGTGATGAGCAGAAAGTACCCCCTACACATCAGCACGGACTCCTATTCCTTCCTGTGTCTTCTCTCCACATGATTGTCTTTCTGTTATTTACATGTATGCACCAAGTGTATCTCTCCTCAGGGTCTTCACATTTGCTCTTCTCTCGGTATAGATAAAATCTTTTCCTCACAGATATCCACTGAGCAGCTCCCATGTCATTTTAACAACCTAACCTCTTGGGCCACCTGGCTTACCCCTCCCCACCTGTAATGTCAGTGTCTTTCTATCATGTGACTGTTTTAGTTCCATTGTAGCATGTCATGAAAAGACACTACTGTAATAACCGAGTCTGTTTCCTTACCTCTCACAAGCCCCTCCAGACCATATGCTACACGGCTCATGAGGCTCAAGTACTTTGTTAGCTGCTTGGCTGCCACTCTTCATCCTGCGGATCTGAGTTGACGATTCTGAAATGGACCCTTTCCCCCAAGATGAGCTCCTTTCCCACTTTCACTCTCATTCTCTCTCCTCCTTTCTTTATTTTAAATTCTAATTATGCCCCTTCTCCATTCCAACACACTTCCACTGGGATTTAAAATGAAGCCCATAAGGTCTGAGAATGTAGCTTAGTGGTAGAGCACTTCCTTAGCATGCACAAGACTCTGGGTTACATCCCCTACATGGTAAAAATATCAAAAATCAGGAAGAAGAGAAAGAAGAGAAGGAGGAAGAAGAGGAGGGATGATGGCTGACTGCCTATGAAGACACTGACTACAGATGTATCCAGAGGTTCCCTTCTGCTCCCTCCTGGCCTTTCCTGCAGCAGCCCCCTGCACCCTGCTTTCCCCTGGGTCCCTGCCTGTGTTTGCTGGGTGCTCAGAAGGCAAGCCCAGCAGGGAGGTCTCTCCCTCAATCACCTTTATTTATTCATGAAGTGCACTTCAGCCAATAGGAAAGGCTTTCCAGGAAGCCCACAGGCCCCTCCCCCTCCCCACACCTGCCCTTTGCCCCACTCCAATCGAGTTAGCCCTGCTATTATTATTATTTCTGTAGAGTGGCATAGAGCCCTGCATTCTACATATTTCAAGGGGGAAAGGGGATGGAGAGGAAGGAAAGACTGATTATTTATCAAGGAAAAGCCATTTCTCCTCTCTCTGGTCAGCCAGGTGTGTTTTCTGAACTCATTTCTGCACTGGAAATGGGGCTGCTGCTTCTGAAATGAGCCCCCTGTGTTGGCAGTGGGTTCTGCTTTTATAGCCAGTGGGTAATAGCATTTCCTGATTTATGAATTGGCATGGGGGGAGGTGCTGAACCCCCAGATGGACTCATCAGGGGGAAAGCAGTCATATAAATACTCCTGTCACAGAAAATTATTGTTCTCATTTTGATTTTTAATATTTTTTTTCTTTTGTGTGGAGGTGGGATTTAGGAACCTTGAGTAGAAAGAGGCTATGCCTCCCCCCTTTTTTATAAAGTAGAAATGCTCAGACAATCTCCAGAAATAGCATCTTGCTTTGAAGACAATTACCAGATGGTTTAATTATTTGAGGAGTTCTTAGTACTTTGGCTTAAAGCCAAAGCCATGGTCTTAGCCTGCAGGGACATGGAGGGTGTTCATCTGGTGAGTTTAGCCTAGGCAGTATTTGGGATTATTTTTTTTTAATTGGCTAAGCGAAGGCTATTTGGTGTTCACTTCCTTCCATCTTCCTCAGATCAGCGAAGGAACTCATTTAACTGAATCAAATACTTATTGGGATCTGCAAGGTACAAATAAATTACCAACCAGGTCCCCCAGTGTGTGTGTGGGGAGGGATGTTGCCAGACAAATAGGAGACCTGAGCTTTGGCCCAAGGAAGCATATAGCCTAGGGAATGTGTGCAAAGAAGACTTGGTACAGGCCCGCAGGCTCAGAAGACTGCATGGAATTTCCCTGGGGATATGATTTGCAGTGTGTCCTGAACAGATAATCAAAGCAGGCACCCAGGAGGGAGGTCGCACACCATGTGGTTATACAGAGCATGGGAAATTGTTGACAGCATATGCTTTATATATTTAAGGTTTTTATTTTCAATAAACACATAACCTCCCTGTGGACGAAAACCCCGTCATAGAATTCTTTAGACCCATCCCTCAGGTAGGAGAAGCTACATCCCTTTCTATCAAAGGCATGGGTAGTTTATATTTTAGACTTTCTCTAAATTATGTTACCCTACCTCTGTGGCAAACACAGCCACAGACTATATATAAATGGATGGGGGTAACCAGGTTTCAATAAAATTTCACTCACAAAAACAGGTGGTTGATCAGATTTGGATTGTAGCTTGCCAGGTCCTCTAATAGATGGACTATACACACATGCTGAATTGAGCTCAAAGTATATTACTGAATGACAAGTGATTTTCACTTAAAAAAAATCAGACCTGACCCAACAAAATAAATAAATGCAAAATATGCTACAAGAGTTATTTTCCAGGCAGAAAGATCCCCATGTACATGTCCCACACCAGCTACTGGATAGTCATAGGAAACAATGGGTCCCTTACATGCAACCTACAGCTGGGAATCACTTCTAGTATTCAGGAGATTAGGCCAACATCATCTTTCTCCATGGCATCAGGCTTCGGAGATAATGAAGAGAAAGGTTCTCTCTTCTTATTTCAAGTCTTGGAGTGACAGCTGAGTGACTGGGAAGCAGGATTCTTCTAGTGGGTGTGACTTGGTGGAATGGTGGCCGGTGTGGGCTGTTGAACTCAGCTTAACCACTATGTTTAACCAATGAGTTTCTGTTCATTCCTCTAATTTATTTACCTGTTTTCATGGCAGAATAAACTCCAAATTCCAGGGGTCAACTAAATGCCTGGCACTGAGTCCATGCATGGCCAAAAATCCTCCTTGGTATCATTAGTCAATGTCAAGTAGCTAATAATGACCAGCCTCTTTGCTGATGGCCCAAGGTAGGAGTTTTGGGGGAGGCAAAAATTCTTGGAGAGAAACTTACAACTGAGGTGGAGGACATAATGGTTTGCAAGACACACTTCTGCTGGCCACTTTCAACAGTATACCCACCCATGTTCAGCTCTTTAGAAAGACAGTAATTAGCTTTTTTTTCTCTCCATTCGGTGCACATGGTGAATGCAGCAAGATTTGGTGTTTGGAGAACTATTGGAGTCTGTCCCTCTCATCTCGGCTTGCCCTAGGTTTATGTCTATAACTAAGAAATAACAAGACTGTGAGGCTGTTTGGGGCTGTGGGAGCTCAGGTCCCACTGAGACAAAAGAGACTTTCAAGTGTCAGGGCTTTGGGCAAAGAGAGGACACCACAAGGTAAACGTGCATCACCACTCTGGCTCTGTCCCCTATGCCACACTGCTGCTGGCAAACTGCAGGTGGCAGCTACAAGCACTGAATAGCAAGCTCCTAGAGGGCTCTGGCCTGCCTTGTGTATCTGTGGGTGTGCCCAGCACCAAATCCTTCACAGAACTGTAGGAACAAAAAAGTCTAAGACTGCAAAGTATGATGTGATCATACAGACAGTGCTTCCCAACTGGAGACTGGTAGCACAGTGTGATGGGTCAAAGCTGCGTCGCCATGTTGATCCCATCAGTCAGCGGGGCAGCTGGAAAATGCCCAGAGAAGACGATGCTCTGAGAGCCTGTGGTCCTCAGGAGACCTCTGTCTCCTCATTGAGCCATAGAAATACATTCAGTTTTCACACATCTTTATGTGGTAACAGGTTGGAAAGCCTTGATCTAGTCCATGAATGAAAGAAAGGAGACTCAGAAGTCAGGAGGTCCCATAGAGATATATTTGAATCCTGCCACTTGACTGAGTGTCCATTGCCTTATAGGCCCTGCTGCACAGCTGCCTATGAAACTATTTGCAAATAATTGTTCAAGCTACATGGTTGAGATTAAGCAATCACCCAAATAAAAGTGAACAGAATGTCAGATAGGGCTTCACATGTGAGCTAGATGTTCATAACCAAGACCAAGGTACTATTGGTGTATGCAAGGCATTCTCCCTAGACCAGCACCTTTCATTCTGTCACTGGCTCATGCTAGAGAGATGTTTTATGTTGCAACTTGGGGCAAACCTGCATGTACCTACACAGTTGCACAGATAGAACTTATCCTTACTATGTTTGATAGACACTGTTCTATTTGATTTGATTTTATCCCATTTAAAACAAAATTCTGGTCATGACCCTTTAAATTGATTTCATGACCCACTAAATTGATTTCCTGACCCATTAATATGTCATGACCAGCAGTTTAAAAACACTGGCCTGACCCTATTCCAGCTTCTCCCTCCTCTCAGAGTCTGGAAGAAGAGAGGTGAATGTGGAGGTGAGTGCAACAGGGATTGGAAGATTGAGCTAAAAATGAGGAGGAAGGGTTGAGGGATTCCAAAAGATAAGATAAGGCCAAAAAGGGGGTATGTGAAATGGGAAGAAAGAATGGGAAATGGGGAGTGCTAATGGGAAAAGGCAGCCCTGGATTGACAGACATATTGATGGCCACTGTCCTCAAGCTTCATGATCATTCTGGTCACAGATCTTCCCACCAGTGTCAATACCCAGAGCCCTGATAATGCTGCCTGCTTATCAGGAGGCTGATCTGTCAGCCCCATCTACTTCCTTGTAGCCGACCCCAGAGAGAATCCCCATGTGTTGTTCAGGTATCTTGAGTCTACAAAGATCTAGAAGGCATTGGGTAAATACCCAGGAAAAAGGAAGCTGACCACACTCACTCCTCCTTGATGCAAGGTGACTCTATGAATTTCTGAGCATCTGAGCATCAGCTAGACAATAAACTCTTGATACATAGGAGAGTGTAAAAAAAAAAAAAGGCAACAGAGAAGAGAAAATCAGAGATAGAGATAAGATTAATTTATAAAGAAGCTGCAGATTAACATATAGTGATGACAGGGGTCTCTAAATGGCTTTGCTTACATGCTGTATAATAAACACATTTTGAGCATGCATATATATTTATAAGGAATATATATATATATCCTGCTTATTATAATCATTGCTTTGTTAAAAAAAGTACCAAAAATAGGAATAAGATAGATATTATATAAATGAATAAAGAAAATGTGGTATACTCAGGCATAAAGAAGAATGAAATTATGTAATTTTCAGGAAAATGAGTGGAAATAGACATTATCACGTTAAGCAAAGTCAGTCAGTTCCAGAAAGATAAACATCACTTTTTCTTTTACATACAGAGTCGAGTTTAAAATACATGTACATATATATATGTAGATCTATATACATATACTACGAAAGTAGAAAGGGCCTATTTGAGAGGAGAGAGTGGACCAGAAGGAGGGGGAGGCAGAGCAAGAGAGGATGATGGGAGGGAATAAAGAAAGTCAAATACTGTATGTTCTTTCTCTCCTATGAAGAATCTAGACTTGAATATATACTTAAATATTTATTATTTGAATATGGAGAAGCTACATTTTAAAATACATGTGTTTATACACACATATATGACATGGAAACAAAAAAGGGACTGTTTGGAGGGAAGAAGAGGATCAGATGAGGAGGTAGAAAAGAAGGAGAAAGTGATGGGAGCAAATACGAGCAAAATACAATGGTAAACATGTGCAAAGGTATCATCACAAAGCCTAGTGCTGGGGCCAGAGAGATGGCTCAGTGGATAAGAGCACTTGTTGTGAAAGCTCACTGACCACTGGCCTAGATCCAGGTACAATGAGACATCTTGTTCCAAAGGCATAAGGCAGATACTGATAGAACAGAACTCCTCATGTCCTCCTCTGGCCTCCGTGAATACACAGACAGCATGCACACCTGCTTGCATATGTGTGTATGCCACATATAACATATTTACACTCACCCATATATCCCATACACATACAAAAGAAAATCTTTATTTTATACATTTAATATGGATGCAAGATAGAGATAAAATGGTAGCTCTGGGCATGTAATGGTGGCATCCTTTCCTAGCATGTGTCAGGCTCTGTGTTCAATCCCTAGCATCCCCAACACAAAAAACTTCACAAAAGCTCCACAAAAGTAAAATGACATCTTAATTTTTATTTTATGAATGATAATGCAAACACTTTACTATCACTAAGAAAATTGTACTGGTGAGAATGATGTGCTAGAGTTCATTATTTTTTTCAGAAGAAATCTTTGCTTAGCACTTAGTGAAACAGTGTTCTAACACCTGAGGCTCATTTTATTTCAATAGTTTGTTTCAATGGCTATCACATGGAAGGAAGACACCTCATAGACACTGAGATGCAAAAACCAGCACTATTGGCTAAGCTGACTAACGCAAAGGTGTTTTGGTTTGGTTTGGTTTGGTTTCAGCCTCTTGAACCAATTAAGTGAAGGTTGTTACTGGGAGTTGGCTAGATTTCCATCTTCTCTGATGTCAATCAGCTGCTCTTACACTCATTGGAAGATGCTGACTATATATGCACATACATAGTATAAGTGGATCTTCATTTGGAAGAGTTTTAAGTAGGTAGAAGACTTTGTGCCTAAGTTTTCAAAGTTTTTGGGTATAAAGTTTTCAAGTTTCACACTCATTGTCCACAACAAAATCCTATCATGATAAAAAATTATTTTCAAACATTCTTCTACCTCCCTCCAAAATATGGTCTCTCCATGCAATCGGTCCTGTCAAAAAGTATCTGCTTTCTTACCCATTGTTACTGTATTATCTTTATGCTGAAGAATAGAATTAAATGTTTATTTTTTTTCAAAGTTATCAGCAAAGTGGCATTTTCCGACAGCTGCTTGTCAGAACTGAAAAGGTCAAAGAATGTGGAACATTTTGGTTCTTTTAAAGGGAAAATGTTTAATTGTGTTTCCACAATCAGCAAATGTCTGTGTTGTACAAAAAATTAACATGGTTCCTTTCACAGTATTATACAGTATTATAAAAATGTTCTTTAAAGGATTGTGTTTATAACATTGATAATGTCTGTCACAAACTACAAATCTGTTGTAATATGTTGAAACAGAATTATCAAGAAAGAACGTTAATCTTTCCAAAATCTGAACTCCCATACAGCTCCATGCTTTCTTGTTCATCAATGGCTGCTGCAGGATGTCTGGTTTGAATGAGCAATATCCCTGACAGGCTCAGGTGCTTGAACACTCGGTCCCTAGTTGGAGGCACACTTTGGGAAGGTTGTAGAACTCTCAGAATATGGAGCCTTAGTGGAGGAAGTACATCACTGGGGAAAGTCTTGAAAGTTCATAGCCTGACTCCACTTCCAGTTCACTCTCTCTGCTCTTTGCAGTGAAGATGTGATCTCTCAGCTTCCCATTGCTGCCACGCTCCCCCCAGCCCCACACCACTGTGTGCACTCCCTGTGGCACTGTGAGCCAAGTGTACTCCTTCCTCATAAGCTGCTTTTGATTATGATGTTTCATCACAGCAAATAAAAGTAACATACATAGGGTGGTCAAGTATGAATGCTATGTACCAAAGATGGAAGTATCAATGCATATTAAATACAAGTTAAGCTCAATGTCTTGTTTTTATAGAAAAAAAAAAAAGATTTTTAAATGGAAGTTCTACTAGGCCCTTCACTTAGGCCATCAGATTTTTTCTCTCAGCCCCTCTTAGCATGAAAGTGCACTTTAAGGCTGGGCATGGTGGCGCATGCCTATAATCCCAGCACTGGGGAGGCACAGGCAGGTGGATGTCTGAGAATTCAAGGCCAGCCTGGTCTGCATAGGGAGTTCCAGGCCAGCTGGGGCTGCAGGGAGAACTTGTCTCAAAAAGACCAAATAAAAAAAAGAAAAGAAAAAAAAAGTGCACTTTAAGACTTTAAGATCACCACAAGAGAGAAGAATGCAGATCTAAATGTTTTAGAGATTGGTCTTTGGTATTTTGGAGCAAAGCAAAACATAAATTCCTCCAGATCATTGTGAATTTGGGGATTCTGGGCATTTGATTTTACATTTTGAGGCTAAGCAATGGACTCTAAACCGAAAACCATCTGAGAAAATGCAAAGAGCTGCAACACATTAAACCCATGTTAAAACTGTGTGACTGAAGGGTGAGAGGCAGAGGCAGAGTTGCAACAGTTTTAATAAAACGTATGACTTTTCGAGAATGATAGTGAGTAACAGATTAAAGCTGAAGGCTAATCTCAAAGCCAAGGGTGCTGTGTAAGCTGAGGATGGAGAGACCTGTGAATTCCTGGCAGCCCAAGTAAGCCAGATGTTAGTTAGCTTGAAGGAGAATCATTGCCCATCTTTGTTGAGGGCCTTGAGGATCTGCTGAAAAGAACTTTTCTTCCCTGAAATCCTGGTGGAATGTCCCCGAAGTGTACCTGTGCCTAGAGATGGAGGCACACAGGGTGATCAAGGTCAAGGTCAAAGCCAGGGAAATCAGAGACAAGGGAGGGGAAACTGCAGGAGCAGGGGAACAAACTCCATCTCTGCTGGCAGAAGTCCACAATGAACCCCCGGCTGTGGGGGCTCCTGGCAAAGTGAGCGCTGAAGCCAAATGTGTTTGAATGACACTGCCTCCCACATGGTCACTACAACGTGCAGATTCCTAATACCCAGTCACCTACTGAATATTCAAGAAATGCTATGGTGGAGTTATCTACTCAACTCAGATTTCCCCAGATGCATTTAATCAAAGAAACTTTCTTTTTCATTCCTTAGTTCTGAGAAATGAAAGTTTAGATTGATAGCTGCTGAACTCTACCCAGGCAGGACTGGTGGGCAAGCTCATTTATGCAATGTGCTTCATGTGGAAGTCCTTTGTTGCCTAAGACTCCTCATGTTAACAAGAGGGAACATTTAGCTCCTGGTTTTATGGACAGGAGAGCAGAGATTTCTTCAGAAGGCAACCTCAAGAACAAGTGGTAACTCCAGTCATAGGCTGTGTGTGTCTCAGAAAAGTAAGTTGGGCATTATCCACCCACTAGGATGGCTGAGGAGCCTTTGGTACCCACTGACTTAGGCTGTAAGGTCAGAGATGCTGGAAGATACCTGGTCTGCTCTCTATTTCTTACCCTTGGAACTTAAGCCATAAGGGATCATATGCTCTGAAGGCTATGGGGGCGAATTTATAACTGGTGGAAGACAAATGTGGACAAAAAGTGGATTTTTTCCAATAAAATCTAGAAATTCTTATAATAATTACCAACTGCCTGAAAATAATAGAGGTAAAAGCTAAGACTGATTGGATTCTCATATGCCAGGACTCAATTTTAGGCCTATTTTTAATTCATTCTTTGTAACCACTCAGTCAATGGGTGTGAAGAGATTCTCATTTTGCTACTGAGAAAACTGAAATACCCAGAGGTTAAATAACTTGCCCCAGGTCAAGTGGCAAAGCAAGACCAAGAAGCAGAGCTGGTGTTTGCTGCTCTGACCACCTCTAGCCTCAACATGGAACTAAGCAGCTGTGAGAATCAGCTTCAGTCTTGCGGGAGAGGATAGAGTCCACTCCCATTCCTCCATCTCTTCACTATTCTGTTCAACTTGCTTTAAAGAAATATCCAGTTCACGCCCCGCCCCAGCCATTAGGAATTCCCTTGAAGCCACTGCATCTGTCTGAGTCAGTTTCAAGTTCACACCACCATTGTCCTCTCATACTACTTGAATACACTTTAAAAACTCACATGAGATACACTTCTGCCATTTGTTATCTCCCCTTTTATACCTATATTGCACTTGGTAAAGTCATGTGTAAACACTAATGTCATGTAGTCATCTTGAACAATGGCATAAACTAACAGGCACCTATTTACTTTGGAAAATGCCTCATCAATATTCAAACCAAGTGCACAATTTACTTAAGTATCCAGTATTTCCAGTCTCTTTTCTACAAAACTCCAGAGCCAGTCAATCACAACTCATGAAACTTAACTACTTCTATTCAGAGAGGACAGTGATAAAGAGCTGGAATTATGTATTAGCGTGGGTAGGGAAATGAGGCATCCCAGGGTCCCCCATAGAAATGAAGATGGGTGGTAGTCTGGGGGGTGGGGGACACCTCAAGAGCCAGTCTTCAGACCAGACTCCTGTAACCGGGAGGCTAGAATCCCCTTCTAGCAGATGATCTTTCCCTCCTTGTTATGATTTGGGTCTGAAATGTTCCCCAAAGCCCAAGTGTTAAAGACTTGGTCCCCAATGCAGCAATGTTCAGAGGTGTGGCTCTTCAACAGTTATTGGATCATAAGGACCCTGACCTCAACAATAGACTAATCCATTGATGGATTCATAATGTGATCAGCAACTGGGAAATGGTAGAAATGTTAACAGGTGGGTCTTCAAGGAGGTTGGTCATAGGGTATACATTCTTGAAGGCTATTTCCCTGCTTCCCAGACACCATAAGGTGAGCAGCTCTGTTCTATCTGCTCCCTGTCCTCCTAGTCTGCCTCACCATAGTGCCAGAAACAATGAAACCAAGTATGAAACCTATATAATTATGAACCAAAATAATTTTTCCTCCTTTAAGTTGATTTCCCCAGGTATTTTGTCACAGCAACAGAAAACTGACTAATATATACTCAGCATGCTTAAATGCACAGAAAAGCCATGTGTCTTGAGTAATCCCAGTAATAGCAGTAATCCTGAGTAAAGGCAGGAAGGAAGGTGGTAGACATACATCCCCTGGTTCTGTGTCCTACCTCATGCTACATATGCCGCTATATAGAATATTCCAGGTGTTTGTCTTGAAAAACGGTACTTCAAGTGAAGCAAAGTATTAGGATGCTGACACTAAATTAAGAGGAGGAGTGACTGTCAGGGCAATTGCCAGAGACAGATGCTTAATGGAGCTCTGGAGTAGAGAGAGAGCTGTCAATGTTTCCCCTAGTCACCAGCTGTGATGGTTAATCTTGAATGTCAACTTGACAGCATCTGGAATCAACTAAGAGACATGCCTCTGGGCATATCTGTGAGGGCATCTCCAGGAAGGATTAGCTGAGGGGAGAAGACCCTCCCCAAGGGTGGATGGCACCTTCTGATGGGTGGTCCATCTATCAGTCTGAGGAACAAAGCAGTTTTACTCGTCAGTCAATCTGCCTTGGTTTCTTGCTGGTGAGAATATCCTTGTTTCTGCTGCTGCTGCTGCTGCTGCTGCTGCTGCTGCTGCTTCCATCCATCACTGACATCAGACTCCAGCTTCTTTGTCATTCCAACATGGAATGAAGACCAGCAGCTCTCAAGGAACTTTCCAGACCTTCATCAGCAGATTGGGACTACTGAAGTATCAAGCTTTGCATGCTGAACAGCTGCTTGGGTCTCAGCCTCTTCAGGATGCAGATGGCCATTGGTGGACTACTTAGCCACTATTGTATAAGTCATTCTAGCCCATCTTCTTCTATAAGATAGATGATAGATGATGATGATGATGATGATAGATAGATAGATAGATAGATAGATAGATAGATAGATAGATAGATGATAGAAAGACAGACTGATTGATTGATTGATTGATTGATATAGAGTAATACGTATATACATACTATCAGTACTGTTGCTTTAGAGAACCTTGACTAACACAACAACACAGACTTTTCACTTTCTTTCCTGTTTCACACCCTTCCATTGTGTGCCTGTGCTCTGCCCTTATGTACCGTCTTGTTCCAAGCTAGAGGAAAGGAGAACAGGTCATTTTCCCATCTGCTTTACACGTCCTGGATAAGGAGGCAGAAACTCTTTATAGTCGCTGTTAGAAATCTGAAGTGTCCACACAAGTTCATACTTTAAATGCTTGGCCCTAGTTGGTGGGGCCTAGTTGGAGGAAGTAGGTCACTAGGGGCAAGTCCTTGGAGATATCTTATTTTCTCTCTCTCTCTCTCTCTCTCTCTCTCTCTCTCTCTCTCTCTCTCTCTCTCTCCTTCCTGGTCCTTTATGAAGTGAACAGCTCCCTTCCACCATATGTTTCTGCTGCCATGATGTCCTGTCCAAGCACATGGAACTAAATGAAAACAAACTGAACCCTCTGAGACCACGAAGCAACATATCCTTTTCCTTTCTTACATTATTTCTGTCAGGTGTTTTGGTCATAGAGGTGAAAGCTAACTAATATAGCTGCCCAGTCTGGGATAGCTTCGGGAATTCAATGAGGCTAGACTCAAATGTATTCAAATGCTTCCCTAAAGAGGGGAGAAGAATAACAAAGAAATACCCACAGAGCTCCACTGGGGTGGCATGGCTGTCTCTGATTAGAGTTCCTCCATACCCTGGAAGGCTCAGCTCATCAGTGTAAGTGGTGACAGCACCTCAGGATTTTCCAAAGGGCTTTGAAAGAAGCAGGGCTCTTGGGTGGTAGCTGAAAACTGAAGCTAAACCATGTTTTAGCCCTAGGCAGAAGTGTGTTCAGGTGCTCCTGCCCCCAACAATAACACATCTTCAAATAGTAATAACAATAATGGCAAGGATGGCCCCAACATCCACAACTTACTAAGAAGAATACCACATACTAGGATAAGCGCGCGCGCACACACACACACACACACACACACACACACACACGCCCAATGCTGTGTGACCATTTTTATCTCTTGCATTTTTCTCATTAAGAAACCAAAGCACGAACCACTTGAACACTGTGCTCTGGGTGGCAGAGCTGCTGAACACTACAGGCCAGGATGAAAAGCCAAGTTCATGGTCTATTCATGACCCCCCTGTGGTCTCCTGCTCAAATACACTTCTGCCTTCTGGTTATCTCTTTGTATAGTCTAAGAGCCTTTCTTTCTTCTAAGAGAAGCTACTAAACTCCATCTCATTCAGATGTTTGAGACTTTTCTGTTACACGATTGGATTGAGGTTTAGAACCAAATCTGTTGGGAAAGGATTTCCCTTCCTGTCTCTTTGTTGGTGGGGTTGGTGCTACACAAGTCTCTTTGTACCACCAAGATACCCTAGATGTTGCAAGATGACCCTAGACCCAACTTGTACCAGGCTATGGCCCAACAGAGAATAAATGAAGGGGCCTCTTTACACAGGTAGAAGGGGTGGATCTGAATCTACTCACCCTCATCATTCTGTTCTGATCACTATCCCTGAGGGTTCCTCTTACCTTCTAAGTTGCATTCTAATATCTGAAAGTAGGGTCAATAGCTTCCCCGGTACAAAGACAAAGAGATGGAGAGTGTTTCTTGCTACTACAAAGAGCTCTGTTTCTTATGAGGGGGGACTGGAGAAGACCCTACTGTGAGAGTTGAGCTCTGCCTTCCAGCCTGGCTCTTCCTTCATCTTACTGTATGACTCTGGACAAGCTGCTCACTAGTGCTGGGGAGAGAAAAGGGTTGGAGGGGAGCGTTCCATCAGAGAAAACTTAGGGGAAGTGAGATGTTCCCATTCCAAAGGCTAGGGTACAATGGGTAATCCAGGTTGCCAACATTTAGGGATTGTAGGAAACTGGGGAGGGAAAGCTGTCTTCCCTTCTATTCACTCAGGCTCTGCAGTGGTAAAATGGAGACATTCTGCTGTGATTGAAAAGAAAGGGAGAAGAGAGATCTCAGCAATGACACACAGGAACCTTTGGGATCCACTCCGGACCAGTGGGAAGGCTTCCACCTAAGTCAAACTGGGTAAACCGCCACAGCAGCTTTTCTCTTTGTGAATGCCTGAGGTGGCTCAGCTCTCTGTCATTCATTTTGCAGCCTGCATTTCAAGTTCACACTCCCAGGAGCTATCATACACAGCCCAGCCTGGGTGCCAGGAGCAAATGTCCAAACTGGCTTGTCACGGTGTCAACCATCCAGACAAAGCAGAACCGACAACTCAGTCCTCCACGGGGATGCAAAGGACGATGGAGAGATGGTGGCAGCATCACTGTCAAACACGTCACCAGAGGCTCCAGGAGACCCAGTGCTGATAGAGTGAGAACCTTTTTTTTTTGCAGACACCTGGCACCTTCAGCTACAGAAACTTTCTCTACAGTAACACCGTCCATTAAATTAGCATCCAAGACTGTCACACTTCACATAAGCTCCAGGACTGTGATAGCGCCTGTCATCTATACTCAGAACATCTCTAGCTGGAAGACCTGGGGACACTGAGGCACAATGAAGTAGCAACAGCTTTGTCACATGGAAAGGTTTTTGACGGAAGCACAATAAACTTCAGATCCTAAATCCCAAGTGGCACAGGCCTTTTTTTGAATCACAATCCCACCTTCTTCTTGAACTATGGAAGTTCAAGAAGAACTTGGAAATTCTCAATATGGCAAAAATTGCAGTCATAAAGGCACCCTCTTACATTTCCCTCCCACGGGACAGCCTAACCAGCTCTCCATCTCAAACTTCAAGAGCCTAAGAAGAAACTCGGAACAAAGAAAGGAAAAGGAGAGAGAAACCTGCCCTGCCCATTCTCTGTTTAGATGCCTTCACCTCTCTGGACTCCCTCTTCTGAACACTTTCAGATCACAACCCTTGTTCCTTCCAGGGCTCTGAATCTGCTTCCCTGCTCCATTTCTTTTCTCTGTAATGTTTATCACCTGTTAAGCTACTCTGTGAGGCACGTATTCTGTTGACAGCATCTCGGCTGTTTCCTCTTGGTAAAAATCAAGTCTATTTACCTGTTCCTTCACAGTTGTGACCCTGGTGCCTTAGCTAGTCCTCAGCATATAGCAGGTTCTTTGTGGCTATCTGTTGAATGAGTAGAAGAACCAGCCCTGGGGAATGTGTGGTAGATCGAGATGGTCCTCACAGCTTCCCTATTGGATCATGTTGGAGGGGCTGAGGCAGAGCTGCACCCGCTCCATCATGGTCTCTCAGATAAAACCACTGTCCAGCCCCCAAGTCTGTACATACTGGTTCACAGTACAGTGAGGACTTCAGTGCCAGCAGCTCAAGAGTGAGGACAGGCTGGGAGTGTCCCCAGGTACCTGGAAGCAGACTCATTGTTAACAGAAGCTGGTAAAACAAAGTCATGAGGACATCATGAAAAATAGTGTTGGCTCAGACACAGAAAGTGGATCTCCAGCAAGCAGGGACGTGTTGGAATCCCTCTGCTTTCAGACAGGGAAGGGCAGTGGCACAGGATAGAGATGTGGCAAAAAGTGACTACAGAATCTGCCACTTTCTCTGGGGCCTCTCAAAGAAGAGCCTCACTTGATTGAGGGACCCCCTGTGCGAGTCACTCTAGGGTCCCAGGATGCATGGCTCTGTCACCTCATCTCCTCGTTTATCTCCCTTGCTGACATTTTCTCTCATGTCCCTTCCATCGATTTGGCAGGTTTTTATCACGATGGTTTCTCTGTGTGTGTGACATTCCCTTGGGGTTGGTGGAGTGAGTGCCAGTAGACACACACTATACACACATGCACAGCAAGAAGGAGGCTGGCAGACAGACAGGGACAGTCACAGGGGAAGGAGTGCATATGTGTTCGTGTTCCTACAGACATACACACATGTAACAGTGAGATGCCCAGAACTGTGCAGACGATAAAAGGGAAAGCGAGAGAGACATCAATGACACTGAAAGAGACAGGTATATGGCGACAAAATGGCATTGACACCTAGCAGTGTGCACTCTTTCACTACAAGAAAAAATGTCTGTGGAAAGCAGTGCTCACCGAGTGAGAGACAGGGGCGCACATACCCACCAAACAGATGCTGCATCCAGCCTACAGATTGCACAATTCTCAAATGATCAAACAAAGGGCCCACATTTGCTCACCATTCTCTGGCTACCGGATATCAAGACAGGCACTTTCTACATGTATCTCATTTTAATCCTCAACACAACACAGAAGTTTAGTCCTATTTACTACACCCCCCATTGGAAAGACAGCAAACGAATCCCTGTGACCTGAGCAGGCTGCTCTCTCTGATGGCTGCCACTTCTGTCACATCCCTTCTGTGTTCTTGGAACCTCAGGGCTTGCTGTGCCTTCTGCCTGGATGGCTATTCCTGACAGTCACCTCTGGCTATTGCACTTTATACTACCTTGGCTCAGACAGTCCTTCCTCAGGAAGAGTCCTCTGGTGACTGTCTTTCAAAGGGTATCACCTCACTTTACTCCTCAGTCAATTCCATTTTCCATTGTGTTCCCCGTTATTTGACATGAGTCATTCATTCATTCCCTCATTCTTCCATTTGTGGTCTGTTCAGAAAGTAAGCTACCTGAAGAAAAGACCTTGCTACCTAGTATGTAGATCTGCACAGAGTCCCTAAAATCCACAGGAGCACCTGACTCATAGTAGGCACTCAGCAAATAGTTATTGGGTATTGGATGAATAAAGGGTTGAGGAATTAGTGATTTGGCTGAAGTTACAAAGTCAGAAAATAGCATGTGTGCACATGATACACAAGCATCTGTACACACACACACTCACATGCTCTACTCTCTACTGCATTAGCCATGCAGTTTCCCCACCTCAACCATCCCACCATCCTTCCTCATGTTAAGAGCTGGTGCCTGCTGAGGGGTAGTCTGGAACCAGAGAAAAGCATCAAACAGCAGTGAGGAGACCCTCTGTAAACGTCCTTCTCTCTGGATCCATTATGTACCTCACGATGATGAAATGGGTGCAAAATCTTTCACTGGACATCTAGATTGTAGCCCCCTAGTGTGGAATATGATGTATCAGAGGGAGAGTGGTGGCAGCAAAGGCCATCATCATCAAAGTATCCTGTGAACAAGCAGGGATGGGTACCATTTAGAAGAGAGAGCAGCCCCTAATGTATTAGCCGCCTACCACATGACCAAAGGAAAATTCTTCAGACCATGGAATTTCTGAGGGGCTAACAAAACAACACTCTCTGGGCCTTACCCTAAGCTGGAGTCTGGCATCTCTATCTGAGTCTTCTTCAGTTTCAAAGGGCTCCAGATCCATGGCTCTCTGACTAGCATCAATGCCACAAGAGCAAAGTCCTCTCCTAGGTGCTAGACACAAGAAATGATCAAGAGAGACAAAGTTCCTGCCTTCTGGAGACTCCATGCCAGTGTGCAGATAGGGAGAAAAACATCAATTGAATATTCAGATCCATAGGCAGTGGCAGGAGCAAAAATGACAGAAAGGAGCCACAGTGCCAACAAGAGAAAGATACCGTGGTAGGTGGCTCATCTTTGGATAGATGCTCAGCAGGGGTTCTCTGAGCATGTGATGGTAGAGCAAAAGCAGTCAGCATGAGAGGGAGATAGCTATAGAAGGCCACCAGGGGATATGGAGGAGGCAGAGGTCCTATATCAGGAAGGACCTTCACAGGTCTGGCGACACAATGGAAGCTGAATGTCAGTACAGAGGGGCCAGGGGCAGGGGCAGGAAGAGATCTTTCTAGAGGGGGGAGGAGTCACAGCATGGAGCTGAGGTCCCAGGTCTGGAACTTAGGTTTTGTGCCTAGAGCAGTGCTAGGAGAACACTGGTGGCGGGAGTGTGCAGAGGCCTTGTTCAGGCGGCTCCCCCACCCTCCTCTCCCCCTCCCACTGCTCATCCTGTTGTTTCCTTCTTGGCCTCCCATTAGACACAACATCAGGACCTTTGGGCAACTTAATGCTACAATGCCCAAAACTCCAAAATTGGAGTGGAGAGTATCCATGACATAGGCTTTCTATTAGGGTATTTGTCCTTCACTCTGAGATGAGCTGTAAAAAAAGATTCAAATTGCCACTTCCCTGGGTTTAGGAGTGAGTCTGCCCTTCTCATGAGATTGGAAAATGCAGACCCTGGGGTGTTTTACAGTGGGTTTTAGTGTCTAGTGATGGAAACAGCCAGAGCAACAGAATTGAAACAAGGAGCTCAAGGCCATGGAACTCCATAGCTCAGTTTTGTTTGTTCATTTTCTGGTCCATTCAATACGTGAATCAAGTTCTTAGGTGTCAGACACTGTTCTGGGGGCTATGATATATAAATGTTTTGGTTGTTAGCCTTAGCCCTAAATGGCTGCACCATCTCACCACTCCTGTGATACATAAATGAACTACAAAGATAGAACATGTGAACATCTCTATTCTCATGGAGTTTATGTCTTAATGTGGAAGACATACAAGTAAGAAATAAACACGACAGGTATAGAAATTATAACAGAAGAGTCTAAGTACTATGGATAAAAATGAAGGCATGTAAGGTTGGTAGCTGCTGGATCTGGTGGAGAGCACATTAGAGTTTCCCCGGGGAGCTCAGGGGAACCCCCCTGGAAACAAAGGCTTGGAAGAGAGTCATGATTATAGCTATCTGGAGAGAACTCCAGGTGAGAGAAGCAAAGACTCCAAAGCAGGAGATGTCTGACATATCAGAGGACTGTCACCTAGGACACTTCCTTGCCCTGTCCTGATTCTGAAGAGTGGGTGTTGAGAGCAAAGTGAGTTAGGGTGTGATATTTCCAGGGCATAGAACACAAAGAGTCTCATTGGGCACGGTGCCACATGCCTCCAATTCCAGCATTTGAGAAGTAGAAGCAGAAGGCTCAGAAGTTCAAGGTCATCCTCAGTGGCCTAGCAAGTTGAAAGTCAGTGTGGGCTACATGATACCCTGTCTCAAAACCCCAAACCCCAAAGAAAGAAACAAAAAGAATACATAGGTCTTTATAGACACTTTGGCCATTGGAAGGATTTGATACAAGGAAAGACATAATCCACCTTAAACTTTAATTAGCTTATGTGCACTGAGAAAAGTCTGGAGAGATAAGGGTACACACAGAGAGAATAAACAGGGGACTATTGTAAATACTTGGGTTTGATGCAGGGTAGTAGCAGTGATGTGGAAAATTGTCATATTCTGGAAATATTTTGTAGAACCAATAGATTTTCTGACGTATTGGATGTAGAGTAATGGATTAAAAAAGACGTTAAAGATGACTATGAGGTATTTAGCTTGAATGACCTGGTTGCTATGATCTGAGCTAGGTTAAGGAGTACTCGGGAAGAAGATGAAGAATTCGGCCTGGGCATGTTAAATTGAAGGTCTATGGAATGAACAAGTGGGGATGCCAGGGAGGCAAGTGGCTGTGAGAGTGGGAGTCAGGGGGTCTCAGTAGAGAGCACAGGGGTTAGAGACATGAGCACAAGATGAGGATTGAGGTCATGGAACCGAATAGCATCACTAAAGGATGGTATAACATAAGAGGCTAAAGGGAAGAGGAGGAGGGACCAGAAGAAGGGACCCATAAGCAGCAACTACAAAGGTGACAGGAAATCCAAGAAAAGGAGAGTCCTCAGAAGCAATAACCTGAAGAAAACCAACTTCCTTTTGGATGCTAGTGGATGTAGGACTTTGTTCCTTGAACTTCTTTGAGCCGTTTTACACAAAAAAATCCAATACTGATGTCAGAGTTTTTCTTCGGTATGTTTTTACTGAAGGACTGACTCAAGGTTTAGAAAACCACTGCCTGTCACCTGTCCTTACAAGTGTAGTGGCACTGCACATAGACATACCTGTTTGTTTATATGTTTCCTATGGCAGCTTAATGTCAAGACAGCAGAGTTGAACAGCTACAAGAGGCCATGTGGTCAACTGCGCATTGAGCTTTTATGGAAAAAGACTGCTGACTCCAGAATTAATTCCATTGTATCTACATGTCATCAGCTCACATCCTTCAGGAACATTTAGGATTTTACTTACATGAGGAAAAAAATAATAGCCATCTGAAGGCTACCACAATCGTTTTTGCTCTATTCAAGCTCTCTCTAAAAAAAGTAGCTCATCCCTGTGATCCCCACTTTACAAAAGATAAAAATAAGACTCAAAGAACTTGAATGTTCTGTCAAGGGTCTCCTGAATGGGTAAAGGATGAGTCTATGCTTAAAATCCAGGAATTAACCTCAATTCTAAGCTTCATATATGCACCACCATATTGATTTTTGGAACACTGTCTGATATGATTACAATAGAGGATGCTTATCCTTGAAGAGTTTAGGAACCTACCTGACACCACATTTAATAAATAGTAGGTCCAGGATTCATGCTCAGTGTTATGGATTGAGTGTGAAATGTCTCCCACGGGCTCATATGTTCGAATACTTGGTCCCCAGATGGTGGTGCTGGCTTGAGAGATTATGAGACCTTTGGAACTTGGGGCTACTCTGGTGGATGTAGGGCATAGGCAAATGGAGGCAGATCTTTGAGGGTTACAGCCTAGCCCTCACTTCCAGCCTGAATTCACTGTTTCCTATTTGCCATTCCAATGTGAACAAGCCAGTACAAGCTCCTATCACCATGAACTGACCCATTTCAGTCTTCCTTGCCATGATAGACTGTGTCCCTTGAACAATGAGTCAAAAAATTTCTCCTTCAAGTTGCTTCTGTCAGATATTTGGTCAGAGTAATGAGAAATAACTATGCACTCAGAGAGTATGATGCCAAGGCCCATGCCCTTAACTGTTGTGCTACACAAAAAAGTCTGCACCAGTGTTGATCCATGATAGTGGACCATGAGTTGTGATTTGGGTGGCAGACCACCCACTACCTCTGTGAAGAGCAGCTCCAGAATGGTCTCTTAACCCTGCCTTCCTTTCCTGTCCCATATCCCCTAATCCAAGTTCCCACTTAACCCTGCCTTCCTTTCCTGTCCCATATCCCCTAATCCAAGTTCCCAGCCTCTTCACCAAGCCTGAGTGGATAAAACGCACACTGGCAGGAAACAGGAACTGAGAGCAAAGAAACAAGCAAGGCTTCAGATGGGCCCCTCTGAGGAAGGAGCGACGCTCACACTCACTACTGTTAGCAGGAATGGCTGACTAATTACATTAGGTCCCAGGTGCAGAAATTCTGACTTTCAGGACAGGTAAGGCATGTTGAAATGTTCATTGTCATCTACAGGTCTTGGGCTTTTGCTAAAAGATTCAGTTTCGTCAAAGAAAGCTGTCCCCCACCTCTGTATCGCCCATGGCCTTGGAGTTAAGCAAGGACTGTAGACAGAGGGACAGCTTCACCACCAGCTGCCCGCTTCATCTCAGCTGTATCTAATCTCAGGCCAAAATGTCTCACTCTAAGCCCTATACCAGACTATTCGCAAGCTATGGTGGCCTTCATAAGAATTCCACAATGGATCCCAGTGTTGTTGAAACTGGGAGACCCTGAGACCCACACTGAGAGAAGATGTCATCGAGCTCCTAGAGGGGGGTAGGGCTGCTGTGGGCCATCAGGGCATAATGCCCAAGTCCTGTGGGTGGCATAATGTGGAATTCATCTCCCTCACTGTGCATAGTGGAGACAGGCAGAACAATCTAGACTCTGTCAGCAAGTTCCTCTGGAGAGTTCAGACACACTAATGAAGATGACTAAGAGGGAGAGCTGTCCCTCATGACCAGGGCCACTGCCACTCATTGTTAAGGTATCCATATTCATGAGCTGAAAGGACAGCTTCTATAACCCCTTGGACACAGAGATGATGGGGCAGAGGTACAGCATGCTGGTCCACATTTGTGGATAGGATGGGGATATACTATGAGGTCAAACACTCTGAACAGTGAGTTAGGGGACTATAGGAAATATTTTTAGTTATGGGAAATCCCCCAGGGGAAACCTTTGCCTCTTATAAATAGGACTCTGGGTCTGCACCAAGAACACTCAGCCAAACTCCAGACTCAAGCTCAACATTGCTAAGTACTACTCAGTTTTGCCAACAGTCATCCCTGTGCCCTGTCTGATCTTCTCTTAGCTTCACTTAATCTGGGGGTCCCATGAAGTTACAGGTACATAGAGGGTTCAAAGCACACCATGTATCATCGCAGCTCACCACACTGACTGTTTTCTAAACCTTTATCCGTCTGGCTTGTCTATGGTGTTCACTTACCTAAGTTTCTCGTAGAAATAAATAAATCTTTGCTATCACAAGCCTTTTGGGTCCAAGAAGGTAACTTTGGTAGGAGGTTATCCTTTGTGTAGGGAAATCTGGACCAAGAACTTGGTTTCTGTACCTAAGAGTTTTTCTTCAAAACAGTAAATTTGGTTTTGATCCTCTCCACATCATGGTTTTGAAGTTGGTAGATTTGTCCTAGACTCACCAATATTTTTCCTATTTCAAAGCTTTCACTTCTGTTACAGCACACCAAGTCTTAGTCCCCAGGCAGCGTAACTGAAAGGAAACACACTGAGCCAAATAAATCAAATCACCTCTTTGCAGCTGGCCTCCTGTAGGTTTCTATGGAGCCACAGGCTAGTATTTAGTTGTAAGACAAATGTTGAGCAGAACCCATCAAACCTTACCTGCCTTTCTGACATGATGTAGAGTTGCTCATGGTCCTTGGAGAAGGCCATGTCCCGGAGGACTGGGCCTGGGTCCACCACCTGCACAGTCTCATACTGGAGGGCATTGCCTTTGGGTCCATCCACCCGAATCTACAGGAAAAAGGAAGAGGAGAGCTGAGTTTAGATCATAAATGACTTACAGCTCAACTTCAGTCCAGAGATACTCCCAAAAGCCAAGGGAGAGGCTATGAGCTCTCTCCCTGCAAAGTGCGAAGGCCAAAACCAGAGACAGAGTGATACACGCCCACCATGACCTCATTTTGGAAGTATCACAGAGGAGAAAGGAGAGAGACCAGCCTGGGCTTTGGAAAGAATCTGGTCTTGTTCTTTGGTTCCAATGCCCCAGGATCAGATCTTAGAGGCACCATTGGTCTTTGGAGATGGGTACGGAACTGGTTTCAGGATTAGGGGAAGTAAGGCTGTCTGAGGTCAGAGTGCCATGCCACATTAGAATGACAATATTACTTGCCACATTTGTTAGCAGAAAACACTTTTGGTATAAGAATGTGGGCTAGTTCTTTGAAACTTCTACTCATATGCCATTACTTTACTTTACTTTGAACTTGAGGAGCCATCCCAAGAAGTTTCACATGCCTGATCATTTTTGGCTCACTGAAATCATGACTTATACTTTAGAATAGATGCTTGGTTCTAAAACCTCCTAGAGGTTTTATTCATGGCCTCAGGAAAGGCAATGTGAACATCACAGGAAAATGTGCCTCAGCCAGGAGACCTCCTTAATCTTTCAGGAATATGTAACAGAATGGATGATTCCTAAGCCATCCACAAATCCTTCCTAGAAATGTTTAAACAGTGAGGAAGATGGAAGAGACATCCACCCACACACCCCATCACTGAGAATAAACCTATAAAGACTTGAACTTTCTAACTCTACACAATGTTTGTCTGGCTTCTGGCCCAAGTCTCTAGAACCATCTGTAATTTTAATGTACAGATATAGCAGACCCATTGCCCCATGCTAAGGACACCACCCATGTATCCCATCACAAATCCCACTGAAGATATGGCTAGGTAAGAGCTAGGGGATCAGAGGATTTAATGATATGCTGTTAGTATGAGACTCTGTAAGGCATTTCTCATGGACCTTTAGAGGTTTTAGCAACAAAACTAAAGAACACATTATCTCACAAGTACTTTTATAATGTGCTCTCATTTTAATTTTCAACATGTAATTTTCAAACTCTTATGAGATCAAGGAGAATAAAAGAGTTATTCAGAAGATTTAAATGATAGAAAAAGGACACCTCAACTGATAGATCAAGTCACCAGAATGCCTAGTGGCACCTGTTTCTGCTGAGCTCCCTGAACCCTGATTCTAGATTATTTTATGGTTTTGTGTTTGATTGCTTGAACACTATTTATTTTTCAAATGAACAAATAAATGAAAATAAGACTCCTCTTTGCTGATTTCCCATTATGCTCATAAAAACAACAATAATAAGAGAAAACAAGCAAAGGCTCTAAAGAGAGAGATGTTTAGCTCTGCAGTTGAAATACCTCAGTGTCCCAGAGCCCTCCTTCTGTACCCACTCCTGAGTCAGTGATGTCTACATTGGCCAGATCCTTTCTTAATCTGAATGAAGCAGAAATCCATGCAAAACCATTTGCGATTACTACCCAAGTCTGATAGTGCAGTGATGGCCTTGGCCCGTGGCACAGCTAGGCTTCTTCCCAGGAAGGAAGGTTCTCTGGAGTGGGAAGAGTGATACTGAGCATCTTGGCTGATCTTCAGTTTTCTCAGGCCGCAGGCAAGCACTGGCTCCTACAGGGAATGCTAATAGAACTAAGAACCATCCAGCGCTCTTAGTCTGATCCCCAGTAGAAATTAAATTCAGTCTTCTTTATCATTCTGGCTCTAACTTTTCTACTCATTAGGATATGATAGGCTAGATGTAGTTGGACATCAGAGGAAATAAGCAAGGGACCTGGAAACACCAATATGGCAAATTTTCATGGGCCTGGCCTTGTTTGTTCCTATCTTCCACACTCTGCCTGAGTGGGAAGGCAACCGGGAAGCCTTCTCCTTTTCTTCTCCTTCTCCCATCCCAACCTAAACTATAGCTTTACATAATACAGAAAGATAGGCACTCATGTATCTATCTCTCAAGAGAACCTCACATAAGACATGGGTAAAGGAGTTTATTGTGAAAGTTGATAACTATTTGGTGAATAATCCTAAAATATAGGTAGAATGGACTAGCTTCCATTTCTCTGGACTCTCTCCAGACAAATAATAATTGTTCTTTATGAAATAGATAATGCTTTGGGCATTTGTACCTCATAACTCTACCACCAGCATTAATATCATCCTGGAGTCTGCAGGTGAGGCATAAGAGGTTAGATAACTTGTCCAAGGTCACATATTCAATGAACATGGATGTGGAGCTAACCTAGGCCTGACCAATTCAGTGTCCTTGCTTCTGTGAGTTTACACACTACACCAAGCCCTCACAGTGAGCCTCAAAGCCCCATACCATAGCCAGTCCTATTACTTCTACAAATCTGCATCTTGTCAAGAAGTCAAAGTAGTTGATGATGAACAAACATGATGCTGAGGTAGTGGAGGAATCATGTCTTTATCCTCTGTTCTTTAGGGAGAGATATGCATATGAACGAAGATGAGGTTATAAATTTTCAAAGTAATGAGCCTTTATAGTTTTGTTTTATACCTTGTGAAGTATTCTTAAATAACACTGTCTCATCTGATGGTGGTAAAATTTTTATGATGTTGCCTGTCAGCACAATAATTCTCATTTTACTAATGAAGAAACTGAAATGGGGATTATACTGAACCTTGCCCAAAGTTCAATGGTAAACCAATGTCAGGCTAGATTAGAACCTAGGTCTCTCCTGATTGCTGGCTCAGTGCTTGCCTCTTAGCTATTTAGCTTTTCCAAAAGCCTTTGACAAGGTTCCACATGAAAAGGTATTTAAAAATAATGAGTCTCCATGGGACCTCAGGCAGTCTGACCAAAGGAACAGAACTGACTTAAAGATAGGAAAGGATGTATTTCTGTGTGGTTAAGTAGAACTGAGAACTCCCAAAGCACAAGTATTGCCAACAGTAGTCTCGTTTCTAATGCATGGTCTAGAGGAGGGAGCAGGAAATTTTGAGGCTGATTCCAAGCTTTTGGGGATAACATAAAGCTCAGCAATGGGGACGAACTACAGAAAGAGGCTCTGCTTTCTTTGGGAATGAGAGTGAGGGAGGCATTATCCCTCTCACAGCCCTGCAGTTGTGAGTCTCAAGAGCAGAGGTCACCCCTATTGCATTCCAGATAGCTCTGTAAGTAGTTACTGAGTAAATGAAAACTACATTCTACCAACCCTACTGCACATGATCATGGTAAGAGGCATGATCAAGGAAAGGGACTTCAGAAGATCATTGTCTACCTCCAGCATTCTAGGACAGCCAACAAAATGTTAACCAGCATCCCATTAGGGTCTCACAGCCATCATCCTGACCAGTTTACCTGAGCATAGGCGATCCCACTCAGCCCACTCTTTGTAAGACAGAAAGACAGCTCAGATGTTTGGAGCTCAACAACAGCTCTGGAATGACAGCCCCAGCCAAGAACAGAAAAAGGAAAGTCAAAATGGGGGAGACGGCTATTGGCCAGTGCTTATGTTCCAGTCATAGTAGAAAGGCCACTCCAGGGCTTGGGAGGTAATAGCATAAACAAATAAGATTTGTTACTTTATATAGTGCAGATAATACTTGTTAGTCAGCTAAGCAGTAAGAAAGGATCAACAAAGATGTCCACTGTGTCTAAAGGCACGAAATGTAAGGAGACTGATTGGGGATCATGAATGTAAATTTGGTTTTTGAAGAATGTTAATCTCTGAAGCTGACGTAAAGGAGGAAACTATATCTCTACTTGGTGAGTCCACTGATGAAGTGACACATTTATTCACCATTCATCATTCATTTGTTGAATGTCTCCCTAATGAGCAAATGGATTCTAGACTCAGAGCTAGCTTCTGGAGAGGACTGGTAGAGTTCCAATCTTGCCTACCCGAAGGCCTGGCTCCTAAATGGTTCAAACTTCAATCCACTGAGGTCCAGAGTCAAAGGGGTATTCACAGGCTATTATTGCTTCTTTCTGGGAAGTCTATAAAATTGACTGGGGTATAACCAGGTATGATAAACTCAGTCCCATGTGAAGGTAGTGGATGGGAAGCATGTGTAGCTTAAATGGCTAATGGCCACCAAGATGGTATAACTGACCGGTAACTCAAAATGTACCATAGGAGACAAAATCTCTTGGGTCATTAAAGACTGAACCAAAGGAGCAAAGTTGGTAGTACTAATGGTTTTATAAAGATATGGGATACTGAAGGAAGGTAAGACTAGACATATGAAAACGACATGAGAGGGACAAGTGTGGTCATCTCTCTTCAGCACTGTCCTGAGGATGGAAAATGAATGGAGCAGATCCAAGTGCCAAAGTGCATCTTGTGGCAGGGGGAGATGTTCCTTCAGGCCCCATCTGAGCCCTGGAATGTTCTAGACCAACATTAGACAACATAAATATGTAAACCACTAATGTGGGCTATACATACTATTTAAAATTTCCTAGTTATGGTCACATTAAAAAGGAGATTTAAAGTTAATTATTATAACACTTTGTCTAGCTCAATATGCCCCAAATGTAATTACACTGACTTGTATAAAGATATAGGAATTATCAGTGAGATATTTTACATCCTTCTTCTCAGCCTAAATCGCTGTCACCTGAGGTGTACTGCACACATTTATTACATATCCCAATTGGGACCAGCTATACGTTCAGAGCTTACTATGTGACTAGTAGCTGTCATATTGAATCATACCATTCTTATCCCTACATTCTGATTCTGAACTTACTAACTTACTGGGCTAAGAATTTGGCTTGGTCACTGTCCTCTTGGGCAAAGATCTTGCCTAGTCACAATGCCCTAGAGTTTCCCAGGGACCTTCCATCTGCAGCACACTGAAACACAGCGTGTTTCATTGTCCTCATGTTTTTGGTGTTCGGGGAGGCTGTAGGCACCTACCTGTAGTATGGTCTCCCTCAAGTCAAGCAAGTCAGAATGCTCAGATGCACATTCCTGGTTCTGATCCAGCCTAGCACTTGGTAGGCTCATTGGACATACTCCTGCCTTCTCTTTTCACACCTTGAACTTGCACAGCAGGACTCCCTATACCCTGAGTGATATTCAAAATATATTAACAGCTACTTGTGGGAGTAGATTTCTGAAGGTTTCCATCTGTACCAGCTATACCTGCTGGGAGAAGGTCGCAGGCAGACAACTAGATGGTAACAGGCAATCAGGAGTGGAGAGCATCAACCATCAAGCACACAGATGCACTTCAGTGCTGACAACTGGGAGGCCACACTAGGACTTAACAATTGAGCATCACCCCTGTGTGGTCCCTGCAAGGGTCTCTATTATAGCACTGAACACACACTTCGCCACTCCCTCCATATAGCCCGGAGACACATACACACACGCACATGCACAACTCTGAGTGTCCAAGCTGTTTCACCAGCCTTCTCCAGTCAGTCAGTCTCCAGCCCAGTAGCTTCCTAGGCAGTCATCCCCCTTCCTTCTAGTCCCTCTGGCCTCCCGCCCATCCACTAATCAGCACAGCACCTATCTCCATCCCTGGCACTGGGAGTCTCTGCTCTGCCAGGCAGACTGCTATTGAAACATCAGCAGGGTGGCCTCCACAAAGGTCAACCATCCAGGGAGCTCCTGGCAGCTGCTTGTTTGTTTATTGGAACATTATCTGGGCCGGGCTGTTTATTTACATCTATTGAAGGATTGAACAATAAATATCGTCTCCCAGTAGCAGGCAGATGCTTGCACTGGAGCGTTCTGGCTGCTGTCTTGCTTGGAATAATCTCCCTAATGAGCAAACAGTGCCATTCATCTCTGAAGATGTGGGCCACCCCTGTCCTCCCTCCCTGCACATCCTCCCTAAACTTCCCCACGCACAGCTCTACCTGGCAGGCGGCATCCAGGTACAAACATTTGAGAATGGGATTTTTTTCCGGAAGACAGGGAAATGGAAGTAGAACTGGAGATGGAGGGAGGGGCATATTAAACCTAGAGGCAGGTTCCAGTCCACTCTGAAGTCTCTACATGGACCTTCAAATCTTGAACACAAAGACATGAGGCAAACTAACTAGTGGCCTGGATGAGACGCCGAGTCAGTCCTCCTTCTCAAGATGGGATGGTGCAGATGGACGGTATGCTTCACTTTCATGTTGGGCTAGACCAATGGTCTGGCCTCCTAAGTGCTCAGAATTTGAAGAAGACTCTATACATGAAATTATACATCAGTTGGTTTGCAAAGTGAAGCTTTTCCAGTGCAGGCAGGGATAGGTGAGGTGCCCAAGGAGAAAGACAAAAGGCACAGGTTTAACCCATCGTCTTAGAAGCCTTAAGTGCACAACTTTGGCTGTCTTCACTCTCTTGGCCTTGACCTGGCTCCTATTTGTGGTAGAAGTAGTTATAAGAGTCCTTGGTAAGGGATGAGTACCGAGGATGCATGCCCTGGAACACCACAGGGTTCTGATTCTCCTAGTCATCTCACATCACAAGTCATTTGGATCCCAGGTAGGTATTTTCTTCCACTGGCCATCAAAGGGTCTAGCTGACATTGTCCTGGCCACTGTCCCTCAGCATCTTGCCACAGAGGCTACAGAAGTAGATGAAGAGAAAAATAAGTGCACCATAGAGTGCCAGAGGCAGGCATACAATAGGTACCTGTTTGTTGAATAAATTATCTGAGGAGCCAACTTGGGTCTGAGATGTCATGAGTGAAATCATTACAGAAAGAGAGAGAGAGAGAGAGAGAGAGAGAGAGAGAGAGAGAGAGAGAGAGAGAGAAACATAAACATACACACACATATATATATATCCCTGTATTCACACATGCATGCACACACATACATATATACATAGACTCTGTCTCTAAAGATGAGATCATGTCTCAGTTCAAACATAGTCTCTGTAACTTCCTTATAATTCTATGACAAAGTGATGCAGGGCAGATTTTTCAGCTCTGATAATAATGCAGAAGAACAGGGAAGGGGACAGCAGGAAGACAGAAGCAGATCTGGGATGAGGTCTGAGTGGGCAGATTTTTCAGCTCTGATAATAATGCAGAAGAACAGGGAAGGGGACAGTAGGTTGGCAGGAAGACAGAAGCAGATCTGGGATGAGGTCTGAGAACCTTGGATAAGCTGACTGTGGTGTCAAGCATCTTGGGAAGGTGATCCTTCACTCCTTCTGTACCCCTGGAGAGGAGATGCCAACTTTGTATGATGGTAGACTGGGACCTCAAGCTCTCATCTGACTCTGAGAAGTTACAAGTTTATCTACTATCAAGCAGGCTTTCCTTGTGCCCTATACATTCACTTTCTGCCAGCATTCTCAAAACCACAAACTA
The DNA here is from genome assembly GCF_000622305.1 of Nannospalax galili. Classification (NCBI taxonomy): domain Eukaryota; kingdom Metazoa; phylum Chordata; class Mammalia; order Rodentia; family Spalacidae; genus Nannospalax; species Nannospalax galili. Next base: position 507,972 of record NW_008354790.1, on the reverse strand, counting down.
AAGATATCTCAGAAGAAAACTACTCAGTAGCGCCTTGAATTTCCCCAGGGCTTTTGTTTTTAAAATCTCCCCCGGTCCCTTGCTGTCATTTCCCATCTGCGTTCCCTGCTCCACCTCTTCTTTTTTCATAGTATCTGTTGCCTTCTAACTTTTTCCATAGTACATACATTTATTATGGTCATTGTGTGTCCCCTTGCTGAAATGCAGAAATGCTTAGCAGGATATATCTCTCAAACCTTTGACCATGCCCAGAGTATCTGCTCAAATATGTGTTGAGTGAATGAATGCATGCATGGATGCATGAAAATATCCAATTGTCATCTTTCTTCATTCTCATAAAGCAGGGGCTGCCTATTTTATGGTAATGGAAAAGGGATGTTCTATCTGGAATATCCAAGGGCAGGATGGAGTAGGAGCTGCCCTACCCAGGTCCAGATGGGCAATGGTAACCTACTTCACTGTCAGCATGGACTACCCCATGCTGCGTCTCTACTTCCTGACTTGAGCCTCAAGATTTGGAAAGTGGGTCTACATCCCATTTCCATGTTCATGCTGTTTAAACTGCCCCAGAATAGCACAAGGAAGACTCTTTGTTTTGATTTCCTGATTCCAGCCAGGAGAAAGAGAACGCAAAAGAACAGCAAGACTGTAAACAGCAATTAATTAGACAGGCACTGTGTGTGCACACGAATCCCACGCCGCGTTACCAAACACTGCTGGGACAACCAGTCCCCTTGGGTCTCTTATTACACACATTCATAAGGCTGAATGATGAGTTCTAGGCAGTCATTAGCCCTTCTGCCCCTATTGTCCAATCTACAAAATCAGAGACCGTGACTTCAGAACATTCCCCTTCTGCATGGGTGGTGACACAAAAGAACAAGCTCCAACTCCACAAAGCAGAGATGCTGAAGAAGTGATCACCAAAGTCAACATGATTGATATAAAGCAGAGACCAGAAAAAGGTTCAGATTCACATATTTCAAATGCAAAATATTTAAAAATCTTGCCTCTGGTTGCACATCCCCACAGATCAGAAGCCTATATGCTGGAGTTACAGGTTTGAAACTTTGGTGTTGTTAACCATCTTTTGCCCTGAGTAGTCTTTCCTCACAAACTTCAGCTGGCCATTTCTCATGTTTCTCTGTTGATACGGGAGCCTAGGCAGACTGTTCCCACGCCCAGCAAACGAGTACAAATGAATAGATAGTTAATTTACCACCTGCTATGCATCAGGTACCACGCCATGTGCTTTATACGCATCAGCTCCTTCTGGTGTTTGGCAGATGGACCACGCTCATCCATGTTAGAAAAGATCAGAGTCCTGAGATGGAGCACACTGGCAGACAGTAAGCCTCTAAGTCCATGGCTCTGCCACTTAGGAGCTATGTGCTGTTAGACAATCCACTAAACTTTTCCAACCATCACTCTGTTCATGTTAAAAGCAGAAACAATAGCAACACTTTGTTACTATGGATTCTGTGTGAGTATGATAATGTTCCAAACATGTAAAATATTTATAAAGGAATAATAGTCATGTTTCAATAAACACTAACAATTAGGGCTGAAGAGAAAGTTTGGATAATAAAGTACTCATCTTGCAAGAATGAGGACCTGAGTTTGATCCCCAGAACCTTTTTTTTGGTTGTTGTTTGTTTTGTTTTGTTTTGTTTTGTTTTAAAAAAAGCTTAGCATGGTGGTGCATGTTTCTAATCCATTGTTGGTGAGATGAGACAGGTGAATCCCTGGGGCTCACTGGCCAGCCATGCTAGCCTGGGTAAGTTTTCAGCCAGTGAGACTCTGTCTCAAAAAAATAAAAGCAAGGCTGACAGGGCTGGCAGCACCTGAGGAGTAAGACTTGAGCTCAACCTCTGTGAGTGCACAGAGAACATGCTCACACATGTGCACAAAGCTATCAGTTAGTACTGTACAATTATTACTACCGAAATAAACACATTTCCATGACCATCCTCCAACACTAATGGGAACTATAACATCATGTTCCATAAAAAGAGAAGAGAGAGGATATGGCTGATAGACTGGGCTCCAACACTTGATCAGGTCTCCTAAGGGCTGGAAAGAGAGAAAGGCCCCATAACTCAGGCTACGGCTGAAACAGACTAGAAGCTGGAGAGTACTAGATGGAGGGCAGGGAGCCAGGCTCACAGGGGTCCATGCCCATGGGTGGATTGTGCAGACCATGTTTCAGCAACACAGACTGGACAACTTCTCATTCTGTTTTCAAGTGCAGGCACTGTCTGGGAAATTGAGTCTGTGCTCAGGAATGATTCATAAAGTCAGCCACTTTGGGGGAAGGGCAATGAAAGCAGCTTTGCACCTATGAGTTAGCCAAGTTGCACAATGGGAAGAGGAGGACTGAAGACTAACCTCACTGTCAAGGAGAGGCGCCACACATCCCTGAGAACCAGGACAGGCAGAGCAGAGTCAGGACTGACAAGGCACTAAGAAACATAAGGACCTGTTTCAAAAGGGGGTCGTGCCCTCTGTGGAGTTGGCACAGAGATATGGATGGAGTTCTTCACCCACAAACCTGTCTCCCCTGAAACTTTTCACAAACCACTTTTGTCCTATACATGTGGTACCACCATCTCGCCTCTCTTCTATATACAATGTTAGGACCATGAACAGGTTAATATGGATAAGCCACGCCAAGCACCTGGAACAGCAGGGAGCTGTGAATATGATGGGCAAGCAAGCAGTTAGCAGTTGTCCTCTGCAGGCATCCAGCAGATGATTCACATAGCTGTGCCTGGAGCAGTGGGGGAACCCCTGTCTAGCTCAAGGCTCAGGAAAGTGGACTGGAAATGGTGGGCCCTTGCCTGAGCTGGTGTATTATTCTGTTTACTCTGAAATGGTCAGGTTGAAAGGTGCTAGCAGACAGCTGCAGAGTAGAGACCTTGCAAGTGTCAACTGGATGAGGAAAGAGAACCTATCTTGGTTTCATCTTAGGCTTGACTCTTTTATATCCCCAACTTTACCAGAGGCCGTACATGCCTCTGCTCCTCAGTCTGTGGGTCCAAACCCCATCTCATCAGCATCACTACTGTAGCTTCTGAGCTGAGCTCTCTTTCTCACACCATCCTGTACATCTTCAGAATATCTTTTACCATCACCCTAGAGTGGTGCCCCAGTAAAATCAAGACTCCTCCTGGCCCTTCTTCCAATTCCCTCCTTCTTCTTGTCTCTTATCTTCCTCATCAGCCCCCAAACTGTGGGACACTAACCACCAAAACATTGCAACCCAGGCCCTCTAGGACTCAATGAGCCCTTGCAGAGTCCTTTCAATCTCCTCTCTGCTGCCATTCAACCAATCTAGTTCACAAGTTCCTCTGAAACTGGCTCAGGACACTCTTAGGGGGGATTCTTTATAATACCCGCCTACCCCCATCACCTCCTCACGTGGCATCTATCCACATTATGTTTGCCACCAAGCAAAGCTGTCACACGTTTTGGCCAACTCCACAGCCTCTCCTTTCTTCCTCTCATGCTTCTAGCATGTTTCATTTCCATGCCAGAGGACCAACATCTCCAGGGAAAGTCTTTGGGGTGGGGCTTTTCAAGGATGAGGTGTAGACTTAGCTACATCCCTCCCTACCCTGCTTCCTATTAGCATTTGTAGCATGTGTTCTGTTTGTAGGGTGACCTCTGCTGAATTGTGGGACTCTGGATCGCAGCTCAGAGCTACTGTGAGGATTTCACCAGGTGGATTATGAAATGCCCATGGTCAAGTATCAAGCACACAGTAGGAATAAGCACTTGTGCCTGTGATTTGAAGCTAGGTAGTGTGTCATGTGCTTGGTTAGTGTGAAGATGTGAAAGAGACCATGGAATGCTGATGGTAATGTAGCAGAACACTGCTCCCCAGCAAGGCCTCAACAGCTGGTAAACACCAGTTGCTTAATAGATGTTTACTAAATTAACCAATGAACATATGAACTCCATTACTAATGGGATAGACCAAAAGGATCCAGTGTTCTTAGACACCCTGAGACTCTCTCCTAAGCTTATCTCTCCTAATGTCGATCCTAAAGGACTACCGGGCCTCCTAACACCAAGGACATCAGCAACATAACCCTATATGATTCCCATTCTCAGATACTGCTCCCAGCTGTCTGGGAGACAACAGGGGATCGACCGCTGCTCAGCCCCTAGGCACTGTTCTGCAATTTCCTTGAGAAATAAATAACCAAGGGAGCATCAGACAAGTGTCTATTACCTCAACATCTGCTCCCTCTGATGAGTTCTGCTCTGGTCCTTTCCCTACAGCCTCATCAAGCTGCTGGGGCACTGGTCCTTCTGTGGAGCATGAAGACTACCTCTCAGGGACAGATGTGTGTGCTTTTGTATGGCAAAGAACAATCTATGCTTTCTCGGAGCAAAGGAGAAAAGCACTAGCTTCCCAGAAGGGAGAGAATGCAACTCCCAAAACAAGGATGAGGAGCATCCCTCCTTCAGCCTCTAAACCTAAGAATCACATGGTGCCTCCAATTGAGAACCACACTAGTCTATGTGGCACCACCTGGATGCCAGCTGAAAGACCAAGGGATGCTTTGCAATATTAACCGACTTGCAAATCCCTGAAACAGGCAGGGATTTAAGTTTTGATCACAGGGGATCTACACCAGGATACACACACACACACACACACACACACACACACACACACACAAGCATTGATGCATGCCATATTGCTGGAGACTCAGCTCAGGTATGACTGAGAATCGAAGTTTCCTCCACCCTTCCACTGAATCCCAGGACAGAGTCCATGCCTTCTTCACTCCACAACTTGTTCATGACGTTCTTCATACATTGTGACACTCAGGACGCATCTTAACAGGGGTCTTTGCATGTGCATTCGTCTTTCCCTCACGTTCATGTGCTTCATGACTACAGGGGCCGTATCACAAAATACCTCAGAGGAACCCCAGTCTGGAGTTGACATTTTCTAGCTTCAAGACTGTACTAGGCAACAACACATCTAGAAATAGATGCTGTTAGGTGTCATGGTGAGACCGTCCTTACTGTCTGTCCAGCAGCAAGTTACTGGAGCCCCTTGGAGTGGGCCTCCCTCAGTGCCATACCACAGACCACTGCTTGTGATTTTATGTTTCCTCTCCCTATCTTGTGCCTGGGCATAGCCGCCGTCCCTTGCTTTTGAAACAGTAGCTACCCCAAGAGAGAAGCACTTGAAACTATCCCAAATGAGCTCCTAAGAATTCATGAGGCCTGGGGAGAGACATGTAAATGGTTCACAGTTAGAAAATCTGTCCCCAAAGACACTATGGGGAAAAACCCTTCCCTGGCTTTAAGTTGAGGGCATCCCTGTGTCTGGATGACATCACCAGATAGAGTTGGAATGTACAGATGCTAAGAGCTGGGGGCCCCCAGCCCAGGGGGGGGAACACTCTGATATCACAAAGGCTCTTTTGACCACTCCTCATCCACCCACACCCTCATTTGGGAGGCGTAAAGGCAGTCTCAAGTCAGACAGTGACTTTTGACCTCAGTGAGGGAGCGCCTAGAGGAGGAGGAAGGCACCAGAGTTGAAGTGCCTTGGTGCCTGGAAGGGAAAAATACTACTACTACTACTACTACTACTACTACTACTACTACTACTACTAGTATGTGCCTGTATGGTTGCTCATTCTGCCAAAAAGCCTGTGGAGTTAATTGCAGAGAAACACATTTTAAAATAAGATATTGGAAAACCATCCTCTCCGTCACTGGCCACAGTGATTACAATTATTTATGCGGCATCGCCATGGCCCATGTGTTTCACAGCAATTACACTATTGATCTTGTGGCTCAGAGGCACTGAGCAAAACCCACAGAGACTGTTCATGATCCTTTGGGAATTGTTTCTCCCATGTTCCAGATGTGGAAACTGAGGCCAGCAAGGAAGTGACTGTAGAGAGTCAAGGCCATGAAATTCAGTGACTAGGATACAACTGGTCATCAGTATACTCATATAATATGCTAATGATGTATTAACATACTAACACTAACATGGTGAGGTATTGATTTGGTCAGCATTTACTCTGTCCTGGTGGTGTTAGTTTTTAGGTTTGCCCAAGAAATTAAATAATGTAGTGACTCAAATGGGTTCTACAAGTTTCAAACTCAACTCTGCTTGGAACTAGCACCATAAGTTTTAAGAAATGAGTCAACTTCTCTAACTCTTGTTTTCCTCACTCATGAAACAAGTGGACCTACCACATGTGGCTGATGGGACAGTGAGATGAGATCATGGATGACATGCCTTTAGCTCAGGACCTAGCACACAATCAGAAGTAAACTAAAGCCACAAGATATTCCTTGAATCACGCCACACATTCAGTAGCCCATGCTCCCCATCTCCGTGTTTCCCAGCTTTACCACTGTAAGAGGGAGAGGAAAGCCTTGCTGTGTTATATGCCTCAATACTGAGACTCATAGTAGAATCAATAACATGTCACTCTTTCTTAATCTTAATGATATTGAGGCAGGGTCTGGCCTTGGACCTCTGTTTCTAACTTGGATGAAGGTAGAGATGGTTCTGGAGCTCTGAGTTCCCTCTCTACCTTCTGCACTCCATCTCAAAACAAATTTCTCCACTATCTGTCCTTCAGCTCAGAGTTAGTATGAAGCTAATAATGGTTCTACGAAGTCTCATTTATGAAATTATTGTGTATTCCATGTATTTTGAGGACATGCTAAGGGGTAAACCGTATTGCATGGTGGGAGTCTTAAACTGTATAGAATTAATTATCCTTCATAAAGTTTCTTGCTGTGGGAAGTTCCATGGTTCTGGGGAATAACCTCTTACATTGCATGGGGTCAAGGGATAGATACCAATCACAAAAAGACAGTAAATCACAGTGGTAATCATCTTGATCTAACGTAAAGACGGTGGGAAGGGAGATAACAGAGATGGGAGGTAATGGGGCTTAATAATCAGTGACAACCCTGGATGACCAAGGAAATGTTAGAACCAAGAAACAAGCTGGAAGGGAAAGCTTGCATGTGTGGAAGAAAAAAAGCAAGTCTGAGATGTGTTGAACATCAATCAGGTGCTGGTGGTATGGTCAATAGAGTCTTGGTGCCTTTGGAAACTCGGGACTGATGCCTGGACAACAGGTTAACCTGAGCCTGCCCTCATGCAGGCTTCGTGGTCTGCACTAGTACCATTCATCTCCCTAGGAATCACTGAAAAATAGCAGGGTTAGATGCTCTCTGAGGTCCAGATTACAAAATTGCACAGAATAGATATCTATAATTATATATAGCTGTATGTAATTATATTATTGTAAGTACGAGTCTGTCTATCTTTATTATATAGAAGGCACCATACACATACATACATGTACATATTTGTTGTTAGCTCCAGGGCTCCCATGGTAAGAGAGACTGGAACTACTGGTGAAAGATTAGCAGATAATAGAAGCAAGGATGGAGGAGTTGGAAGCATTTTTTGAGGCACTGAAGAAATGTGTCATTTTTTGTGTCACAATTTTCACAATTTTACTTACAGCTGTTTTAGGGACATTTTCCCCCCAAAGTCAATGTGAGTTTCAAAATAAAAAATATACATACTAATAAAAAAGCACCAAACTTTCAGGATTTATTCCTTACTGTGACCTAGGTTTGAAACAAGATGGTGTGCATGCTGAGGATTGAGGCTGGTTCCTTTTCTCCCCTGTAGACCTTAGGTCAGTGTTTCTGGTCAGCCTCCAGCCAAGCTCTACCACCAGAGGCCGCTGGTTCCCTTCTGTTTCTTTGGGGTCTCAGATGTGGGCCCTAATCAGCAAGGAGGGGAAATGGCAAGGGGGAAGGAGGGAAGAGAAGAAGGTGAGAGGTGGGGAGCAGAGGGATGGAGAACTGAGATGTCATAGGCTCTTATACTCCCCAACTCAAGAAGAGGTCTCCACCGAGCCTTCAAATCCCAATTCGTAGGTTATACATCCTGCTTCTTGGCCCATAGACTTTGATCTAGTAACTGAGCTTCTTACTCCTTTACAGAAAAACCTTTGTGTTCCTCTCAGCCCAACAGGAACCTGATCATACCAAAGAAAGACAAAAAGAAGCCAGCATCCAATGATGCCTCATGTCATTTAACCTTCTCCAAGATTTCTGGGCAGACGATTGTTTCCTCATCCTCTAGGGACTATGAACACCTTTTATTTCCGACACTACATAAATACTGTCAGGAACTTCAGGTCACCTCATCCTCCACTGTCCTTAGCATGGTGTTGTCCATCTGGATTCCATGCCCTTCTTCTGCCTCTGTCCCTTCCCAGACTCCTCCATTGGTACCTAAGAGGAGCACTGAGAAGGGCTGAGAATGTAGAGATATTTCTGTGTCTGGGGCTTGGGGGATAGGACCAGAAAGGCTCTCTCGCTGGTCTACCCGGAGTGGGCTCTGAGAGGCTCCTTTTCTCTAATTCATTCCATCACTGAACACTAATTGAGCACCTATTGTATAAAATCCTGCTCAGAGATGTGGAAGATTCAAAGGGAATTTGGCTGGTTCTCACATCCATGGCCTCCTTGTCTAAAACAATTATGCTTCATAAGGCAATTTATAAAGAAATTTCACATTTATTTTCCAATTTAATTCACACCAAACATAGTAAGTGAACAATACACATTTGTGAATTAAAATGAGCCACTATCCCAAGAAGATAAGGACAGTTATTTTTATTCATGTTCTGTATAGAAACAAATGAAGTTTCAGAGGCCAAATGACACACCCAATGCCAGATAGAGCTAACAAATGGGGCGCTCAGACTTTTCCAACAGGTCCTCTGCCAACACTCCTTGCCAATCATACCCCCTCCTTCTGAGTGAAGCATATGCAGATACCAGGCTATACAGGTCCCAAAGGGGAGTGGTTAATGTCTGAAGGGTACTTCACTGCAGGGTGGTACCTTGAGTTGAGTTTAAAGGAAGAAGAATACATGTCCTGGGGCAGGCTAGTGCGAACCAGGGCAGAGATAGCAGAAAACAGTGTGCATACAATAGAAAGTGGACAGATGTAGTGACTCAAAGGAACATGATGAGAAGGAGGTCGGGGATGGAAGGTTAGATACAGGAATAAGACACTTTTGAATGTGTTTCAAGGCTCTGGGCTTTAGTCTGAAGGCAAAGTGGAGAATGTTGTATATTTCAGAGACAGAATCTGATCTCATCTTTGTGAAATAGAGATAATACATAATCTTCATCTCATTTTCCCCAATTTGAAGAATTTGCTGCACAACCCTTGAAGATACATATTGAATTCCCTTAACAAAGGTAAGTATCTACCTATTATCTAAAATAATGAAAAACAAAATGCTATGCTACCACCCTGAGCCTACCTAATTTGTCTGGAAGGTGGATAACAGATGTTCTTCAAGTGGTAAATCCATTCTAAGTTTAAATATCACAAGCTGAAGATTACCTAACCAACCTATGATGGCTAATCTTCATTGTCAACTTGACCGGATTTAGAATCACCTAAAATACACCTCTGGGTATGTGTGTCGGGAAGCTTCCAGAGAGGCATAACTGAGGAGGGAGGATCCTCTCTGAATGTGGGTGGCTCCATTCCGTAAACTAGAGCCCTCAACTGAATAAAGAAAGAAAAAGAAGGAAGGCAGTTGAGCATTGGTTTTCATCTCTCTCTGCTTCCTGACTGTGGATGCAACGTGACCAGCCACCTCATGTCACAGCCAGCATGCCTTCTATGTTGCATTGTATCTCCCCTCAACCCAGAGTCAAAACAAATCCTTCCTTCCTTAAGATGCTTTTGTCAGGTATTTTGTTATAACAAGAAGAAAAGTAACTAATACACAAACCAAACACCCTAGTTTATCAACAGAATACACTGGAGTCATGGCTGTCTCCACTCATGACCATGTAACTGAGTGAGGGCTATGGCTGGGCTACCACTGCCCAGTATCACAGAAGAGCATCAAACCATGGATTTCTGGGCCAGGAAAGGAACACAATTCAAAATTTGAAGTGTAACCTCTACTGAACATGTGCTTCTTTCATACCATCATAAAGCTGAAGTTCTCTAAGTCAAATCATTTTAAGTTGGGCACTATCTGTATTTTCTTCATATTTATTTTTATTGAATTGTTGTGCATTAAATATGTCTTAATAGTATTTGGACCCCCTTCCTTATCTGCACCCCCCATAGCCTGCCTACCTGATTTCATGTATTCTACCTAGTCAAGTTTGTATGCCCAGATGTCCCTTGGTGCAAGTTCATCCAGTGGAGCCTGTTTAGCATATCTAATATATATATA
>NW_008354790.1:403417-497664 GCF_000622305.1 Nannospalax galili | reverse complement strand
TAATATCTGTGTATGGAATTATTCCCTCAATTCTCTAAGAGTCAAATTTTTATGTTTGAGTTGAGGTAATAACACATTTCTTTGCAACAATCTTTCTAGCTGAAGTTTTGAAAAACCTTGACATTCTTAGTACAAACTTAATGAATCAATTCAGGCTCCTGGAAAATGGTGGATTTAGTATTTTAATTTTGTTCTCTGACTGAATTGTTTTGGGGGCAGAGACCCTGAACACTCACTGGCTTCCAAAATTGTAAAACAGACTTAAAATTTCTCTATAAAACATTTACTCAACAGTAGTTTCACACCTCAAACTTTGAAAAGGGTTTCCATGTATATTACATCAGAGTGCCCTCACATCCTTGGGGTTTAAAAAGAGTCCTTAGGCACTAGCTTTCTAGCAGATGAGGAACAAAAGCCTGGACGAGGAAAGTCTTTACAAAGTCCTGTTACCTTTGTAAGTTCCCTGAAGTCTCACTGCTCCGGAGCCTGCCTCCATTACCATGGGGCCTTCACACTCATTTTCCTTTTAAGGATCCTGCAAATAAAGCATTGGGGCTCTGACTCAGAAAATCCAGTTTAGTCCCTGACCTCTTCAGTTCCATAAATGCAATAAGATGAATAAATAGGGTGTTATAAACCTATTTGCCTATAAACCTGTTGCTTGGGCTTAGTTATACCGTTGTGTTGTGTTATATAAGATTTAATTAGGTTGGTTTGGGTTAATTGCATTGGATTGGACTGAGTTGGATTGGATTAGACTGGATTAGATTGAGTTAGATTAGGTTGAATTAAGTTGGGGCGACTTGGATTGAACTAGGTTAGCTTTACTGGTCTGTGTGTGATTCAGCAAGGCTGAATCTCAAGTCTTCCAGATTGCTTCCGTGGTATTCAATGCCCACTTACTCACTCTTACTGAACCACAGTGGTCTCACAGTGACCAAGTTGTGTGTGGCGAAAGCGAAGTGAGATCTGACAAGCGTAGGACAGTACCATATTGATTAGACACCAGCTTCAGGACCCTCTTGAGCAGTCCCTTCCCTCAGCTGGCTCAGGTTACATCCATCCAGTCTGCTTTAGAAAGGGGTGGGAAGAGAGCCAAAGGCAGGGAGTGGAGAACAAGAAAGAGGCAGATAGCGCAAAGGGGTGGGGGAGAGGCAGCTAAGTTTGCATGCCTGTGAGCAATCTCTCCAAGTGCAAGAATCTGACTCCTGGGAAAGGCTGTGATTCGTTTTCCCTCCAGACCCGAGGTAACTCGGTCAATGAAACTCAATCCTGAGTGGTTGGGACATAAGGTCATAGACAGAGGCAAGACAATGTCAGAAGTTCATCCACACACAACAAGTGAGCTTGCAGGTGGGTAGACGGAGGGGAGGTAGACAGGAGGGCAACACTCCTTAGAGTAGCTTTGGGGGGTTGGTATCCTTCCTAACAGACAGGTGCACGCTCCCATCGTTCTGAGCGCCAGAGGAGATCACAGTGAGCTTAACCCTTTGGTAACTCCTTCTGCTCACTAAAGGTGAACCAAGGAAGAAAGAGCCTCAAGGGAAGGGTATCAAGTTAGTTTGGGCTCAGTTGCTCTGGATGTTGGGGAACTGGACCAAAGGAGGAGGGTCAGCTGTTCTGTTCCTTCTTCCTGTCCTTTCCATAGGACTGGGAGTCAAGGATGCACAGTTTACTGCCCCACCCTCATATCTCCCACAGAGGGGGAAGCTCTGTAACTCTCACTAATACCTTTACCTTCTGTGCTCTTTCCCAGAAAATAGGAAGGAGGAGGAAATCTTTCAGAGCACCTTATCACCATGTGCTTGGCTTTCCTTTTCTCTTCTCCCGACGCCAATCTCATCTGTCTCTGAAGGCAGAAATCTAATCCATCTGTGTTCAGAACAACAGGTAAACCCAGCAGCTACTGCAGGCTGCATAGGGCTACAAGGGGCTGACTCAGAGAGGTGCTTATATGTGCATGTATGTGTGTATGTAAGTGCCTGTGAATATATGTATGTGGCCACCCACCCCTGTGCACGCTCATTTGTGTGTGTGTGTGTGTGTGTGTGTGTGTGTGTGTGTTCTCTGAAGCCGCTCTTTAAACCAGTATAGAATCTACACAGAATCTTGCATCACCTCCTGATGCCAGTAGGTGGCAGGGCTGCGACAGGCCTCTGATTTCAGTTCCTATGGTTTTGGGCTCAAGGCTTGATCCAACTATAGAAAGAATATTCCCACATGTACCCTGAGGTTGCTCATGCAGAGGTCCTGGGCAAGAGGATTTGAAGGAGAGCTAGCCAAAACTCTGAAATATCCTTTCCACCTCTCCCACTCACTTCTCTATGTTTCCCCTAATTTTATCCAGAATAGGAAAAGCCTTATTAATGTTTATGGAGGATCTGCTATATAGTTTTTAGACCTAGTGGGTATTAATTCTGCCTGTTATATTTCTAAAAATGCAGCTTTTCAGGCCCTGTCTGTTCAGATCCTCATTCAAAAGAGCAGCAGAGACCCAGGAACTTGCCTTTCAAATAAATTCTTTTGTTGATTGGTATGCCATGTCTAGGGAACCCTAGATTGAGAAATGGAAAATTCTGGTGACCCAGGGCACCCACCTAGACCTGCATTTTGGTCTTGTGTCATTTATAATTCCTTCCCTCTGCTTCCTACCCTTCAGCTGCTTGGCCATCACACTCCTCCACCCTGGGGCTTCAGCTCTGCATTCTTCAACATTTTTAAAATTTATTTTTATTTTATGTGTATGAGTGTATTGCCTGTATGTATGCAAGAGCACCCATGTTGTACAATTCCCAGGGAGGCCAGAAGAGGGCATCAGATCTCCTGGAACTGGAGTTATGGACAGTTGTTAGCTGCCATGTGGATGCTGGGATCTGAACCTGGGTCCCCTGCAAGAACAGCCAGTGCTTTTAACCTCTGAACCATCTCTCAAACTCCCCAGCTCTTCATTCTTAAGCAATCACATCACTCTTTTTTCCTGGTGTTATGAGACTTCTGGCCTTCCTGTCCCCTAAGAAGGTTTTCTCACTCTGTAGAGGACAGCTGCCATCCTTATCTTGTTCCTGTGTCCTCACCGCACTCCAGCATCCCCCTCCAGATCCACTTGACTCAAACTGCCCTGGTGGAGAGTCCCACAGATGAGCACCCTGAAGCTTCACCCAGGGGCATGGTGGAGAAGCAGGGCAGCTTCCTTGAAAGTCAGCATGGCATGAGATCCAAGTGGTCTCTCTGGTACTTGGGATGTCAACACAACCAGGCCCCGAAGTCCCTGTATATCTCAGTTCACTCTGACTGTCATAACAGATTACCACAGACTGCATGGTTTACAATAGCAGAAATGATTCTCTCCCAAGCGTTGGGGGTTCCGAAGTCTGAAATCCCATGGTCACATCTCTGAAAGCCACAAGCACCATCCTCTTCCTACTTCTTGTGGCTGCCCATAGCCCTTGGTGTTCCTTCCCTTCTTCCTCGTGTCTCTGTTTTAATTCCCAGTTCCTTTCTCCTCTGCAGGTACTGGTTTTATCCTAACTTGATTTTACCTAACTTGATTTTACCTATTTCCAAATCAGGTCTCATATACAGGTGCCAAAGAATAGGAATTGAACATTTCTTTTAGGGGACTGCAATTCAACCTACAACAGACTGTAATGAAGAAGCTCCCTTCACTTCTTCCATACTGCTGGGAAAGGAGAGCAAAGGAGGTCTCAGTGCTTCCCTAAGTATCCAACTGCCTTTCACACTGGATAAAATAGTTGCTTTTGGTAGGCACAGTATGAAAGCCATACACTCACATACAGCCTTTATGACATCCTGGATTAGAAGAGTTTAAAGCATGTAGCTTTGGGCTTCCCCATGCAGTAGTTCAGAATGTGGGTCCCTGTCCAGCAGCTTCTGATGATTTGACAGCAATACAAATTCTATGGACTTTCTTAATCAGGCACTTGGGTGGGGGGAGTGGTTGGAACCAGCAGTCTATATTGATGCTTTTTAATGCTTAAAGTGATTGCTCCAGTAGCAGAGACATAAAGGTGCCCCCAGCAAGTGTCAGCAACCAAGTATATCCTTTGTTTCCCCAAATCTCTCCATTCATGTGGTCTGTGTTCTTTTGCAGGCATGCCCCTCCCAGCAGCAGCCCTTCCCCTGGCCTCCTGTGAGAAGCCGGGAAGTGTCAGCCATCTACTCCCTACACACTCACAGCCAGCTTTCCACCACTGTCTCTCCTCACCTGGATGCTCCCTCGAAAATACCTGTGGTTTCCTCACCTCCCTCCAGCTCTTCTCCTTGACAGAGAGGAGAGCTTGACAGGGGTTGGTTAAGTTAATGCTGATCACACACAAAACAAACTGTTATTTTTCTATCTGCCAAGCTGCCGAAGGCAAGGATGTCAAGCCCAGGGTATGCATGAACATAAGAGCTCCAGTTATCCTAGCGTATCTGAGTGCTGAGCAAACTTTTCTATTGTTGTTTTTGGTTTTAAATCATGGTCCAATTCCCAGGGAGCTGCAGGTGACAACCTTTTGGATGTTCTTTATGCCAACAGTGACAGTCTCAGGACACATACCATGGCCAAGGGAATGAGTGACTTCTGTGAATTAAGAGATGGTGGGTCATACCTGGCGTGTGCTCTTCACATTTCTGATGCCTTAGAAAGGCTGGTTCCCAGCCACCTGGAGCTGAGACGCTAGTGTGGGGGTGTTTGCACAGATCTGTGGGAAGACAGATAGCTAAGGGACAGACAGGTGTTAGGGCCTGCTGGTGAACATTAAAAATTTTAAAGATATTGCTGGTTATGGTGGTATACACTTTTAATCCCAGCACTCGGGAAGGCAGAGGCAAGCGGACCTCTGTGAGACTGAAGCCAGGCTGGTTTAGAGAGTTCCAGGCCAGTTGGGGCCACAGGGAGACTGTGTCTCAAGAAGACTAAACTAACAACAACAACAATAACAATGATGATGATGATGACGATGATGATAAAGGTATTTCAGTGGTGGGGTGGAGAGGATCACAAAGTCTCCTACAAAAAGCTAAAGTACAAGTACTAAAGGTGCGTGTGTGTATATGTGTGTGTGTGCGTGTGTGTGTATGTGTATTGTGTAACCTCCCAGATAGTTGCAAGTCCCTGGGGACTCTGCCCAGCTTCAACATGGACAGAAAGGGAAACAGTTGGGCAGAGGGAAGAGGAAAAAGGTAGAAACATAGGAAGCCCTAGAACTACATCTCCCAAAGAAGCGGGCAAGCTTGTATCCAGTTTCCACACCTTCGTTTTCTCAGTCACCAAATCCAGCCTCATCATAGTAGAATCATTGTAAGGAAAACAATGCAATCAAAATGAATACAGGGAGGAGAAAGGTTTGCAAAGAGACTGTGTGAGGAATCTGGACAGCTTTACAGGCAGGCACTTTGGTCTGTGACATAATTTGCATAGAATCTATAAACCAGACAGACAAGGGCTTGCTTGAGTATAGCCTTCCTAGATTGGCCACCTCGATTCTGTCTGTTCTCCTAGATGATCAGCAGAATGTGAGATGTGTGTATCACACAACAAGAAGGCAGTGTGGCTGAATGTCCTAATCACAAGACGCCTTGCCATGGAGGAGCTGAGTCCTACAACTATTGCTTCAGTGAGCTCAAAACACTTGTCTCTACTTCTTAAATGCCCTGTTTGATACATGTATTTTAAAACTACCGTGACTTATTTTGCATTGGGTCATTCTTTTCCTTCCTTCCTTCCTTCCTTCCTTCCTTCCTTCCTTCCTTCCTTCCCTCCTTCCTTCCTTCCTTCTTCCTTCTTTTTTCTGAGTCAGGGTTTCCCTATATGTCACAGGTGGCCCAGAACTCACTATGTAGACAAGGTTGGCCTTAATCTCATAGAGATCTGCCTGCCTCTGCCTCTGGAGTGCTGGGATTAAAGGCGTGATACCTGATTTATTGGGTCACTCTTTGAAACAAGCAGAAATACTTAGGAAGAAATGTCTCAGAACACCTGTGGATACTGTTATCCTAGGTACTGATTTCTGTGAATTATGGAGTCACTCAGATTAAGCATGTCAGTCAATCCCTCATTGCGCTGAAGTTCCCAGAAAATGCAAGCCAGAGAGGCCTTAGGATGAGAAATATAAGGTTCAAGGAGGGGGTCCATTTATATCAGTGTATTCTCCTCTGGCACAGATGAAATACACTGGTGACATAATGGAAATTCATGGACAGGAGAGATATATGGAAGGAGAGACTCATAACTCAGGTGGCCATTGAGCTGTGATCCCCATGACTTCACCTTGTCCAGGCCTTCTTCCCTTCCACCCCTAAACCTGGCCATAAATCACCTGCATCTGTGCACTGCTGGGGCTGGCACTTAATTCATGGAACCAAAGGACAGATGTTCAGTGAGAACATAAAGTCAAGGAGAGAAGGAGACTCCAGAGTTCTGGCACTGTGGATGCTAAGAGGCTGTTTAGTCCAGCTTCTTTGGACTGGTTTGCCTCTAGGACACCAAAGGACTATCTTCTCCAACTCCTGGCTTTTGCCAGCTGAGTGGCATTGGCCAAGTACATGGGATCAGACACAGAGAGACAGCATCAAGGGGATCACTCTCTCCTCTTTGCTTTCTACTGTCCTCAGGGCCCTTTTCTTCTGATCACCCTGCCCCTGGATCGGGGATTTGATAAATTTGTCTGTGGCAGAGGTGGGCTGATGGTAGATAAATGGATATTTACTTAGGTCTTCATACAGTGTAGAGATGTGGATGTGTTGATGAGAAGTAATAATAACCACAGTGCCATGTGGCCCATCAGGCCTTAGTATGCCATACCAGATTGTGCTTGCATCGGCTACTCTTATCCTGAGAGTGGTCTGAGGACTTGAGCATTGTCTCCTCTAAGACCTCTGAGGGAACAGGAAAAGTCACCCACCAACTTCATGACTGACCTGGCTCCTCTTCACATCTTTCAGCACAACTCAAGGCAGACACTCCCCTCCCTTGAGGGATGTGCTGTGTAGGGTGTCACTGTACCAGGTACTCCTCTGGGAGGACCTTGTGGGCCACAGTTAAACAAAGCCCAACTAGACTGCTAGAGTGGCAACTATGCTTAGGTTAAGAATGTTATTACAGGTTCTGAAAAAAAGACAACCCCAAATTGAAAAAAAAAAATTCTGTGATGCTATCTACAGGTCTGTCATGGTAGGAAGACATCATCATCATCATCATCATCATCATCATCATCTTGTCTCTTCAGCACAAGGTGCAAATTAATTCAGTTGTAAAAAAAATACTAATATCCACCAGAAGATTGATGAGGTCCTGGACCATACGGAACCACTCAGAGCTAACCAGAGACAGGCAGACAGTGGGTAATGAGGGCCCAGGAGATGTCTGCACTGTTTACTAAAACGAAGTTCTCTCTGCAAAGTTATTGAAGAACTGCAGACCAGCAAATCCCCAGATGAGATACTACGATCCAAGAAGGGAGTGAGGAGAATGGATGGGAAGAGAAGAAGAGAAAGGGTAGAAGAGAAAGCAGACAGGACAAAAGGAGGCTGGGGAGAAACCAAGACACGGTTAAAGCATCTGCTGAGTCCAAACTGTGCATGAAAATGTCCTGACGTGTTTGCATTTCCTGGTAACAATAACTTCTGTTTTTATTTATTCTGACAGGGTGTACATGTCACATAATCACTGTTTTAGTTCATTTCTCCCCAATGATAGTTGTTGATAAGTCATGTTGGTTGTTAATAATGCTACAATTTACCTAACAAATTTTGAGCCTGTAGTACAGCTTCATTAATATGTTTAATTTATCGTTACAATTCCTCCAGGTTAATGGTTTGAAAGTATGTTGGAGTTTAATCTGGGCAGTTATTATAAAGTACTTGTTTCTCATTAAAATGTAAAACTGAGATATTGAAGATTTACTTGGGATAAAATGGCCAGAATAAATCTCTCCCCTCATCTGTGCATGGAGAAGGGAATGGGATTTGACTGTTGAAAACCTGCTATGAATTGAAGAGCCTCTTTCAGATAAGTTTAAAGTAATTTTGCAGATTAAATGGTTTTTCCTTAGGGCGAATGGGAGTCCTGCCCGAAGCTACAGTTTGTTCTGGAAGGATTCTATGGGTGCTACAGGGAGGGAGGGACACTGGAGAATGGATGAGAACTGAATTTTGCCAAAAATAGAAGCACTAGAGATTCCTGGGAAGGTATTGAATGTCAGGTGGTGAGTGAGGGAAACAGAATCCACTTTATGGGCCTTTCTTGTGTCCTCAAGAAAAGATGACAGTCAGCAACCCCCACCCCTAATAGAGCACAGAGCGGAGGTAGTGGCCTCCTTTTCTCTGCCTGGAATTTTGCTAGGACCTGTGACTGGCAAACTGTCACATGCACTCTGGCATCCATGCAGATGCCTGCCCTGACCTTCCTTCACCTCCCAAGTTCCTCTAACCGGCCTTTCTTCTGGTAATATCTAACTGCATCAGGAGGAAAGCAAGTCTTACTCAATGTCTCCTGATTAACCACCCACCCAGCTGCTCAGAGTGGCTTCTAGAGTGCTTAAAATTTCTCCAGGGGGAGCATGGGGCTGGTGAAAAGCAGTTAAGGATACTTGCTGTCAGGCCTGAAGACCTGAGTTCAATCCTGGAACCCATTGTGGAAAGAAAGAACTGACTCCTTTAAGTTGTTCTCTGACCTCCACTGCACATGCCCTCTCACAAACAAAATAAATAAACATCAAAACAAAATAAAACTTCCCCTGGATTTGGGATGCGGGCAACGGTGCTTCAGAACTTCAAAGAAGTTCTCAGTCTCGTGTTCACTGTTAGTGGGTTTGTTGATAACTGAAAGACAATAGTGTAATTCCTGCCATTTTAATGCTCAGAACCACTATGGTCACTGTGGTTTCTGTGGGAAACCAGGGGAGACAAGGGTATGACTTCATTTGGATATAGGATTTTTGCAGATATAATCAAGATAGATGAGAGACCAGCATGGAGCCTAACCCAATATTGCTGATATCCTTACAATAAGAACAAAACATCATGTGGAGATAGAGACAGAATGGAGCAATGCACGTACGAGCCAAACAACACCAAGTCAGGTGGCCAACACCAGATGCCGGGGAAGACCAAGGAAAGATTCCACCCAGTCTTGGAAGGAGTAGATCCCTGCTGACAGCTTAGTGTTAGATTTCTCCAGAATACTGAGAGGATAAGTTGCTAGTGTTCAAGCCATCTAGTTTATGGTCCTCCCTCACTTAGCCACACTAGACAAACACAACTAAACTCCACAGGTCAGTCTTGGAAGTTAGAGATCATGTAAGGGAAGATTGACATGAGCCTTGAAAAGCCACCAAGGACTGGGAGGAAGCTGATGCCCCCAAACCTAACTGTTAGGGCACAGAAGCCTTTCCTACGTCCCGTCCATTCTCTCTTCCTTCCAGAGGCCTTTACTTATGTCGCTTTGCATGATGGTTAATTTAAGTTCAACTTGATGGGGTTCCAGGGTTGCCAGATGTTTGGCTAAACATTATTCTGCATTTGCCTGTGGAAGTGTTTCTACATGGGATTAGCTTTTGAGTCTAAAACTGAATATAGCAGGTGGACCTTCCTTTTATGGGTGGGCACCATCCAGTTCACCAATGGCCTTGATAGAACAGACAGAAGGCAGGACACCGGCCTCCTGCATTCAGACTCAGACTCAAACCGAAAGCATACCATCAGCTTCTTGGTTCCTCAGCTGGCCAACTGCAGGCTTTGGAACTCTTCAGTCTCTATAATGGTGTGAGTCAGTTCTTATAAATAAGTAAAGAAATGAATAAATAAATATATGTGTGTATGTATATAGAGAGAATCAATTGTGTAATATATACACATTTCTGACATTTTATATCTGATTGTCAACAATCCTAATGTCTCATCTTAACTAATTACATCTGTAATTAGCTTATTTCCAAGTAAAGTCATACTGTGAGGTATTCAGAGCTAGAAGTTCAACATATGAATCAGGAGTGAAGGGAATCACAAGTCAACCAAAAATGAATAGCAAATATACGTTAGGCATATTGTCTTACTCCATTTTATGTTTCTAGGAAAATGTTATGTTCCAGAGTTATATATAACGTTATACCTACATATTGTATATATAAGCTATATAAACATGCATACTGTTTCAGTTTCTCTGGAGGGTAAAGACTTATAGACTTGGACTTGGAAGCATGCAAGCCCTTGACTAAAGGCCCCAGGGGTTTCCCCTCTCCATGTCACAGCCCTCTCTTGGACTTGATCCCTTCACTCTCATCTCCCTAGCCTCCCCCGTTCCCCCTCCAATACCAGCTCTGCCTCAGGATGACTCTGTCCCTGAGATGCTTTTTCTGGGCTTCCCATGGTAGCTCTGCCCCTGCCTAGACTCTCAAGCAGTATATCCTCAGAGAGGTCTTCCCTGACTCTCCCAGATTCCTCTGACACATCTCACTTCCTTGGCTTTATTCTCCCCATAGTACAACCTGAAATTATAGACAGTTACTTATTGCCTCTTTCCTCCATGAGACTGCAAACTTCCAGCAGCAGGAATGATGTCTGCCCCTTTCTTCTGCATAGTTTTAATGCCCAGCATAAGGACAGAGCTGGTATTCAGGAAGTATTGTAGCAGGAAGGGAGTTAAGGAGGAAAGAGGCAAGGAAGAAAAGAAGGGGGAAACAAAGGAAAGAAAGGACAAATAAAAGAACAGAGAGAAGGTGGGAAGGAAGGAGGGAAGGGGGTGGCTTTGCATGCCCAATCTCTAAGTCTACAATCAAAGGTGGCCTCTTTGTTCTGTCCATGCCTAAATTATTCCACAGTTTGATACTTTGGGATAGGGACTACCATCTAAGGTTTAGAAGTGCTGAGAGATATGTTAACTATGCTAATTAAAATTAAATATACATATAGTTAATTTAAATATATTTAAATACATTTGAATTATGTGTATATATGATAAACTTTTACCTCAAGGTTCCAAGAAGGTTATGATTATCAGATTCTCTTGAACTGTCGTTCTCATCCCACTCTAAAATCTTCTGAAGAAGCAAATTCTTTTTCCAAAATAAGATCTATATACACTTTGCTTGCCTGGAAAATTGGGCCACTCTTACAACAGCACAGTCATTAGGTTAAGGCCACAACTGGCCAAAGTGTAGAGAACAAGAGAGTGCAGAGAGTGTGTTCCCAGATAGGACCTATATTAAATATTACCTACCTATGGCTCAGGAAGAGGGGGTGGAAAGATTGTAAGAGCTAGGGTTGGCACATGATCATAAGGAAACAGAATTTTCCAGGTCTCTGGGAACTTGCTCATATGAACTTAAAGCAAGGACGTCAGCATGCACAAGACCCATGAAAACTCAGTCAAACACCCAGCATAGAACTGGGAAAAGGCCCCAACCTTAACCAAAGAACTTCTGATAACTGATTACTGCTGGGTCAGGGAGTGTTGATCTTCTTTAAGGGAGAGACTCTAGATAAGCTGACTAGACTGCAGTGGATGAACTTGCACTGAGGGACAACTGGATACACCAACTTGAGTCCATAGGCCTTAACATATATGACAGACTGCATGAAATCCAGCTGGGGGACTATGGGGGTGCAGATGGGGGAGGGGGCATAAAATTGAAGTGAACAAAAATTCAATAGAAAATATACCTTGAAACAAAAAAACATGTACCAGAGCTACGCTTCCACTCTAGGCCTTAGACACATGTGAATACTCTGTGACAAAAGGACACCCTTCATTTTACCTGAGTTATTTGTCAAATTAGAATAAATTTTAAATCCTTTTATAAAAATTTTCATGTATGAGTTCATAATTTTTTTTAAATCAGAGCATTTGGTCAATTTTATTCCACATATAGAGAAGGGGCATAGAGCTAGTCCTGGATGGTTAAGGAATTTCCAGCAAGTCCTCCACCTCCAAGCCTCTTCATTTGACTATTAGAGAAGGTCCCAGCCCTTGCTGCTATGCTCTGAGAATGGGGGAGGGGAAGCACACACACACACACACACACACACACACACACACACACACACCTGACCCTGTTAAAGGACCCAGGTAAGCTCTCAGTGGTGGGGGGTGGGGCAGAGAGAACTTCCAGTTCTGATGGAAGTCAGATATCACAGAATGGAGGCACCTTTGAATCCTCCCCCCCCCCAGTTCTGGCCCTAGCAACCCATTTTCCTTTAGGCGCCTGACCCTGCTAATAGGGACTTCGTTTTACTTCCCTATTTCCACATTAAGTGAAGGGGTCAAAGGGGTCAGGCAGGCACTGGCTTCTCTTCCCTCTGACAGATCCATAATTAGAAGGAGACAGAGCATTCAAAGAAGAGCGTTTGGCTCCAGGCACCTCCTCGTCAGCCTGTCAAGCAGAAGGCTGTTCTCCATGAGCTATTTTGAGCCACCTTCTCAGCTGCATTTCTGCTCCTCTCGGCCCCTGTCACCCTCCCCCAACCCTGCAGCGACCTTCCCCCTCCAAACTCTATCATGACATCTCTGAGGCTCCTAAGTTTGGGGGAAGGCCGTACAAAGAAGTAGTTTGTTCAGGATGCTGGAGGATGGCAGGATGGGGCAGCCATCTCACCCTGCCCATACCTCCTACCTCTGGTCCAGTGGCTTAGACAAAAGAACCAGTGGGCCTCACCATTTGGATCTGATAGATATAATTAACAGAGGATACGAGGCTCAACAGATTCCTCCCCAGGGAAGATGCAGGATGAAACTTCTTTAGAGGAGTTTGCAGTATCAAAGCTAGAATCTAGAACACGAAGTGTGTTCTTTACCCAAGAACTGTCCTGCAATATCTCTGCAAATGGGGGATGCTGGGCAATGTCCAGAAAGACCAACATGCCTTCTAGAAGTTCCCTTGTTATACTAGCTGGAAGAACATTTTAGAAAATCGCAGCTGCTCTCCTCAGCCTTGGTGAAGGCTGAAGGCTTGAGTCGTGCCCTAGAAGCTGACCTTTCTGTCCCTGGAAACCATCTGTTGTTCCAAAGTCCAACCATGTCCCATCACCAAGTCTGGTCTGTACAGCTCACGGCAGTATGATGGATCCTACAAAGATCTACCCCCAGAGGATGCTTCTCATACTCTGGTACTGCTATAATGGTTGGAGGAGGTAGAGTGAGAGAGCCAAGTCACAGGGCTGACCGCCACAGCAGAACCCATGGTGATAAAAATTGATGCTGGTTTGTGTGCTGCAAGATGTCGGGGGTGTCAACCTCAGTAGCACCTCCCTACTTGGAGCTTGGCATTGTGCCCAGCAGTGCTTAGTGTGGAATAAAGCAACTCACTGCCACTTTGTACATTATGGCAGCACCTAGCTTCTCCATCTTCTCCATGCCTGCTGCCTCAGAGCTGTGAGAAGGGCATGTGATGAGAAAGGGGCTTTCCGTGAAGATTCTTTTCTTGCTGGCTTAGTCCTCCTGGATGTTGGGGATAGGCTGCCTAAATTCATTTAAAATATTTTTTATTTTATGTGTATGAGTATATTGCCTACATAAACGTAAGTGCACCCATGTCATGCAATGCCTGAAGAGGTCAGAAGAGGGCATCAGATTCCCCTGGAAATGGAGTTATAGACAGCTGTCAGCCATCATGTGGGTGCTAGGAATCAAACCCAGGTCCCCTGCAAGAGCCACCAGTGCTTTTAACTGCTGAGCCATCTCTCCAGCCCCAGATTTAGTCATATACTTACCTGGCTACTAACTACCAAGTCTTATAAGATGACTACCTCAGTGAGGAGCCAGGAATGTGGATTCAGTACTATGCGGCCTGTGTGGCCACATTAACAGAGTATCTCAAATTAGCAGTGCAAGATGACAAAGATGGTAATAATGAATAATGATCAAACCCACTACCTTTGACTGACTTCCACATGCTGGACACTGTTGACACTGTTGAGTACTTTGTAAGCATTAAGGCCTGTACTGCTTGGGGCAACTCTCAGAGGGAGAGACCACTGCAGGTGAGCAGAGGTTGGTTGTCTTTGCTCAGGACCCAAACCCTGAGCATGCTGTATCAATCTCAGACAATGCAGAGTTCTGTTCCCTGGAAAAAATTTGGTTAAATTTCTCTAGGATAGTCATTACCAAAGCGTAGTCCTGAGGTTGCTGGGATTCACATCCCTTAATCTATTCAAAATGTATATCCTGGGTCCTTTTCTGGACCTCCTAGATCAAAGCATCAGGGTGAAGCCAATAGGCTCTGCTCTTTGAGGAATCTGATCCCTCATACTTAGAACTTTTGCTTCAAAGTTTCCTTTGTTGACCCACAAAGGAAATACCTACAAGGCATGCTCAACCTGAGGCCCACAGGCCATATGTATCCCAGGATAGGTATGAATGAGGCACAATGTCATATCACACTGTCAAAAGGTGAGACAGTCTTGAACCCTAGTCCCAATCTACATGTGCAATACCTTACCATAGGTGAATCTAACTCTAACCTTATCCCTTCAAGATCTGCTCCAGAGCCCTCTGGATTCCCCAGGGTCCCCAGGAATACCATCCTTTCATTCCTCACCCTGGCCTACCTTTGACACTTGCTGAAAGCTTTTCTACCATCTCGTACACATTAACTCTTATTTGTGTCCCTGGGAGCTCTGCCCAAGGGTGTTCAGTACCATGCCTGCCCATATCCTTGCTGCTGGCCCCACACCCCAGGGATCCAGTGACTGTCACACACTGCTTTCACAGACACCAGAGAGAATCGATTAAGTACAAGCCTTAATTGTGGTGGTATTGCCCAGAGCTAGAAGCCAATTCTAGCTGCTTTTCCTTGTTTGCACAACAGGCTTCCAGCTCCATCCAATTGTTTTTTAATTACCAAAAATAATAAGAATCTGCCAGCCCCTTGCACTGGCCACTCTCAAGAGGAACTAAAGGGCATGCAGACAAAAGTGGGTGACTTCTGGCCTCTGACTGAGGACTTTCTGGAAATTCAGTCATGCCATAGCCTAGGAACTAAATCCCAAGTTCTAGTTCCCTTGTTCCTGATTTCTTTTTCTTCGTGTTTAGGTGTGTATATGTGTTTTCGTGTGTATGAGTGCAGGCACACCTGTACCACAGCATGCATGTGGCAGTCAGAGGACAACCTCAGTGTCAGTCTTTACCTTCCACCTTGTTATTGCATACAAGCCTAACTGGGCTGTGACCTTCTGGAGATTCTCCTGTTTCTGCCTCCCATCGTGCTGTAGGGGACCCGAGATTAGAGATACATGATACCATGCCTGAGCTTACATGGGTTCTGGGAATTTGAATTCCAGTTCTCATGTTTGCACAACAAGCACCTTTACCCCGTGAGCCATCTCCCCATCTGGTGACCTTAACCCAGTTACCACTCTGAGGTAAAGGTTTTCTATTTAGAAGCCATGGAAGATTCTACCACTTAAGCAGCAGGTACCTGGGGGCTTAAGGAAGTCAGGTGCTGTTCTGGGCATCAGGAACGCAGTACTTAGGGGACCTCACTTTAGAGGTACTTTGCATTGTGTGCTGAAAGCAGCTGATAAAATAAAAAACCAGTTCTGTGAGCCTACAGGGAGGTGAGGGGTATAGAGCGCATTTCCCCAAGTCGGTTCTTGAGGAACATGTGGACATTCTTCAGTGGCCCTTAAACAGGAGTTTAAGGGATATGTGCAAAGACGTGGAGGTAGGAAAGACTGGAAGTGTTGGGAGGCTAGACGGCATTCAATGTGGCTGGAGCTGAGGTCACACGGGGGCACAGTGGGACAGGTTTTAGCAGTGCTAGCCCCTAATACCAGGGGATTCTGGGGAATCAGCTATGATTTAATTCATTGCTTCACAGTGGCAGAGTGATCGTCAGAATTAAGTTTTCGAACCTTTCCAGCAATCCACTCCAAGTGAACTAGAACCTGGTCACTGGTGGAGGAGGAGGAGACAGGAACAGAGGAAGAGAAGAAATAGTCTTGGCTTCTCCAAGTAAAGTGGTTTTTTTTCTGCCCTAGAGGCCTTAAAAAAAAATTTATGACACATTTGGAAATGTACAAATGAATTGGCTGTGTCACAGGGTTTCACTGTGACTCTTCCTAGCTCCAAACCGTGCCCGTGTTTGGTGAGGGGAGGCAAAACGCCCAGGTACATGGCATGACTGAAGAGTGAAGCGCTGAGTTGAGCTGTGGGGTTGATCTGGGTCATGAGTCAATGGGGCTTACAAGGAAGGAGATAGCTAAAATCACAGACAGCCCCACCAGCCCTAGCAGTCACCTCATGAATGTGACTTGGTGGACTGTGGTCTCTACTCACCCCACAGCATCCCAAAGCGTTTGGCATAAGGGATTGTAGGTAATCTTTAAGAACATAACAAAAATGTTTTTAAAGAAAAGGGAAGGCCAGTCAAAGGCAGTCACAAGAGCAAAGCTGTCCCTTTTAGTACAACCTACCAGCCACCTGCAGCTCCAAATGGCTACCTGGCTCTTAGGACCTGAAGTCATTTTTCAAAGTTCAAGACTTTACTCATACCAGGACGGAGTGAGTTGAGGTGGGGGTGGGACCTGACGGCAGGCAGTCAGCTCTGGCAGTGAGAACAGCTCCTGGGCCATGTTAATGAGAAGCTTTGTTCTGCATCACCTAGCTGTATAATAACAGCAGGAATTAATACAGCCACAAATTAATAGCACAGAAGAGCAATCGGGAGGCAAAGATACATTTCTAATGGGCTCAGCTGAAAGCCAAAAGCAGATGGATACAGAGGCTCCTTCCTGCTCCAGCCCCTCAACCATGTCAACTTGGGCTAGCTGAGGGGCCATCACACTGCTGCACACAGCCTCTCTTTTGTCAATGACAGAGCACTGGACTCTTCCCAGTGCAGTCAGGCCTTGCCAACTCTCATCCCTGTTCAGAGTTGCAGGCCCTGGAAAGAGCCACCTGGATTATAGGTTGCTGGGCAGGGGGTATCCCAAACTGAGCCCAGCATGTACCACTCCCCATCCAGGTGAGAGCATTTCTCTCAATTGATTCCCCCAGGTCCTATGACCATAAAGAGTTGTCAGGAGCAATTTTCTATTAGGGCCAACTGAAATGCTTACTCAGCCATTAAATCTAATAATAACCTCAAGTTACAGTATTTCTCTCATAATTGTCATGTGTGGCTATTACTCTTGGGTTTTCCCTTCATGTCTCCCTTTTGAGGGGTCCTAAAGCATCAGGACTCAGAGCTCACCTCCCCTGAGCCCCTGCATGGAAGAGGGAATGGGCAGAAGCAAGCGTTCCATGTGGACTGCAGGGAGGGTAGAAGGATGAAAATCACGTGTCCTGTCCTCCATGACCCTCAGGAGCAGTAGAGATACCATACTTGCTTGTGACACTTGAGGTCCCATGAGAGAGGGGAAGGGGATCTTAGTGGTTGAGACCTTGTTCTAAATCCCATTCAGCCACATGATGCTGGGTGACCCTGGGCAAGGCACCGGACTTCCAAGGACAACAATTATTTCATTTATATTTTTTGACAGGGTGTCCCTAGCCCCAGCCCACCTAGAAGTCACTATGTGGACCAGGCTGGCCTCAGCCTTTCAGAGACCCTCCTGCCTCTGCCTCCCAAGGGCTGGGATTAAAGGTGCACACCTCCACACCTGGCATGTACTTCCTCTATGTAAGGGCTTGAAGGAGATGATTTCTGAGTTTCCTTCAAGCTGTCCTGTTTATTAAGAGTAAGGCACTGTGAATTAAGTGAACATCCCAGAGTCCTCTGGAATCCCTGACTCTTCCTTTTGACTTCATGCATGCAGTTAGGGAGAGACAAGAAATCCTTGTGTCCACCTGGAGGGGTGAAAAGAGTGACAAGATTTTCAGGCATGAGAAGAATGTTCTTATCATTCTAGCTGAAGCTCTGAGTGAAACTCTGAAGAGAGCCTGTTCTTCCCCTGTCACCTTCCAAGACCTGGTCAGCTTTGGTATCAGGAGGTTCTCCTCTTCCCACTGTCCTCTCATGATTACCCATCTTCATGGCGTGTGGAAGCCAGAACATCTCCATCCCATCCTGTTTATGTGGGCCATGCTTAACCAAGGGTGGTTGATATGGTGTGTCCGGGGGACAGATGCTTTTTGCAAATCTGAAACCATCTTCCCAAAGCAATGGGAAGGAAAGCCGTCACCTGTGGGAAGTCTGCCAACCTTTTACCCGAGGACCTGGAATTCTAAAATTTCTCACAGGATGATTTAAACCACTCTGATTCTACAAAGGGAAGTGTGATTCCTAGAACCCTGTAAGAAAGAAATGGACTCAACTTGTATTCAGACTGAAACAGCAGGGGAGAACTTGCTGGCAGGCATAAGAGTTCATGAGACCAGGACAGAGCTGGCCAAGAGGTGTTCTGCATTCTTCTTATTGCTGGTTCTGGTGGGTATCAGGCATTGACCAGGCAGTCTAAGCTGATGGAGCCAGGGTGGACCAGCACAGCATCTCTCTGGCCTTTTGTCTGAGACTCATAGTCATACCCCATTACCTGCCTAGGATACACATGCATATGGATATGCTTATATGCACCATGCATTCTGATATTTTTCCCTTTTCTCACTCTTCTCTTAAATAAAATGCCACTGTAATCCATTAA
Source organism: Nannospalax galili (assembly GCF_000622305.1). NCBI lineage: Eukaryota > Metazoa > Chordata > Mammalia > Rodentia > Spalacidae > Nannospalax > Nannospalax galili. The sequence goes on along the minus strand of NW_008354790.1, from coordinate 479,082 downwards.
ACTGCTTTTACAACACATTAATGGGTCTCTCAACACAATTTAAAAGTCACTGGAATAGATGCTTTCAAGAGGACAATGCCAGTTCTGATGCTGTGGTTGGAGATGAAGAAGGGCAGTTCTCTGACTTCTTCCTGTCTAATTTGTGACCCCACAGCAGTCATCCCTGGAGCAGGGCCTTGCTGCTGGGGGTTCCTGGGAAGAGGTCTCCAGAAGGAAGGTTTGTTAAGGAGTTTCCAACCTAATGTTGACTTGACCACATGGTTGTGGAGGGCAGTTTTCTGCCACCTTGCATCTGCTCATGGCTCTGACCTGGAGTTTCCCTGGATGCTCAGCTAGGAAGAGAAAGAAGAAAGTAGGAAGTTGGAAAGGTAGCAATAAGCACCAAACAACCATGAGGAGCCTAGGCAAGGGCAAGCAGCAGGGGGGCTCCCCTCTCCCACTGGTTTCTGCTGTTAACAGATGAATAGCAGCAGCAAGTGCCTGACCATGGCTGGTCCTCGGCTACTGACAGGACAGGACCACTGAAGGTGTCGACAAAGTGTCTGGGTTTTCCCCCATGAGGGTCCGGATGCCCAGAAAGAGTTGAGGTTTGAGGGAGGGCTTGGGAGAATACTACAGGAAAGTAACACACTCCAAAGAAGGGAATGAATGCAGTGCCTTCTCCCCAGGGGTCTAATGGGAGAGGACACTGCCCAAAGCTTCACCAGGAACTGTGCTTTATACACCCCACCAGGGGTGCTTTGAGGAAGGCCTCCTATTGGCACTCCGCAGAGCTCCTTTGGTCCACCAGTCACTCCCACTTTTCTTCTGAGAAAAGAACTTACCTACTTTTGTTTCTAAAGTCCTTTGAACCAAACAGAGATTTGTTCACATTTTTAGCTACTGTTCTTATGCTCATTAAATTCATTTAATAATTGTGATGATTTTATAACATCTGTAACTTTTTGTTTTTGTACTATGAATCATCTCTCTAATAGAATCTTACGACCCAGTGTAAGATACAGAGGCAGCAGGAGGTAGAGGAAAGTAGACTTTTTTTCAGGGAGATCTGCCTCATGTTTATATTCAAGAAGAGCTGGACCCTTTGCTAAGAATTACCTCCTGGTGCTTTGTGAGCTCTTTTGTTCACTGTAGCAAGAGATATATTGGATCCTGTGGCCTGATGGAAAACAATGAGGAAGTCCAAGTTCAGAACCCCCATAGGACTTGGCCAGAATCAAGGTTGAATCACACAGGTGAACCACTACAGAGTCTCCCTGATATCTCTCCACGCTTACCTTCAGATACCCCACTGCTCAGTGTGCAGAGATTTCAGCATTTACTGTGACAAGGTGGCTGTCCACAGTGGCTAATTTATTTCAGATGATATAATAAAAGCTTTAATTTAAAAAATGTGAGGTTTGTGGTTCTCTTTACCAAATCTTTCTATTAAGCAGAATGTCTGCATCTCTACATTGACATATGGTGTTGGGGATAAATACTCTAGCCCTGTGGAATATTCAATCCTTCCAAATGTATATTTTTTAAAAAGCACCGTTTTACTGTGAAATACAACTTACTGCTTTTAGATCTTTTGTCAGTTCATCATCTTTGTGTTATGTATGTCCCACATCTATGGTTCTATGGCTCACAAGGCCTATTCACCAAGCATAGCCTTCATAGTGGAGGTGTTTATATATTGACCTCCACAGTGACCATGAACTTGATAAATGAGGACTCTGGGGTTGGGTGCTGGGAGTGGCTCAGTCAGTGTACACCTTGAAAGTGTGAGTTCAATCCCCAGAACCCTCATAAAAATACCAAGTATGATGGTACATGCTTGTAATCCCAGTGCTGGGGAGACAGAGACAGGAGGATTCCTGGGTCTATTTGTTATCTAGTCTAGCCTAATTAGTGAGCTAATTAGGCCAATGAGAGACCCTGATTCAAAGGAGGTAGATAGCCTTCCCAGGGAATGCCACCCAAGGCTATCTTCTGGCCTACACACACACACACACACACACACACACACCCCAACCAAAAATTTTTAAAAGAAGTTAGTTGTTTAGGGACAATGCACAATCTAAACCTTTTTGAGTATAGAAGGAAGATACTAAATAAGCAGTATTCTCTTTTCTGTAGTAAGGGGGTAACTTAGTGATTGCTAAGATCTAATTATTCTGAGGTGCTGAGTCAGAAGTCTGTGTTGCCAGGGTGCTCATTCCCAGTGCTATCTTCCTCTCCCCACTGCCCCCATCACCAGAGTTAATTCTTAAATGATTCAGCCTCATTTGGGGGTTGTCAAGTGTGTTCATTCTGTGGTTCCCTAGACCAAAATAGAAGACTTCTCCCCCCACCCCCAGTTTTAGCTTTAAAGCTCAAGGTCATCCTGTATTAAATTGATGAGTTCTGACATTGTCCACGAAATGATGAGCTTCAACTCACAAAACAAAGATACCATTATTTTTCTCTCATTCAATGCAAATATGGATTTATAGCATCTCCATGCTCAGAGTTCTTCTAAGACAATCTAGGGCAAGAAGACTTCCCAGAACTGAGCTCCCACTGTTATGGAGGAAACTGTGACCCCGGGACCTTCATTCAAAGGTCTGTACTCTCTTTGATTTGTTTCTTTCTCTCAAGACGTTCTCCCCAATCTAGGGGGGTGATGGGGGCCTGCTGATGGTTTGCTCCAGCCAGCACACACCCTTGGCAAGACCAAAAGAGTCACTGGGCCACTGTCTGCTGAGAAGGAAGGCACCATGGGCACAGAGATAAACAGCCTCTCAGACTAAGGAGTTGCCAGACCTTGGAGGAATCAAAGTGGGGATGACATATTCTTTGTCATCTGCTTGTCCTATCATTCACGGCAGTATCCAAGGACCCAGCTGAGAAGAACAAGAGGGAAAGCCATGTTCTGGTGGAAACAGCTTCTGCTCTCTAAGTAATCTAGTCCACGCTAACTCTGTTTCTAGATTTAAGACTTAATTAGCTCCATTGGTAATATAAATAAGTATGTTAATAGCTTTGCTTCATTCAGAGGAACTGATGCTACACCTCCCAATGAGCTACCGGGCTTTAAAACTGGCCAGATTCAAGGTTCTGAGCATCTGATCCAAGCAGTATATATTTTTCTGTATTCTGAATTTTCCAGAATAAGCCTTCCCACATTTTTTATTGCTTGTCCTGACTTGGAAGAGGGGAGGAGGTTCAGAAATTATGCCCACTGTCATATATGCATTCGCTGTCTTTTCCCACTTGGAATCTGTTATAGTTTGAGTCTGAAATGTGCCCCAAAGCTCCTGTGTTGAAGGCTTGGTCAAAGGGGGTTATGTAAAGGTGATTGGCTCATGAGAACTCTGACCTCACGAATTAGATAAATCCATTGACAAACATATAATTTAAGGGAATATAGAGAGGGGCTGGAAACTTTAGGAGGTGGGACTTAGCCAGGGAAGGAAACCACTGGATTTGGTCTTTGAAGGGTTTGCTTTATCTCCAGTCCCTTCCTTTCTCATGCTTTCTTTGCTTCCTGCCCACCATAAAGTGAGCAGAATTCCTCTGCTACATTCTCCTGCCATCATGGTGTTCTGCATCATGATAGGTCAAGAAGCAACTGGTCCAACCAGGAATGAAAACAATGGGCAAAACAAAGCTTTCCTCTTTTTAAGTTGTTTTCCTTTGGGATTTCATGAAACAGAAAGCTCACTAAGACCTCAGCCTGATTTCAAACTGGTTTCTCTGATTTTCTCTCTCAAGAAACCTCCAGAGGTATTCTGAAAGTTTCCTAGGCAAGAGTACAGATAAGAGGGCATACTTACTGAGCATCCACCATGCAGCAGGTGTCAGCCTCCCGGGTAATAAAGTACTTGAGACAATCAATTTACAAAGAAAATGAGTTGCTTGGGCTCATAGTTTTGGAGGATTCAGTCCATGGTCAGTTGACCCTGTCACTTTAGGGCCTGTGACAAGTCTGTACATCACAGCAGGAACACTGGGTTCTGTTTGTCTCATGACCAAGGGTGAAAGACAAAGGAAAAAGAGGAACTGAGGTGCCTACATCTCCTTTAATTGCATACCCCCAATGACCAACTTCCTTCCATTAGACTCCACTTCCTAAAGATTACAGCGCCTCCCAACAGCACCAAGTTGGAGATCACACTTTAATGCATGGATCTTTGGGGGGCATTCCAGATCCAAACTGCAGAGGTGGCCATGACTGCTCACGACTTGCAAATGAAAAAGTTAAGGTCAGAGACAAAGCTGGTGAAGGTGGGATTTGAACACAGAACGTTCAGACTGCATACTTGGTTGCTTTCTCATTGTTCTGCCAATGTTCCTCCCATTTCTCTGATGAAAATTTATGCTCTATGGGGAGAGCAGCCAAGTCTCTGCTGACTAATAAAGTAATTCCCGTAGTTCCAAAAACTAGGAGCCAATCAGAACAGGTACTTTGCTTCCACGTGGAATTTGTCTCCTACCATGGCCAGCTTCCTGCCTTTACTCATTCCCATCACACCCAGGAAATGTGGAGCTTGGAGCCAACAAAAGCTGCCTCTCTCAATTCACTCTGCTGTTGTAATAACAAACCATAAAATTAACTAAATTTCACTACAGTGTAATGTGCAGCATAAAACCCGTGGCAATGTGTCTGCAGGGGAGGGGAACAGTCTATCGAAATCAGTTTCTCTTTACTGCATGGACAACATCACACCATTTCTCCTCCAGAAAGACAAGGGGGTAACATGAGCAAAATAGAAACTAAACATGGGCAAACACACTAACATGCTATAGGTATCTGTTATCTATATGTCTGCCATGGGTAATGGGCAAATAAAAACTGACAGCAGTTCCATGCACAGGCACATGTCCCCTGATTGTGGAAGTACATGAAATTGTGCACGTGAACACTTGCACACATGTGTAGAAACATATGGCTGCAATAGTGTACTTAGCCCTGTACTGGACACTTTCTTGCTCATCCCCGGTGCCCAAATTGCTATTAGGCAGAGAGTGAGGCGTATTCTCTTTGCATATAAATGCCATCAGGAACCACTTCTTGGAATTCTGTTATCAATTTTCTGTACCCCAATCGTAGCAAGGTTAAACCCTATGTCTGAGGAGCAATGTTTCAAACCTGGAACATTCTCTGCTTGACCCATCTCTAAGAAAGGAGCCATCCAAAATGACACAACCAGCTGCTAGTCCCAAGTGATCAGGGAACAATCAGCTTGAGGGGATGTGAGGCTGTCCCTGTGATAGTGTTTCCAGGCTGACTGAAAACGTGCCTTGCTCACTAACAGGGTTTCTCTTAAGGTTGGAAGAGAATAGCTGTGTGTAGAAAGAGAGTCATTCCTGACATCTGGGTGCACCAAGGCTCATCAGACTGGTCCTTATATAGCCCAGAACTGTCAAGCTGTGAAGCTCCTGATTGTTCCCCCTAAGACCTTCCTCAAGGATCAATTTAAGTCTGTTTTTCTCGTGTGCTGAGGGCAAACAGCTGTTCATCACACTCTTTATATACATACACAGAGTCTGTTATTTACCTCTCAAACTGGGCAATGTCCTCTCTGAAACTTACTGCCACTTTCATGCTTACAGAATCCATATCTCCAGCTACATAATACATCCAGTGAGGGCATGGTCTTTCAATGTCTAGTTCCAGAAAGGATGGAAGGCTGTACGAACCCTAGAGACAGGACTGGATTAAGAACCAAAACAACTGGGTCCATACTGGCTCTGCTGCCAGCACAAGAACCATGAACACACACAAATTCTTCTCAGCCTCTAAAGGAGATGACAATTCAGTGAGTAGGCAAGATCCCATCAAATCCTATCACTCCAAGATGGATTGAAATTCATGTATCAAAAGTGAATGTCAAGCTTTTTTTTTTCTTTTTGAAAATATCATGCATAAGCAGAAGACCTTGGGTATTGTCAGAGCCAGCCAACTATTAAGACAGGATGAAATATAGTGTTGGTGAGAATGAGTTGTTTCCTGCTTTCAGGACAAATGGTCTTCCAAATGCTGCCAGTGCGATAATTACTCAGATATTTACACAGTTATTATTTAACATCCTTACCCTTGGAATCACATGAGGATATTCTATAGACTGCCACATAGCCTCCTAGATCAGCCTGGGCTGTCTCTTAAGAGTCACAATGCTTAGCATTCTGTCAATAATTACTTAGTGGCCACATTGCAAATAGCACAAGGTAACAGAGGTCTGGCTCTAGAGATATAGGGTCTGTCTTCAGACAATAATGGAAAGTGATGGTCCAACTGCCCACTGTCCTCACCAGGACCACACTGAACAAGGACACAGCCCTTTTCTCCCTAAGAAGACACATCTCAAAGTGTCACTCAGATGCTGGGTTTTCTGCATGGCCAAAACTCAGCGTAGGATAGCTGACATCACTACTAGCAAGATGACATAAGCCACCTGCCATTGTTCTTTGTGACAACTCCTTTCAGGGAACTGCAGTGGGTACAGGGGAGGAATGGAAGCCCAGGGATCTGTTCTTTAACAGAGGCTCCACCCCATGTAGTCTACACAGGCTCAGATGATCACTTAGAGAGGGAGTGCAAGGTGCAATGGCATTCTTGTCATTTTATAGACCAGACAAAGTGAGAACCAGTGAGGAAAGAGTGACATCCGGGACACAGAATGTAAAGTTGGATACTCTGTCCATTTCATCCTCGGTTAAAAAAATTCTGATGCCATAGAGTCCATGGTCTTCACCCCAATTCCCAATTGAGTGTTTCCTACTACAACACTCCAACAAAGACAACAAGAAAGTTTATCTGGGGGCTGGAGAGATGGTTCAGCTGCTCTTATACAGGACCCAGGTTCCGTTCTCAGCACTGATATGGCAACTAACCACCACCCATAACTCCAGTTCCAGGGGATCCAACACAGGTAGGTACACTTAGATACATGCAGGCAATACACTCATACACATAAAAATAAATAAATAATAAATAAAATTTTAAAAAAGCAAGTTTATCTTAGAAAATAAATCTTTCAATTGAAAAACTGAGCCAGTTCTCAGCTATAGAATCAACAGATGATTTTTCATATATTATCACACAAAAGGTTGTTTTACTAAAAACCATTGAATTGGAGGTGACTTCCATTCTCCTTTTTTGGGAAACAAATATTTTGTGATGTGGATACCATAGGCAAATCATGAATAGAAAAGGAAAAAGTGAATGTTCCATTTGTGAAAAGTAGCAATTACTAATGTATTTTCTCGCACATAAATAAATGAGCTTTAATGAAACCTTTTTCCTCTCCACCCCTCAGGTGTAATTACTGAAAATGTCTATACTTGAGTTTTCTGTCTTCTGTAGGATTGGATAGAAAATTCCAGGCCCCAATACAGTTTAAATGTTGAATTTTCTGCCAAGCCTATATGGAGTATTTACCATGATGAGACCAGGGAAGGCTGGGCTCTCCAGGGAAGTTTCTTTGTAGGGACCGAACAGTGTTTTCTATATATAGCATGTGGCATAGGCACTGATTCTAATGATAATGGAGATAATTGGTTTTCAGTAAAGACACTGTAATACACACACACACACACACACACACACACACACACACACACCCCAACCTACCACCACCACTACCATCATCATCATCATCATCATCATCATCTAAGATAAATAAATGTAGATCCAGATTGGAAAAATTCACTCAGCTTTCCTGTCTATCTCTTGCAGGAAAATTAGCTAGTGGCCTTATGGGCCCTACAGAATTTAATGATTTTTCTCTCTAAGTCTCATTCATCATCTTTACTTTGGACTCTTCCCACAATGAGTCATGCAAAGCTGAGTCTGAGACATCAGTGGATTCTACTCAAGTCTTGGTGGCCTGGTTGAACTTAAAGGGTTGAAAGTCCAAGGGAAACCCCACCAAACCTCCTTCTACCCCTGTTCACTATATTACTTACTGATATTTAAAACTGGGTAAAAAGTAAATTTCCTGGACTAGCCAAAGAAAGTGAGAAAATGAAGATGAAGAGCACATGGGAGAAGAGCAGAGGGCACTGTTGCTAAGCAACCTGCCTTGGTCCACCACAGAGGGGTGATGTCTCCATATGGCTCAGTGGTCAATGACTTTAGAAAATTCTGAGCACCCGCTGCTGGAACCTTCTGGTGCATTCTTACCTTCAATCTCCTTACTCTTGTCCCCGCAACGGACAGAATCATGGATTTAATGTCTTGAAAAGACAGCTTTGCTCAACAGAGAAGCAGAAAAGAAAGGCGTAGAGAAAAATGGGAATCAACAGAAGAGATGGAAAGAACATGAAAGAACCAGGAAATTAAAAACAAAGATCTCTCTCTATAGCATCATCCGTCAAGTTCAGTTTTCTGCCTCCAAGTTCATTCTGTAAAACCCACAGAACTGTGCAAATACAGGAGGTAGGACACATCAAGGGGCAGGAAGATAAAGGTTCAACCCCAGCTTGGGCTACCACCCTGAGGAGTTAGGGTGACTCATGCCTCTCATCAGAACTGAGTGGTATTTGAAGACAATTGAGTATGTTTTTATGAGCACTGAACAAGTCACTGGACTAGCAAGGAGGCAAACAGCAGCATGAAGCTTTTTCCAGTCCTCAGGTCTTACAGCCTTTAACACATCATATTTCATCTAAGCTAAGGCACCAATTGCACACTCACTGCAATTTTATGTACTACTAAGAAAGAAAAATAATGCTGGCAATTAACTATGACAACGCATTGATTGTAAGATGCATTTAGTTTGAGAGATGTTGAAAATGGGAGAGAAAAAGTATGCCTTAGAACTGTTAAAATATAATCAAACCTAAATTCCTTCCAACAGTATTGAAACCCTTCAAAGAATGGGTCTGATTGATGTCTCTATTTTCTCCTACCTGTCTGTGGACCAGTGCTTCAGCCAGGCCCAATTCTCCTTCACAGCACCCTCACACCTGCTCCATCTAGACCTGGACTGAGGCTTTGTCTTTTACCCTGGAAGTAAACAGACACCCCTCTCTATCTGGGATAGTACCTGTATTTTGTTCTCTCTTCTGCAGGGTTCTTACCCTGTTCCTTCATAGCTTAGTTCTCGGTATTTGGGGTTTTGTTCTTTCTCTAGATTATGAGTCCCTTGAGGAAGTTAAAACAGTAGTTAACATTTATTGTGCATCTATTGGGTGCCACATAATATAAGTATATGCAGATACATTTTTGTGCACCTATGATGGGATTACATTCTGATGAACCCATAATCAGTTGAAAATATAATAATCAAAAAATGCATTTAATATAGTTACCCTACTGAACGTCTTAGATTAGCCTAATCTAATGCATTACTTTTCTCATCACTAGGACTGAATACTTGACAAAAACCACTAAAAGGAGGAAAGAGTTATTCTAGTTCATGGTTCAGGGGCTAGAATCTATCGTGGGAAAAGGCGCGACATCTGGGAATGGCTTCTGCCAATGGCAGCAGGAGTATCAGGCGGCTGGTTTGCATCTTGGCAAATCAGGGAGCAGAGAGACTTGGGTCCAACCAACAGAACCATGCTATAATCCATAAATTCTGCCTTGTAGACCAGCTGGTCCCATGTCCAAAAAGTTCCACAACCTTTCAAAATTATGCCACTCATGGGGGATGAAGTGCTAAAATCCATAAGCCTGTGTAGAACACTTTACCGGCACACCATAATGCCTACTTAAACATGCTCAGAATACTTACATTAGCCTACAGTTGGGCAAAATAATCTAACATAAAGCCTACTGTATAGTAAATTGTTGAATATCTCATGTCCTTTATTGGAATGATAAAAACCTGAAGGGTAGTATGTATTGAAATAGTATTGAATATTTCTTTTATAGTTTTTACTTATTATTTTTATTTTTGTGTATATAAGTACACTGCCTGCAGAAATGCAGGACGGCACAGCCACATCACGCTGGGCCACAGCTTCAAGTGACTACGTCCCGCCTCATGCATAGGAGCACCGACAACCATGACCGCAGACCAGGCATAACGAGACAGGAAAGGGAAAGTAACAGAAATGTACTAGCAGCAGCAAACCCAGCAACAGAGTTGCTGGAAAAGTTTCATGTAATTATAAAGCAGTATGTAAGTGCACCCATGTTGTGCAATGCCCAAGGAGGTCAGAAGAGGGCGTTAGCTGGGAATTGAACCCGGGTCCTCTGCAAGAGCATCTAGTGCTCTTAACCACTGAACCATCTTTCTAGCTCCGTAAATATTTCTTTCACACCAATGGAAAAAAACAACAAAAGAAATCATTAAGTCAAACCACAAATAATTAGAGATCATCTCTATCACATAGGAAAGTGGGTGCTGCTCTGATCTAGTGAGGAAGCTAAGCTATGAAGAGTCACTTTGCCAAATTCATACAAGCTACTGACTGTATTACTTAGTCTGGGTGACACCATTGTCCACGTCTAGCCACTTTGGATCTGAGTGGCTTAAGAACGGGCATCATGCCAGGCATGGAGTGGCATGAACAAATTCATCATCATGATTTCCCTTTGGTGTGGAAATTGCTTTGTGGGGACCATTCAGTCCAGTTCTGTCTCTTTCTATTCTTCCTCCCCATAACATAAAAATCAGTTTTCACCCTGAGGAAATTTGTGATTATAAATAAAACAAAAGCTTTGAGTCATTACCAAATATGAAAGAAAAAGGAAACTAGATAAAAATAATAACATTGGATAAAGGTATGAATAACAATGCTGATAATAATAAGAGAATTCATGAGCCATAGTAATATACTTGGTCAAATAAAGGCTCTTGGAATATAATGAGCTGAAAACAGGTTCAACTTGGCTATAAAATAAGAAGTGTCTATGATGGTTGTTGTTATTATAAATTAAACTGGGCTTTAAAATATGGTGTAGACAAGTGTGTTTTAGTAAATTTCAAAGTGTAACCCAAAAGCAGAGCTCTGTTCTCAGTATCTCTAGTTCAGGGGTGATGGCTGGAATCCCTGCCCGGCATCCCTCAGGGTCAGAGTGCAGGTAGTCTCTGGTGCTTGTAGTGGCTCAAGAAGAGAGCTGATCAGGCCTGACTGAACAGGTAAATGCTTCCCTCGGATGTTTGTGAAAGGATGCAGGCATCTGGCAGAAGTCTCATTCAAGGACCAAGCCCTTGGAAAAAGTAAGAATCAGCATTCTAAGTTGTAGTATAGATGATCAATTCAAAAGACTTACTAGATGACCCAGCAATACCATTCTTGGATATTTACCTGAAGAACTCCAAGGCAATATATCACAGAGATAGTTATGCACTGATGTTTCTTGCAGCGCTATTCACAATAGTTAAGTTATGAGTCCAACTTAGGTATCTATCAGAGAGGAATGCATAAATTAAATGGAATTTTCTCAGCTATAAAGAAAAAGTTATGTTGTTTGCAGGAAAATAGATGTAACTGGAGATAGTCATATTAAATGAATTAAGTCAGTCTCAGAAAGATAAATATTGCAAATGACAATGTTTTCTCTTGAGTTCTAAAATTTTATATAGATACATAAAACTGTATATACACATATGACATGAAAAGAGAAGCAAAGTTGTCTGTGGGAACAAGGAGGGAGGGGGAGGAAGAAAGAGAAGAAGGAGGGTAGTGGAGTAGGGGACATAGGCTTAAATTAAATTAAAATATCTTGTGCCCCAGGACTATGTGAAATGGAAAAAAAAAGGCACAATGATGCACGCCTATAACCCTAGCACTTGGGAGTGGAGGCAGAAAGATCAGAAGTTCAAGGTCATCCTTGGCTACACAGTGAGTTCAAGGCCAGTCTGGACTATATGAGACCCCGTCTCAAAGAAACAAAAACAAAACATACAAAAACTAGAGCAGAACAACAAAAAGGAATTATGTATAAATACATTTAATGTTATAAACATATTCAGTGTTACATGTATGTATTTAATGTATATTAAATAAATTTAATGTTTGAAAAACAGACATAAAGAAGGAAGCTACTTTGAAATTATAATCAAGAATAGATGGGGTGAGATCTTTCAGTGGAAAGTCCTTATTAAACAATTATTAACTGAGCAAAATACATGTGACATGACATTTACTGCTAAAACCACTTCTGAGTGCTTAGATCACAGATGTGGAGTCCAGTCACACAGATGGATACTGTTGCCAGCACAGAATACCTTTCATCTTGCAAAACTGAAACTCTTACTGCCATCAGAGAGTGCCCCCTCCCCTCCTCCCTAGCCCCTGGCAGCTACTATTCTGTTTTCTGTCCAGAGGTGTTTTTTTTTTTTTTTTTTTTTTTTAACTCAGGTCTTTTTGAGACAGGGTCTCCTTCTAGCTCAAGCTGGCCTGGAACTCACTTTGTAGACCAGCCTGGCCTCGAACTCCAGAGACCAGCCTGCCTCTGGAGTGCTGGGACTAAAGGCGTGTGCCACCATGCCCGGCTATCTAGAGGTTTTTTTAAAAAGTAGTACTAGGCAATCATGGTAGGGACTACCTATAACCCCAGCACTTCAGAGGTAGGCACAAGCTAGAGACACCTGGGAAGAGGGAACCTCAGTTTAGGAATTTCCCCCATCATACTGGCCTGTGGAGATGTCTGTGGGGAATTTTTTTATTGTTAATTGCTGTAGGTGGACTGTGTCAGTCCTCCATAGGTGGACCTCGGCTATATAAGAAAGGTATCTGAGGGGGCTGGAGAGATGGCTCAGTTAAGAGTACTAGCTGCTCTTGCAGAGGACCAAAGTTTGGTTCCCAACACCCACATGGTGGCTAACAACTGTCCATAATTCCAGTAAAGGCTACCTTAGCATCTTGGCTATTGGGGACCAGGGAAGGTATCCTAGCCCACAGAGCATCTGATGTGTTCTACCTACTTCCTGCACCCAGAAATAGTGAACACCTCCTCCCACTGAGAGTCCAGTCCGAACCCTTCTCCTTTCTCTGTCTTTATCTGTCTCCTTCCTATTCCCTCCTTTTAGCTGTCCCGCTAACTATATGGTGGGTTCGTGTGTATTCCCAGAAGCTGCCCATCAAAACATGCTCTCTTTTTACTTCTAGAAGTGTAGTCATATCTTTTCTCTATACTGGAGTGTAACTATGTACCAAGAAAGAGATGAATTAAGATATTGCTTTTCAGTGAAAGGAGGGCCAGTGATATCTCCATGGCATGGAGGCATCCTTATGGGCCATGGAAGCCCACACTGCAGTGGGAGACCTCCCCTTCCAAGAGGGGAAATTATCACAGCTGTGAATTAGCTGGATAAGCTGGGCCCTCTAGAGCATCCTGCCTCAGCGTTTTCACTGCAAATTTGCACATGATAAATACTCCCCCTATGGAAAAGGGGCCAGCGATTGATGAATGTACACCTGCATACGTACAATTGGGTAGATCTTCAAAACAACTCCTTTGGAGGATAGGTGTAGGTATAAAAGTAAAAAAAAAACAAGTACATGAGAGGAATATTTAATAACTGACAAAATACAGGCACTAAGTCCTGACTATTGCTATGTTAAGGGTGTCTATTTAGCCAATACCAGCACTCCCAAGGCACCCACTACCGCATAGCATTGGTTAATTGACTCATGTTAAACCAACACTCAAAAGATCCTTGTTACTCCCAGGACATGAACGCTGAGAAGCAATGAGCTACAGTAATTTATACATCCTTAGGTGCTTGATATACATGCATTAAATATTAACGTTGCCTTTATTTATTTTAAAAATACTTTATTTTTATGTGAATGCGTATTTTGCCTACATGTATGTAAGTACATCACATGTATCCAATGCTCACAGAGGCCAGAAGAGAGTTCATATCTCCTGGAACTGGAGTTATGGACAGTAGTTAGCTGCTCTGTGGGTGCTGGGACGCGAACCCAGGTCCTCTGCAAGAACAGCGAGTGCTCTTAGCCGCTGAGCCATCTCTTCAGCCCCGCTTTTATTTCTTAAGGGCAAAAAAGTTCAAGTTTTCCCTGTGCACTGAGTTTTCCCACAGAACCACATGCTATATCTTCCCTATGGTTGTAAGAACTGCTGAGCTTGCTATATTATTTGTTGGAACTATGTTGAATGAATTAATGGATGAAATGAATGAATGAGTCAAAAGAGGGTCTGTCATAATAGTGGGCAAGGAAATGCTATAACCCCTGGCTCTATCACACATGAGTTCAGGTGAGCTGGCTACTCTGGGAACTCCACAGATTTGCCCCCTAAATCTTCTGGCTGTACCAGCCAACCCCAGTGGGAACTTCCTCCAATAACCATGGCTACAGGAATTTGTTGGAAGGGTTCCAAGAGCTCTAAGTGTCTCACCCCAAGAGGAACTCTTCAGGCAGCGCCAGAACAGCCCCAACCTCACAGAAGGGCCCAGCTGGACTATAAATTGTACAGACAAAGATAAAGGCACACAGTTTCTCTTGGTTCAAAAGACTTTAGCATGGCACATTTACCCTCTGCTCTGCCAGGCCAGCAGGGCTATTTCCATGGCTTCCTTTCCCTGTACTTTTTCTCCTTACTCACTCAACCCTTTTCCTCCCTCCTCTCCCCCTCTCCTCTTCCCCATCTGCTGCATGAGCTATAAGGCCCCTATCACCCCTGGCCGCCAGAGTTACATACCATTCCTGAGCTGGTACAGCAGGCTGTTTGTTGGAATGACCTTGAAATGACCTTTACTCTACATCTTGTCTCGTTGCTGGTAAACCTTGTTCCCACAGACAGCTGTGGGCTAATGAGACGTACTCAAGTTGAAGTTAGCAGCTCCTGGTACAGCTGTTGTCACTTGCCATTGTGTGACTTTGGGCAAATTGTTTGATGTCTCTGAGCTTCAGAAAATAATGTTGACTTCATAAGAGGTTTCAAGAGCTAAATGCAGTATCTCATAGCTTTAATTAAACTTAGCATTCTAGTGTGCCTTGCATGTTTTAAAAGATCTTCACAACTTTGGTTCATTTTGAGAGAGGCAGGTTGGTATTTGAACTCAGTGTTTTGGAAGGGAAAAGAGTCAGCCCTGCAGGAGGCAAGAATGACCCAGGTTCACAGTCTCCCTACCGACTGTTTACTCTACCATTCTCCCTACAGAGAAAATCTACAGAGTGTTGGTAGCAGTTCTGTTTTACAAACATTCAGGGAAGTTCGAAGGACCATCACATAGATGGGTCCCCTTTTCTGGTCCCTAGACTGTAATCCATCTCCTGTCTATGAAAGCACACGGCATCCTTGTTTTCATCTTGTACCTCAGCGTCTCTTGTCTGCACAAGGCAGCAACATCAGGTGACCTTCTTCCTATAGAAAATGGTCAGCATTATAGAAGACATGCTGTCTAGTCTTCTGAGATGCTTGAATGTCTATTCTGGATAAGGTATACACACACACACACAGGAAGGGAGGGGGAGGGAGGGAGAGAGAGAGAGAGAGAGAGAGAGAGAGAGATTAATAGAAACATGGATAAGCGCGAGCTCCGAGAGGGAGTGTCTGCGCAGAGGTGCAACATCAGGTGACCTTCTTCCTATAGAAAATGGTCAGCATTATAGAAGACATGCTGTCTAGTCTTCTGAGATGCTTGAATGTCTATTCTGGATAAGGTATACACACACACACACAGGAAGGGAGGGGGAGGGAGGGAGAGAGAGAGAGAGAGAGAGAGAGAGAGAGATTACTAGAAACATGGATAAGTGCAAGCTCCTAGAGGAAGTGCCTTTGCTGAGGTTCAGCCAGACATTATTGATGTGATGTGTATCCAGAGCCTTGAATGAAAAGGTGAGGCAGTCTTGACGGTGCTATCTCTAGGCAGTGAGATTTGATCAGTAGTAACAGGATGACATTAAAAGGAAAGGGCAGAGAAAGAAAGAAAACTGCCTTCCTTTGCTAAGCTTAGAAAACATGATAAAATATAAATAACATGGCAACTGGCTGATTCCAGTTTTTCTTTTTATTCTGATCGCCACTTGAGATAATTAGCTAATACTTACAAGCCAAGTAAAAAAAACCACCTGGATTTTTCATTAGATCATTTCCCCTCCCTCTTCCCTTGTGGAACAACCTGGATTAAATGACATCAAAGCACTCCAGGCTGAATCCCTACCACCCCCCATATAAAAGGAGACACAGAGCTCAAAAGCAGACCTCTCTTCCTTGTTTAGCCCAGAGAGGTTGCTGGGAAGAGCTTAAGGGCCAGTGTGAGGTGGGAAGCTGGGATGCGTCTCCATGACAACCACCCAGGCCAAGGCCAGTTTTATCACCTGAAAACTAAACAAGATGCAAAAGGAGGGGGCATCTGTCGGAGAAGTTTAGATTGTACTAAGCATGAACCTGCTTGAACGCGGATGCATATTGTGTCTTAGGTGGGATGGGGGGAGGAAACAAAAGAACGAGGGTGGGTCTAAGAAATTGACCAAATCAAGGAAGAGATGTTTCTGAAGAAGAGATTTTTGTTGCCCAGACAGCCATCCAAGATGACCAGGTAGGCAATATTCGATCTAGTGTTAAGCCTATTACTCATGAGACAGGGCCAGTGTGCCTCCCAGAAGAGTCTGCAGGGGACGTAAGGGAGGGAGGACAGTTGCCCAGGGTCGTGGAGGCAGTGGAAGAGACTAGACTCCATCCTATACTTTCTTTCTCAACCTGGGGTCATATTTTTCTCAACTGACTTCATTCCCTTTTCCAGGCAGCACCTGCTCTTGTGAGGCATGGTCATGCATGTTCATCTTAACTAGGTTTCCCTTGTAGAGAGCCATGGACACAAGGTAGTTGTCACCATAACTTGGGTGCCATCTTGGGATGTCTGTCTTGGGATAGCTGTGGGATAAGGATGAAAGGGAATGAGAGACAAGTCTCACTTGCCTCCTGGTTTTTCAAGTTGGTGCTGGAGAGCTGTTTCATGGAATAGGGGGGTCAGATATAATCTTGTCCTTCTCCCACACCTTGCCCATTCCTCCACTGTGAAGATGAAGATGCAGGAGCCAAACCACCACTTACTAACTATGGAATCTTGTTCTCTGCCTTCATTTCTTTAGCTTTTAAACAGCGACCATGGCAACCCCTGCTATTTAAAATCCCCCTGTGATAGTAGGAAATTCCTACTATTAGGGTCTCACATCAGAGGAATGGGATGCTTGGTTCCCAATTTGTGGTGCTACTCTGGGAGGTAGTAGAAAATTTGGGAGGTGGGACGCACTAGAGGCAGCAGGTCACTGGGGGTGTGCTTTCAAAGGTTCTTATTCCCTCGCTGTTTGTTGCCTTCCATCAGGAAAAGAACCTCTTCCGCTGCACGCTTTTAATACCTTGATAGTTTGCTCCAGTGAATGGGTACAAAAAAACCAGTAACTGAGACCTCTGAAAACACAAACCAAAATAGATCCTTTCACCCTTAACTTGTTTATTTCTGGTATTTTGGTCACTGCTGTGCATAAAGCAACTGGTACGTCTGTCTCCTAAGAGGGAACAGGCAGATCTGAGGTGACACTGGCATATCTGCTGCTCTGGTCCAAGGACACGAATCACAGATTCAACACTACATTAGTGTGAATGAAGGCATGCCAGCCTATTCTGTTCATTCCAAACATAATCTCTTCTGGCCCAATGTCTCCCAACCTTTATTCATAGTATAGCATACTAGAATGTCCAGGCTTGCACTAATATTTGTGCAATGCTAGCATAAACTGGAGAGGTTGTTCATTGCTTCAGGCAAGTGGCTCCAGGAGCTCTGACTGCCCCCCAGCCTCTCCTGATGGCTCCCAAGGCTACGGGGATTAGTATCTTTGATCAAGAGACAACAGAGCAGGAGCTGCCCAAAAATATGGAGGGGAAAGCTCTAATCTCTAGGCTCAAGGAAACTCAGGACACTGATTGGTTTAAGGGCTGTGATTTTTAGACCAACCCTGGAGACAAGGTAAATAGAACACTCTGGTTAAATCAAGCCAATGGGAGCCCTCCTCTGGTCATGGGGATGGAGTCATGCCTTTAAATCTGATTACTCTGCTATAGGAGGAAGATGGAATGAAGGTTAGGGTGTTACCACAGTTCCCACCACAAACAGAATGAATGGGGATAGTGTTCCTAATGGAAGGAGTATCACAAATCTGAGGGTTTTCGTCTATGACCCTTTTAGTATGTCCTTGGGTTTGCTTGTCTTTAATACAGCAGTCGCTATCTAAGCTCCCAAGTCTGAATGATCTGCTGAAGTCTACAATGGTCACCCCGTGCTGTCACACTGAAGAACCAAACATTTGAGCTTTTCTTGAAAGGTTTTAAAAATAAATAAATAAAAGGGTTATTTAGTTCTCCTCCTCCCTCTCTCTTAACAGCATCTTTCAACCCAGGAGCTGCCAGAGAAGTTAGAAGCAGTGGCTATGTATAGAAATCCCATCACTCACTACTGAAATAGAGAAGAGTGGCAACGCCCCCACAGCACTTAGGGAGAGAGGGGAGAGCAACCTGATCCAGCCAAAACAGGGGGTGAGGGAGTCACAGGGTGCTGCCTGGCATGCACAGGGGGTTGTACAAAGAGGGTGACCAAGAGAGCCACAGGGTGTTGCCTGGCATGCACAGGGGGTTGCACAGGGAGGGCAATCAAGGCAGGATCAGGAATTGCAACGTGTGTGTGTGTGTGTGTGTGTGTGTGTGTGTGTGTGTGTGTATTGTATAAGGGATTGCCTCAGGGCATCTCATTCACGCTCTTAGATGTACTTTATCACATTTGGAAAGGCCTTCAGGGACAGGAAATTTGATAAATTCCCATTGCAATGTTTCAGGACCCTGACAGCAAAGGCGTTGTCTCTAATCACCAAGCTCCAGGCGGCTTCCCACAGTTTCAATGCACTTTCCTTGTGAAGTCCTTCATGGAGATGGGAACAGCTGCTCACCATCTTCCTCATAATAACTCTAACACTGAAGATGGTCATTATGTCACTCTTCACCCTTTGCTTCTCCTTGTGAGAACAAAAAATAAAAAAAGCAGAAATGGTTTCTTTATCTTGGCATCGAAAGCTCTTTTCCTTTGTCTCCCTGCAATCCATCACCATCCTCCTTTTCCTTGTAAAATTATAATCTTTCTCCTGACCTTGTTGCAAAATTAACTGAGTGTGGATTCATAGCATTCCCACTGTACCATCACCACGAGGGCATACAAATCAGGGCAGGATGAAAGGAGAGGAAAACCATGCGCTGGGGACCCAACCTTTGGGTGGGGATGCTTCCCAAGTTTTCTCAGTGAATCTGAGCAACGTGAGGATATATCACAGACTCAGCTTGATACCTTTGGAAATGGGGATTCGAGAAATTAAATAATGTGCTCTGAGCAGTCCTGCTAGTCATCCCCACAGCTGAGATTTAAATTCAGATCTTGTTAGTCATTAATTTACAGACCAGTTTAGATCAACTGTATATCAGTTCTGCTCAAGGAAATGCAAATCAAAACCACAATGAGATTCCATTTCACACTTTCTGGGATGGTCACAATAAAAGTCAGGCAATAACAAGTGTTGGTGAGGAGGTGGAGAAACCGGAATTCTCACACATTGCTGATGTGCATGTAGCCGCTGCGCTGCAGTTGCTTTGAAAGCAGTCTGAGTCTTCTTCAAACAGAGATTTGCTACAAGATCCCTCAGTGTTGCTCTTATGCATGCATTTAAGAGTAATTGAAATCTAAGTCCATGAAAAACTACACACATGTTCACAGTGGTATCATTCATAATAGCCTCCAAGTAAAAACAACCCAACGGTCAAGTCAGGTGTGGCGGTGTATGCCTGTAATCCAAGCACTTAATAGGTCAAGACAAGAAGATCAGGAGTTCCAGACCAGCTTTGGCTATATAGTGAGTTGAGGCAAGTCTGTGTGACATGAGATCCTGTCTGGGAAAAAAAAAAGCGTAAACTACTCAAAAGTCCATCAAATAAGGAATAAATAAATAAAATGTAGTATAGCCACATAATGGAATATTGTTTGGCAATAAAAAAACAATGTGCTGAAATATGCTGTGTGGCTGAATCTTGGAACCATGATGAATGAAAGAAGTCCATCATGAAAGGTCATATACTATGTGATTCCATGGGTGTGCAATGTCCAGAACTGAGAGATCTACACACAAAGAAGGTAAGTGGTTGCCTAAGGCTGGGAGGCTTGGTAAGTTAGAGGGTGATGGCTAAAGGGTATGGAGTTCGTTTTTAGATTAATGAAAATGTTCTAAAATTGATTGTGGTGGTGGTTGTATAACTCTGTAAATGTAGTAAAAGCTATTGAATTGTAAAAAGCCATTGAATTATACCCTTTAAATGGATGAATTATATGGAATGTGAATTATATTTCATTAAAGCTTTTTAAAAAACACACTGAATAACCAAACTCTGCTTTTCAAATGTTTGAGAATCCTTGAACCAAAATTGGACCACAGTTCAGCAAGCGAATCCTAGGATCGGCTCTGGACAGTGTTCCTAGGATCTACCTATGGCTGGACATCCTGTTACCGCCCTTGTTGGGCCACTGAAAATGTGAATGCCCACTGTCTCACTACTCAGGAAAGGATGAGCCAAGGCATAGGAGGAGAGGAGTGGAAAGACTACTCATCCTGAGGTGTACATCCACAAAGAACACCTGGAAGTACTCTCTATCCGTCGTCCCCCATTTCCAACAGAAAGTAAGTAGTAAAGAAAAGGCACCTTGTTCTGCATGACAGAAGTCAAATGCAGGACCAAGTAAAGGAGGCTTAGAGAGTCTGCTCATTCCAGATCCACCTTCCCTCAGGTGTCAGCAGCTGAGGCTCTCCACCAGAAGCTCAGTAGAGAAAGGAGCGCTCATCTCCAGCTTATTCCTGCCTCACTCTGTTACTTCACAAAGCCCAAAAGAAAGATAAATAGAAAGAGAAAAAGAGGAGGCAAAGAAAGAAAAGAAGAAAAGAGCATTGGAAAATAAAAGGGGGCCAATTCCCTCTTATTAAGCCCGTTATTAGGCTGAGAATCAAATTAAACCACAGGTCTTTCCACTTGCAGAGTGCTATTTTAAGGCTTATTAGACTATATTAGGATTGGCATACATTTCCACTGACATAATATCGACCTTTAATTGGATTTAAGGATGAGGAGGCTGCATTCAGCTGGAATAGGCCCCTGCAAGAAGCTTGGTATTCTCACAGCATCCCACTTCCCCTGCTGGACACTATCCGAGGGGCCAAGTGGGCCCGTAACCCATTCAGACCTAAAACACAGCTGTTTCCCTCCTCCTAGTTGTCCTCGTCGTCGTCGTCCTCCTCCTCCTCCTCTTTCTCCTCCTCCTCCTCCTCCTCCTTTGATAGACTGCCCAGAGCAGGTCCCTCATGTACATACATGTGCCCATGGCTGCCTGGAAGACGTCTGGCTCTCTGTAGCTGTGGGAGCTGCTGAGCTTTGGGGGCCACCAAGACCGGGCAGAAGGCTCAGACCAAGTAGAACTCTGGGGAGAGCTAGTCTCACCTCTCCCGACTTCAGCCTGCTGTGGATGGAACCAACTGATAGCAGGAGGCACTGGGTTTTCTTATGGGGCCAAGTTGAAGAAGAGGATTTAAGGTTGGAAACAAATGGCTTTGATCTTTGAATTTTGAATCTGAATAGGGAAGGAACTTTTAGGAAAGCATCCTCCTGCCAGAGGAGGAGCCAACTTCATCAAGTAGGTAGCAGATCCCATCTGGGGGCACAGCTCTCCCTGGATCACCAATATAGCCAAGTATGACCTTGACCTTCTGATCTTCCTGCCTCCAAATGAATGCTAAGATTACAAGCAAGCACCCCCATGCCCAGCTTTATGCAGTGGTGAGGGTCAAGCCCACGGCTTCATACAAACACTAGGCACTAAATGAGCTATATCCCTAGCCCTGGCTCACCTTCCTCTATCTTCTGCACCTCTGGCAAGAGGCAGATGCTCCAGACAGACAGTACAATGGCCCAGTCCAGACTCTGTAGGGATACCTCCTCATCTCAAAGCTGCTATTTCCTCCTCTATAAAGTTGATGTTACATTGCCCCCCTACTCTGGATTATTCTGAGAACTAATTGAGAGAACAAAGGTAAAATGAATGTGAGGCTTAATAACTTCCATGCTTTTTCTCTTTTCTTCTGTTTTCCCAAGTTTTAAACATTTCTAACGAAAAGACATCATCAGAGCAACAGACATCACTAACCAAATGCGTTACAAAATAATGCTGGGATGCAAAATATCTTGGTACTGAGACAGAGACGCATGAAATATCACTTCCTAAAATATTGCTCAAACATGAAAAAAACACACAAAATTCCTTAAGAATTTCCACTAATGCATGTGAACAGCGCCCGTTGCCGCTTGCCAAGACTCTTCTTGGCTATACTGTGAGAGCTTCAATTTCCACGCTTGTTTGCAGCTCTTCTGCCAGAGCCATGTGCTTGTTTACTTTTACTACATTTTTATGACGTTTCTGCTCTAGCAATAAGTTTTGCATTATTAGTTTTATCAAATAACAGAATGTCTGGTTGGCTGGCAGAGGTTTACTGGCCTGGTTTTTATGGCTCCAGCCCAGAACACTTTCTGCAATTGCCTTCTGAGTAGTTCTTAGATCCATTCTTAAGTATGTGCTTATGTCTGTATTAAATCACATCTGAGGGCTAATTGTTATGGTATAAACTTAGCATCAGTGTGGTGCCAATTGCTGTAATCTTATCATTATTACTTAATCACAGGCTTGCTTGCTTGGTTCTATGCAGCACAGCATATGCATGTTGGGAAAAGTTGCTTATAAATCTAATATTTATAAACAATGTGTTTTTCTATTCACTGGGACATTTTCTTCCTCCATACGTATTATCACACCTTAAAATTCCTATGTGGCAAGTTTAGCTTAGGTGATAAATGGAGCTATCCTGACAGAAAAACAAAACAAAGGAAAGCAGACCAACATGATCTCAGGTTGCAATCTGCAGCTTACTCCACTCTAGTTATTTGGTCCAACGCCTATGAATGACTTGGTTCCATCTTTGAGAGAAAGCTTGTGCTCTCTCACATACAAAGGAGAGAAACTGAGGCAGTATGCCAGGGTGTATCTTGCCCAGATGTGCAATGAGGTACCAGTTGCCCTATTCCCTGTGGGGACGGCCCTCTTGGCCTGGCATTCACCAAGTCTGTTGTGCTTCTGGAGGGCTTTGCAACCCCTGAAAGTCTGCTCTTTTCAAGTCTGATCTGGTTCCCTCATGGAGCTTGAGTCCAGAGGATTTTTTCCCTCTTTCCCACCCCCAACACATGTCCTCAATGCTTACTGACCCCCCAGAGAGTTCCACATCAGTAAGAGTGGGACCTCCTGGAATGTTCCCCCAAGGGGACATCAAAGGAGCAACTGTCCTGGTGGGTTTGAATTAATGGCATCTGAATCATTACAGACAGAGTTGTGCATGCCTGAGAGTGGGGGGGGGAGAACTGAGCCAGTGCACATTAAAGAATCAGCTGAAATCCACTCACATGGATTGTGCCACTGTATACTTGCGCACTCACCATTCATCCAGGAAGAGCATTGACTTGAAACCCACTGGAGTCTAAAATCTTTGCAGGGCTCAGTTATCTGAAGCCAATGTGTTCTCTGTTTCCATGTCTACACTACCACACTTCTATTCCCTATAGTTCTTTTCTATTAGGAAAAACAAAGTCCCATGGCAGAGGGTGATGGGCTGAAGCCTTTAATAGAAATAACTTTTTGTCACAATGCATCGTCGTTAGCCTAGTCCTGTTGGGCACTAATACGTGTAAGTTACTGCAGTAGGGGCAGCTACATGGTGAATGGTCCCTTGGATATTTGTACAGTGTATGTGGGTCCTAAGATACCCCCAATATGCAGATGTTGTCATTAATCTCGGCAAAGAAAGCTCTTGGAAAGGAATTCTTTTTCTTCTGAAAGGAAGATATCCTAGCTCTTTCTCTGCTTAGCAACCAGCGTGTATAGATGTGGCAAAGGCAGAGAATTAGATGAGGAGTCTTGAGTTCCACAAAGGTCCTCTGGGAACTTACTGACCAAGAAAGAGAAGGTGCTCAAGGCCCTTCGTACATGCTTGAAGGGAGCAGGAATCTTTGAGTGGCTTTGCAATGTGATTGGTGCAAGGTCAGGCAAGAGCAGGCATCCCTTGGCTGTACCCAGTTTATGGGGGAGTCCATTATGCAAGTAGTCAACCTTTCCATTATGGGAAGTTGTGGTGGCAGGTAGGATCAAGTGTCCCTACTCTGGAAGGAAGAGAGCCAAGTTCTTCCTCTTCCTGTCTCTGGTACTCCAGGCTCTTTGCCACTCAATGGAGTTTTATGCCCCTCCCCCACGGCCTTCACATCTCCAGCTGGTGAAGCCCAGGGTAGGATGGAAAGAGCCTGTGCAGCATGGTGGTGGCACAACACAGCAGGGACAGCACATTAGGCTAAACACAAGGTCATGTTTCCAGCTTCCTAAGTGTCCAGAATCCCATACTTGGTCCCAGACTGTGTTCCAGCTGGCTAACCATTCTAGGAGCTCTGGTGTCCTTCCATATAAATTCCCTTTGTGATTAGACAACCTGATCAGTTACTGTCCTTTGCAATGGAAATCCTGACTGATAAACCCCAAAGACACCTGATGTCAGATTTTATTAGCTGGACAAGGGAGCTTACTGACTGGGAGCTAAAGACACACCCATCACAGCCCCTACTTCCATCAAATGTCCAGACAGATGAGACCATCACCTGCACAACAGTCTCCACTGATTCAGTTAGTATTTATCTAGCACTGATGTGTGTCTGCCTCCACCCTGGGTCCAAAAGTTCTACTTGCAAGTAAGGAAAAAGCAAACCCTATGGATATATAAACACTTCTAACTTCAGAACAGAGGGAATGAGAAGGGGAGAGAGATGGAGAGCCCCCAGGCAGGCACACACTGTCTTTCTGGGAGGAGGGTTGTCTTAGTACAGCTTAGAGCTGCTGTAACAGAAGAGTACAGACTGCGTAAGAAATGAGAGATTTGTCTCTCATGCTCTGGGAGATTGGGAAGTCCAAGATGGACAGCCACATCTGATATATGTCCTCTTGCTGAGAGACTTGGAAAGAGAAGAGGAGATACAGGTCTCATTTTTATAGCAAAGTTGCTCCCATGAAGACTAACAGTGACTAATCCACTTCCCTTATGACAGCATTAACCCATTCACGAGGGCAGAGGCCCTGTGACCTAATTGTTTCTCGAAGGCCTTCTTTATACTGTTATGGTGGCATTTAAGTCACAACATGAGTTTTGGTGAAGGTGGTCAATCCACTGCATGGAAGCTATCATTTAAGTTGAAGAGTCGGTAAGAAGATGCCGAAGTAGGCTGGCAGAGTAGTATAAGGACTGCAAAATGACCACAATGAAGTAGCGGACAGTGGATGGTCATTTAGAGGGGGAAGGGCTCTGGAAGAGGGCCGCAGAGGGAGAGATACCTGAAGCTCCATGTCAGCATGTGCTGATGGAGCTGGGAAGTTCAGTTTTCACAAGAACCAACTTAGAAAGGAAAACCACACCACTAATGGAAAGTCAAGGCATTCTGAGTCAGATCTCTAAAGCTCCAACAGATAGGTGAGAAATTAGTTTAGTTTCCTTCTAGACTGTGCCTCCCATGGCCCATTCTTCCACCCCAGTGCTCAAATGTGCACACTAGGAGCTCAGACATGGCTGTTTGTGTAAATGGCAGAGTTGGGTTTATAGAAATTTAATCAGCGGCATTAATAATGTCACCTAAGCTTAATGATACCAATTATAACCATGGTAAACATTGCTGAGCAGCTTATAAACAGTGATATTAAAGATGAACTTCCTGCATTCGGTCACTGCTGTTGTTAAGAAACAAAAGTGGAAGGGTCATATTTTGAATATTCCTGTGTTCTCACTCCTATTTGGGATAAAGATGCCAAGCACACCTTTGTAGGAAAGAATGGTGCCTCTCCTGGGCACCCATGGCTCCTTTGGTCATTTCCCAGGGACAGATCTGAGCCCACCACTGTTGGCTATCAATCCGAAAACCAGGGCACAAGTACTATAGAACAAGGAGAGAGTTCGATAATCATCCTGGCCCAGGTAATATATTGCTCCTATAGCCCAAGCAAATTCTGAGAATTCCCAGGGAAAGCAAGAGGGAATTTTCAAAGGTCAGAAAGACAGAACTTACAGAAACTTATTATATAAAACAAAACAGAAGGCAGAATTTAATAAGAATCTCTCCTAGTGGGGGGCTCACATAAGGACCATGAGACCCAACCTTCCCTTTCTGAGAAAGAAACAAATGTTATAGAATTTTAAATGCCACGTGGGGGAGTCACATTACAGACAGAAGGCAGAGACATAGGGAGTGGAGTCCTTCTGGAGAAAGTTGCATGACATCACCTATTTCTAAGGGCTTTCACATTTGAGAAGGCACCTCTGCTTAGAAGCAGCATAGTATCCAAATGAATAGCAGGCTGGTGACTATGGAATGTGGATGAGCCTGAAGTCCCTTCCAAGAACAACAGCCTGCCGAAATGGCCTTATGTCCAGAAACACCTCCACCTCAAACCACAGAACTTCTCAACCCCTCCACAGTAACCAAAGAGAGGGGGTTGCTGGTCAGCCAGACCTCAGGTAAGAGCACCATTCCACACCTGGACCCATCTGTGATACCCTGAGCGCTAAACCTGCCCTACAGCTTTCTTCATACCATCACCTACATAACATGTCGTAGTGAAGGATTCCTTTGCTAGCTTCTGGTGCTCAAGAGGGTCTAACTCATGGGAACATGTTCCAGTTCTGGATCCCAGGCACACTGGAGGAGAGGATCAGTTCACATATTCTGTACACAGTACTCCCTGGTGTTGTGGAAGAGCGTGGCCTTGGATCCCTGTCCACTTGGGAATCTTAAGAGATTTAGCTAGCAAAATTCCTGCCTTTCAGTGTGGTGTCCGCTGGGTGACTATAAAGACAAGATCAGTCCAAGCCTCCCTCGTTTCATCCGGGCCCACATGGGGGCTCAGAACTTTCCCCAAGAAGAATTGAGGGCTGTCCCTCTCTCGCCTCATTCAATTTATAGAAAGCCAGCCAACCTTCTCCGCCTCCATCACAGACCTTTTGAGTTTAACATCCCTGATGACAGTGCACTCTTCAGGGGGAGTTTACTGCAGTGTTTGGAAATTACATTGTGTGTTTTTATAGATTTGTGCGTATGCCCGGTGGTCTTGGAACTCTGCAGGCAACTCTAATAAATAAATAACAGTGCTGGGCTGAGCCCAAGTTAAAGTGAAGGATTTTGTTAAGCCAAAGTCTAAGAAAGGAATTACAGGGAAAGAAGCCACAAAGGCCGGAAGCTACTGGACACACAGCCCTCCACGCCATGGGAAGGACAATGGTATATATCTCTCTCCAGCCAGTGTGCCTCAGTGGAGATGAGGATTTGTGAACATGATTCAAATTCCACTGCCACCATTAAATTTTTTTAAAAGTCTGAAACAAAGTCTTTCCATCTATGTGCCACCAACCATCTGAAAGGGCACTGAGAAACTTAATTATTCAGATATTTCAAAATACGCGAATCCTTTTTCCCTCTACTTACAATTCAGCCAGGATGCGTGTCATGTGATTTGAGTTTTTCATTTGAAAATGAGGGGAGGTTATCTAAGGGATGTCCTTCCTATGAGCAAGTGAGCAATCACCCATGGTCTTTGGGAAGAAGAAATTGGGGTGTGTACGTGTGTGTAGGTATAGATGTGGGGGTACATGTGCACATATATGTGTGCATATGTGCATGTGCGCATGCATGTCTGGAGATCAGAGGACAAGTTCAGCTGCTGTTCCTTAGGTACATCCACCTTGATTGTTCTTGAGACAAGGTCTCTGATTGGCCTAGAAATCACCAAAAACGTTATGCTGGCTGGTCAGAAAGCCCCAGAAATCGTCCTGTCCCTGCCTCCCCAGCACTGGGATTATAAGCACGCACTGTGAGCCAGGCTTTGTATGTAGGTTCTGGGCATCAATCTCAAGCCTTCATGTTTACAAGCTAGGACTTTACCAACAGAGCTGTCTCTCTAGGACCAAGAAAAAATTTAAGAACTGTATTACTGATGCTCTGAAGTAGCAATTGGCCAAGTAATTTGGAAGAGTATATTAGTGGAAAAGAAAATGGAGAGAGAAAATGAGAATCTTACTAAAGTCTCTGGAAGTAATTAGCTGTATAGACTCTTCAGTGATTTCTAAGTTCTTGGCCATTATTTACCCATGGCTAATTCCTCAATGCATGTGTTCTTTCAAAAAATATTAATATGGTATCTACTATATGACAGGAAGTGTGGTAGGTGATAGGAATAAAGTGGTTAAAACAAGAATTTTTTAACCTTCACAAGTGAACATTTCATTACAACTGTGGAAACTCTGAAGAGAGGAAGGCATTATGGCCATTGGGGCAGGGGGCATATTCTCAGCATGACTATGTGGGTTTCCTCTACTATGGGGCAGGGTAGTGAGTCTTAACAAGGAAGAAGCAGAAAGTCCAGCAAGGCAAAGCTGAATTAACCAGGAGCATGCAGGCCACATAAAAGAGTATTTGATGTTGACATGAATGCAATAAGTGTCCATTGATGAGTTCAGATTCCAGGATCAGAAGACTTGGGCTCTGGACCCAGATCACTGGCTCAACCAGCCTGTTGCCCTGGAGAAACACTGGGTTTCCTTGGACTCAGTTTCTCATCTATAAAAGGATAGTGCAAGTAGATTTGTGCTTTTTAAATAAATTTTTGATTTATTATTTGAAAATTTCATCCATGGATGCAATGTATCTTGATCATATCTACCCCCTTTTCCCTCCTTTCAAGCTCCCTCAGGACTCCCGAGCAAATCTCCTCCTGCAAAAGCCCAAGTTTATATTTAAAACTGAAAGGCACTTGAGGGTATTTCAAAATCCAATTCCTATTTCAGAAGGAAAAATAAATCTGAGGCCTTTAATATTTGTCCTGTCTGCTCCATTTGATTGTGGTAATGACCAAAAGAAATAATACATGTAAATTTGGTTTTAAAAAAGGAAAATACATATCTAAAGTTTTATCATTATTATTATTATAAGTTCTCATATTTTCCACTGAGGTCATATAGACACATCTTACTGTTCCTAAGAATTAAGAGATGAATAACAGAAACGGGGCTGTCTACGGTGCACACACCTCCGTGATCTCTGCCCTTTTCCCACGATCTAGAGGAGTGGGGAGGGATATGGAAGGTTCTACGGCATTATTTATGAGGAGGAGACACTCCTGAAAAATACCATATCCCCTTAGGGGCAGTGGCCTAATCAAGATGTATAATTACCTGCTTTATCTAAACGAATACATCATTTGAGAAACAGTAATGGGCCTATATAGTTCTCAATTTCTATTGAGTTCTCATTTGCAATGGAGTTCAGCTGAAGAGGGTAATTACAACGTTTAACAAATATATTCCCTTTGGGGACTTGTGAAAGACACAACATCCCCTATCTCATCCTCCCAAACCCCACAGCTCTGAGGACAACTGCTATATACCTGCAAGTGTGGGTACCTTCTTTTCTCACCCTTGCCTTTCTGCCAAGTCAGATCTCAGAGGCTGAAGGAAACCAAAATGTCAGTACTTCCAGGGGGAGGAGACCTAACCACTACCCTTATATAGCTGTGAGAGCTCTCATGGTCTGTCAGCCTTCTTGAGGAATTTAAGAATAATTGAAAGAATACTCCCTGATAGTCTGTCAATTTACACACACACACACACACACACACAGTTCATATATTCTCCTTCTCCCACAACCCCAACACCACAGAGGACTGTGAGGATCAGTACAAACGTGGTTTCTGAAAACACAGAGACAATGCGCTGTTCTTTAGGAGTAGAGGGCCATCCATAAAGGTCTTGATCTGCTCTTTCTATGACAGGCCTAGCAATGGTGCCTAGCACAACCCAAACAAAACAAAATCTACAATAAAAATCGGCAACATGAGGGAAAACATCCCAAATCCTCTCTTGAGCTGCTACTGCATCTTGGCCTGTCTCTCTGTTCATCCGGGAGCTCAGAGGACAGCAGCAGAGGTCTGTATGGGCTGGCTGTAGCAAGCATAGGCTGAGAATTGCCATGTCTACCTCTATCTCTCCCCAGGTCATCCCCAAGCCCAAGTTGCTGTACTGAATACACCCAGCTTGAGGGAAGGGTCATGTCTACCGTATGCAATTTCATCCGAGGTTGCTAGACCTTTCCTAACCCTGGGTAGACTCTCATTAAATGCTTGCAGAATGAATTGGATGCAACAAAAAGATGAGCACAACCCGTTGTCTCACCCCACCAGCTGTGGGAGAGCCGTTTCAAGATGGTGACTTTAGGATAGGCAGATTTCCATGCCATTCCGTCTCCCAAGATCTCAGCTATAATGAGACCCCAGGGGTAGTTGCTGTTATTGCCCTTGGAGTCCAGTGAATCCCTTCCAGAGAAAATGGAGAGGAATTGGAGAATAGCATCTCAGCTGTGCCTAAGGCAGCACTGGCAACTATGGTGCCACCTATGGCACCAAGTAACCAAGGCCAGCATTGCCAAAGGCCACTATGTGCCCATGATGCTTGGGGTGAACACTCACTGTTCTGTAACCAGGGGCCCACCTGTGTCTTCACTGCAGATACCACATGAGCTCACAGAAAGTGATGCTTGACTGAATGTCTTATTGGGCCTTTTATTCATCCTGCCCAGAGTGATGGATTTATTCAGTGATGGAGGAAGGAGGCAGGGACAATGGAGTTTGGAGAGGGGTCTGTCAGCTGCAGTGTGGCTGTGCCAGCATCCAGTTATTAGCTCAGAAGAGAAATTTTCTCTCTTGTCCTCACTTTCTCCTTTATTGGAGGGATATTTTCTCTTACCCACACTAATGAAAAAAAAACAATAATTAAAAAAACATGGCACACAAGGAGGAAGGAGGAAGGAGGAAGGAGGAAGGATTTGAGAAGGAAGAGAGAGTGAGGCCAGGGATTAGTTTAACTGAATCATTTCTGTGCCTCCCTGAATATTTTGATTAAAGCCATGGGACCTCAATCAAAGCCACTGAAAGGAAATTCAAAGATGTCTGAGAATAATTTTGTTTGCTGGAATTTTCCCTCCTGTGTTCTATTATGATGTCGGGGGGTGAAGAACAAAAAGAGAGTTCTGTTTAGTGTTCCTTTGATCTTTCAAAGAAAAGAAGAACATTAAAAAAGAAGAAGAGAAATCGACACCCATTTTATTCCCTCTCTTTCCTTCACTGGCATCAATAATGCAACTGGAACTGAGGAGATGTTCAGCAGCCCTTGAGCCCAGGTTGGCCATAAATAAAATCTAGCAGCATTTGGTCAGAAAGGGCTTATAAGTCCATAAGGACCTACAAGGGTCATTCTTGGTCATAGGTAGTTATCTCCCTGGTCACCACTTAAGCATGAGACCATTGAGAGGCATTGGTACTTGGTCAACTCATATTAGGAGAGGAGAGGAAAGATGGTGAGGTCGGGCCTTACGTGTCCATCAGAAAGAACAGGGAGGGACATCATCCCTGAAGTGAGGTTGCTATTCCAGACCCAGTGGAGTGGCACAGAGCAGCAATATTCAAGGGAGTCAAGACGAGAAGCATTCATTTTGGGAAGTGGTATAACCAGCCCCAATGCTCCCCAGGGAGGACTATACCCTGTGTACACCAATCTCCTGTATCTTCAAGACTTTCCAGGGCAATAGTGACAAGGCAAGTGTACCTAGACAAAGAAACTGATACAAGTCCTAAAAGTGCAGAGATGGAGGCTGGCGACGTGACTCCGTGGATAAAGTAGTTTCCAAACATGCCTGAAGCTCTGCGTTCAACCCCAGCACCACAAAAACCAGGCATGGTGGTGCATGGTAACGGCAAGAGGATCAGAAGTTCAAGGTCATCCTTAGTTACATAATGAGTTTGAGGCCAGCTTGGGCTATATGAAACCCTGCTTAAACAAAACAAAACAAAAAGGCAGAGTGGGGAGTGAGTTACAACGTGCATGCTAACTCTGACTGATTCATAGTGACTGTCAAGCATTGCTAAAGAGTGCTTCTGAGGTCACAATTTATATTTGGTCAGAGAAATGCAGTGACTGATTTGTGCTATACAGGTAGACTAAAGCATGTGTCCCACATGTCATGTATACATCATCCCTGGTATATTGAAAAAACATTGGACATGGAACCCAAAGACCACATCCATGACCTTGGGCAACATGCCAACTTTTCTGACTCCTAAGAGTCTTGTCATTACAAATATTAACAACCATGAAAACTGGTATTTGTATAGAGAGTTTGCAATTTGTGAAATACATTCATATAGACTGTGTCTTTATTCTTTTCATAAAATTCAGAAGATATAGTTTATATAAAACATTAAACTTCCCATGTTAAATGCAAATTCAGTGACACTGAGGACATTTTACATGGCTGTGCATCCCCTGTCCTCATCTTTAGACACTTTTTCTTTCCAAACTGAAAGTCTGTGATTAAACAACAACTTCCCAGTCTCCTTTTGCCCCAGTCATTAGTAACCACCGTTCTACTTTCATCTCTATGAAATCTGACTAGTTTTAGTACCGCATAATAATACACTAGTTGACCTTTCGTAACTGACCTTTCATTTAGTATAATGTCTTCAAGGTTCATCCATGTTGTAGCATTTAAGGCTTGATAATATTCCATTGTATGGGCATAAGAGTATACCACATTATGCATATCTGTTCATCCATCCATCAGTGGACATTTGGGTTGTGTCTGCCTTTTTGTTATTACGAACAGTGCTGCTACGAGCATCAGTGCACAAGTATGTGTTTGAGACTCTGCTTTCAATTCTTTTTAAGAACTACCCACAACTTATGCTGGGTGTGGTGGTATACACCTTTAATCCCAGCCCTCAGGAAGGCAGAGGCAGGCTGATCTCTATGAGATCAAGGCTAGCTTGGTTCACAGAGTGACTTCCAGGTGGGCTGGGACTAGGGAGACCTTGTCAAAAAAAAAATTACCCACAAGTAAATTACTAAATTGTGTAGTATGATGATTCTATATACTTCAGCTCTTTTTTTTTTTTTAGGAATCCCCATATTGCTACTATCTCTTTTTAAATTAGTAGTGTATATTTGGAATAATAGGTGGAAATGATAAAGGATCATAAAACGTTAAAGATTAAAGAAGTTCAAGTTGGAAACAGAGGCTTTCAGATCTCTTGAAACTTGCACACATGAACTTACAGCAATGGTGTCAGCATGCACAAGACCCATGCAAACTCAATCAGACAGAAACTTAGCACAGAACTGGGGAAATGGGCAGCAGGTCCCAACCTTAGTCAAAGAACTATAGACAGCTGATTACTGCTGGGTGAGGGAGAGTAGCTTTCTTTAAGGGAGTGACTCTAGATAGGTTGACAAGGCTTCAGGGAATGAACCTGCACTGAGGGAAATCCGGGTACAAACATTTGACTGGATAGAACTTAACATATATGACAGAATGCATGAAATCTGGTGTGGGGGGTGCTATGGGTGGGTGTGGATGGGGAAGGGGTCTAAATTTGATTAAGAACTATTATATGAAATTCACAAAAACCATCTTTTTAAAAAAAGAAAAAGAAGTTCAAGTTAAATTCAGCTAGTTATGATATGAGCCTGGCCAGGGGCACCTAGAAAATTCCCTTCCGTAGGTACTGCCCCAACTGCAGCTAGAAGTCCACCTTGTTCTGTCAGAGCCCAGGAGAGAGAATCAATAGCTTGAGCCTATCTACTTCATCACCTGCATGGTGTGTGAAGAGCAGGTGGTCCCTGGACTGGTGGGAAAGAGCATATTCACTCATTGGATGCAGTGTTTTCCTTGGCAGGGGTACCACTCAGATGCTGCCCCCAAAAATCCATCTGTGAAAAGGGTGGGGAACAGAAGAGGGAACCATAGGGAAGGATGGGCAGCTATGCTGGGAAAAAGCCATTAGCATTTTGGTTGTGACATATTTATGTTCAGACCTTGTCATGTGGAGCTAATGATAGGATGTTCTGATAGAGACTCTGCTTTCAAATAATGGGCTACAAAGAAAGAAACATACTGCCTTTCTTTGTTCCACAAAGGCCTGGCAGCTGGTGTGATCAGGGGCCAGTCTACGGGAGCACAGAGCTTCAGATCCTGTCTTCTCTGTGATGGGGCAGCCGTGGAATGCCAGCACAGAGCCATTAAGAGGCGGAGCTGCCTGGATGCGTCCCAGATGAGGGTGCCATTGGCACCTGGGAGTTGCCAGCAGCTTGATGACTTATGAAGGCTGTGATATTCAAGAAGACAAGGCCACAGGCACTTGTTTCTGGATTGAGAATCAGGGCAAGTAGTCCTGGTGTAACAAGCAGTGTTAAACTGTCTAGAAGATCCAGGACTTAAAAGGGCCCACTGAAAGTCACCTTCTGCCCACCTTCCTGCTGAGAGCAGATACTAGAGAAATATCCTAACCCTAACAGCAGAGATTTTCTTTATTACTAAGAAGTCCCATCCTGTGGCCTTGCGGTAAAGATAGTGGGTTCTGGGATCAAACAAACTCAGTTTGACTACCAGAACTGACAGTGACTAATTTGTGAATTTAGGGAAAAAAAATCACTGCAATTGTATGGCTTAATCCTAGTATGTTTCCCTCTGTAACCTGAAAATAAATACCAATGTCTGCCTCATGTCATTTAATGCTGTAAGGCCTTACACATAAGAGCAGAATGCAAACTGCTAGGGTTGCTGTTCACCTTAGTGAAGATGTTCTTTGGGGGAAGGGTGGAGCCAAAGACCCCTTGATGGATGTTCATCCCCATTCGTGTCTTTTTTAGTGATGTTCCCAAGAACTGGACTT
Source organism: Nannospalax galili (assembly GCF_000622305.1). NCBI lineage: Eukaryota > Metazoa > Chordata > Mammalia > Rodentia > Spalacidae > Nannospalax > Nannospalax galili. The sequence goes on along the minus strand of NW_008354790.1, from coordinate 444,262 downwards.
GGGCATTTCTGGGATGGTCATGTCATTGAATTTGAATGCTTAGGAAACAATCTATAAGTCTGTTTCTGGGTGTAAGTAGTTGACTGTTCTATCAGTATTGAGTCAATAAAACATTGGGGGATGCTGGTCACTTGAGTATACTAAGGAAAGTGTCCCTCCTCATATTTTTATGACCTTGAGTCTCTGGATTTCCCAGTGGGCACTTGGGGTTAGAGTGACAAGATGGCAAGTGGGGTCAAGATGGAAGCCAGACAACTGGGTCATAAGCTCACTTCTATCTCGAGAAAGTCACCCCCCCCACCCCCCAGGGACTAGGTTTCCTCAACTCTAAAACAAAAGATGGCATAAACACGTTTCTGGAGTACCTTATAGCTTAGCAAATCCATGATCCTGACTAATGGATAGGAAAACCAGGGAGGGAGAGCTTTTTGGACCAAACAGAGAGTAAATTCAGACTTCCAGACATCCAGGCCACAGAGGTCAAGGGGATCCAGAGAGATAGGGCACACTCATCAGCAAAGAACTACACCCTCTGACAAAGTCCTCTTGGCTAGAAACCCACATCCCTAAAGAACTGACTAAACTCAATTCCTTTAAAAACCTTGGAAAACAAGGTAGCAAAGCACATTGCAAAGAGGAGAGCTGGGAGCCCTTCCAGTTCCCTTTCATTTCCCTAACCATGGGAGGTGGAACTCCTTCATCCTCACAGTCCCCTGGTATCCCACCATCCTTTGGAGAGCTTGGGGATTCCTGCAGAGAAATCTTAAGATGAGTCAGAAGGAGCGATCCTGTCTCAAAAAGCAGTATTTGGTTATGGGAAGCACCACACTGGGAGGAAGTGGGGGATGTGACAAATCCAGAGATGACAGTGAATGATGGTAATGGACCCTGGCAGTACAATAGGAGCAAGTGAGTATTCTGTTCTGGTTAGTTTCTTTCCTTTTTAAGTTAACTTTGATCAACTATTGAGATCTTAGGGAAGAGAATCAGTGAGGAGACAGGATGTCAGAGGGAAGCGGGGAGGGCAGGGAGAAAAGCCTTTGCACCCACACAGGCCCTCATGCTGTTCTCCTGGCCCCTCCTCCCTGCCACAGCTTGTCAGGCATCCAGAGGAGCAGATGTCTGAGTGCCAGTCCAGCTGCTGGGGTCCCCCCATGGACCTGGGGAGCAGAGGAGGAGCCAGGGTCTTGCCTTCTTCTGCCACCACTGCCCCAGCTCTAACTGACATATGGGAGGGGCGCTCAGGGCAGTGCTCAGAGCATCTGACACATAGGTATACAGGTGGGGCTTATCCTGCCTGGCTTAAGGACTCCTGACTCTGCCCTGGGTACTTTGCCAGTCTCAGTCAACAGATGCCGATGAGGCCATAGCTGAGAACTGACAAACATTTGTCTGCTGAACACCAGACCCATCCCCAAAAGAAGGCAACCCAGCCCTCCAAACTGTGTGGTTTGCCAGAATGAAATTGACCTTTGCCAGTCACAGGGTATGTGGGGACACTGGATTTCCAGCTATGACCTTGGGAATCAACATCAGATCTGTACCTGGCCTTACATTCACCTCACACACAGTCTGAAAGTGTTTGCTGCTCAGGACCACCTGAGGGCCTTCCCCTGTGGGCCTGCTTTCCACACTCCTGCTATAATTCACATCCCTGCATTTCTTCATGTTGAGGTATTCAGCTCCTTGCCTGGGTTTGTCTATCTGCCTAGCCTAAGGAATCTGGCTACGTAGAGCCCAGAGTCTCACCCACCCCTTTGCTTGAGAAGAGAGGATCCCCCAGTGCCTCTGCCAGTCGCCAGTCAGCCAACAAGGTTCCTTTCAACTCCTGTCTTTCCCTCTGGCAAAATCAGCAGCAAAGACAGCACTGAGCCCAGTGGCCTAAGCCTCTGCTTTGATTCCCAGGCCCCAAGAGCCACCCAGGCGCCAGTAACCTACGAAGACGCATCACCAGACCCCTTGCTGATATCATAAGCATATTTTCCCTTTTCAGCAAATTAACAGGACATGGCTTCCTGGAGACAGAGATGAAATGAGCAAAAAACTACCCAGGCCTGGGAAAAAAGAGAGAGAAAGGGAAAGAACGGGGTCAATAGTTCTATTCCCAGGCCACAAACCCAAGTAGCCTTCCAAGGGAGCAAGCCAAGAGGCTTTGTGGAAGGAACAGAAGAGTTCCCATGGGTATAATAGCCACACCAAAGAATAGGCACCTATGGTCAGTGTTGATAGAAAAACATCCCACTGAAGCCTCAGCCGAAAGGCATGTACTTTCTGACTGTCCCCAAACCATCACTGTGAACAACCAGCTCATCAAAGAAAAGGTGTTTTTATAGGCATTCTGGAAAGAAACGATTTTGATGCCTGATCTGTCCAATACAGCCCCCTGAGCAGTAGGCACTGTTTTAAACAGGTGGCAGGTAGCATGGCTCCAGACAGCAAGCTGGAGGTTTGGTCCCCTTACAGACGGACCCAGCATTTAAAGCCAAAGAGACAAATGTAAGCTTGGTTGTTCTTCCTTCCAATTTCATCCCTGATTAGAGTAGAGTGTAGGAAATCCAGGCACATCCTTCCCAAGCCCAGTTCTGGTGGGTAAGATCCCTGTCATGATAGACCCCAGCCTGAAGTTAGAGGGCAGTAGAAGGCTACCAGCTGCAGTGAAATGACCACAGGACCACAGGCCTCCAGAGCCAAAGTCACATAGATTTTTAGCAGCCAGAATCTTAGTTCAGATATGGCCCTCCAAGTGCTTTGGTGATGCTCCCTGGCCTTGTGTAGAATTCTTTTTAAGAAAAGGTTTATTTGGTTGTATAGTGACCCCACACCTTTAATAGAAACACTCAGGAGGCAGAGGCAGACAGATCTCTGTGAAATTGAGGCCAGTCTGCTCTACATAGAAGGATCCAGGTCAACTGGGACTACAGGGTGACCGTGACTCAAAGCAAGCAAAGAAAGAAACAAAATAATTATTTTTTATTTTTAATTGTGTGTGTGTATATGAGTACTGTTTCCTTCAGAGGCCAGAAAATGGCATCAAGATCTCCTGGAGCTGGAGTTATAGATGGTTGTGAGTCTTCCAGTGTGGGTGATGGGAACTGAACTCGGGTACTATGCAAGCACAGTATTACTCTTAACTATGCACCATCTCTTTAGCTTATGTAGAATTCTTATCTGTTACAAATAAAATCTTTTTTAAAAACTATGTACTTGGTTATAGCTCTTTCCTTATGCTGCCCTCCATGTTTGCGAGTTCTGCATCCATGAGTTCAACCAACCATGAACCAAAAGATTTTAAAGAAATGTACCTGGAATGAATGTGTACAGTTTTCTTGTCATGCCCCCACAACAGATTCTAATAACTATTTACATAGTATTTACACTGTATTAGGGATTGCACATAAGGAAGCGATGTGGGGTTCAATGCACTACACCATTTTTTATAAAGTACCTGAGCATCTGGAATTTGGTATCTCATGGGATCCTGGAACCTATCTGCAAGATACTAAGTGGTGATCATTGGTAGTGATGCTGGCTCTCCTGGATTTGGTGGGTGTGAGTTGCTTACTTCCATTCCGCTCACACTACATAAGAGAATATAAGTAAATGCCCATGTGGAGTAAACTCAGTTGGAAGAGCTGTGAGCAGCTGCTTGCTTTGAGCTCTGTTGACTCATCTTTCTGTTCTCCTCACCCTGCTCCAGTCCTAGATATTGATGGGTGTGACTGAGTTAGGACAGTCCTGTCTATAGACAGGACTATATTTTTTTCAGTTTCGTACCCCAAGAGTATGAAACTCTTGACAACCCACTTTTACCCATCCTCCCTTCCCCTCACCTCTGCCTAAGTGAGGACACGTAAGACCATGGCATGCCCAAGAGTTGCTGCCTTTGAGGGTGGCAACTGAAAACTGGTGGCCAACATAGGTAGACTGAGGCAGGAAGGGATGAGAAGAGTGGACAGAAAATCCCAGAAAAGAAGAGTGGTAGGGCAGGGCATGCCTCTGGTCAGCATTAGACTGCAGGTACACGTGGCACTGGAATGTGAATGGGGAGATGGGTGGGAGGCCCTAGGAGTGAACCACTGGGCAGGCAAAGAAGTTTGCTAAAAAGTGTTTCCAGAGCAACTCAGTCGTGGCCCTGAAACCCTCAGAAGCTTCACTTCTCTGTCCTTTAGGGTCTTACAGTTCTCTTTGCATCTCCCTGACTTTAAATGACTTCTGGAGTTCCTCACCAATACTTCAGCATCTCTCCAATGTGAGAGCACATGGCTGGATGGAGTTGGGGAGGGAAGTCTTGGGGTAGAGGCTTAGTCCTATTCCGAGAGTCTTGGGAAACCTTGGAAGTAGGAGGTCACTCAGGGAGGAGTATGGAGGAGGCAGGTGGAAACAAGAAATTGTTATAGCAATCCATAAAGGGAAGGAATTAAAGCAATGGGCCCAGGAACAGGACCTTCCTCACCATGGTAGGGTTTCTGATCTCTCCCCCATTTCACTCACACAGAGAGTTTGGGCTACATTCTGTCCCTGTAGAGGACCTGTGTGCATGTAAACAGACCGTGGGAAGCCTTGTGTAGGAAGGGAAATTTAACCAAACATGAGAACTGTCATCGGGCCTTCCACTACCAAAGTCACGAACTATTGATAACCTGTCTGTACTCTGATCAGTGATCTTTGATCATTGGACATGTGCATGATTTTTGTCCCAGCCTGGCTTTCATCATTTAACACATCCCCCAAGGTCCCCATTGCCATCCATGCTTATGATGTTTGGAGAAAAGTTTATTTCATATAGTATATACTAAGGCTACAGGGCAAGGTGCTTAACAGACACATAGTCTCTACCAGCAAAGAGTTTAAGTTTTCCAACTCTAAAGAAGAAAGGTTGGCTGAATTCAAGTTAAAGATGATAACCTTGAGTCATCTACTGCTTTGAGTTTTAAGATTCCCTAGAACAAAATGCACAGCAGTCAGCACCACTATACCCACCATGTACATGGTGAGGTTGGCACCCTATCTATTCTAGCCATTCCTTTGTCATTGCAGGTATCTATTTTTCCCTCTGGACTGATGGATACCGATCCACTGATGTGGTATGATGGCTCCAGGTAAGATCCTTCCTCTTGCTTATCTGAAATGAGCAATTATAGCCAGGCTTAAAGCAAGAAGAGAAGTCCTTAAGCCAACCACTGTGCCTATGCCACATCCTGGGGCAGGACATATTGCTCATCAGCTTGCTATTTTAACACCATAAGTCTGCAGGATGAATTGGAAATGTAGTTTTTAGAATAAACCTGCAAAGGTTCAAAGTTATCACCACCCCTGGATAAATATCTGGCAAATGAAATTCTGCATGTACAGTGTGATTTTGCATAATTTCTAGAAGTCTCAACTTTCTCACCTACAACTGGACAAAACTGTGAGTTTTGAAGAAGATGTGATTTACCTGTGGGTTCATCAAAGTGCCTGGCATAGAGACCCAGAAGCACTACAGAAACGGATGTGGCTGAAGCATTTATTAGCAAAATGATAAACGGTATAGTGCTGTGCCAGTGACGAAATACTAACCACTTACTGAAAATTTATTCTGTGCCAATTGCTTTTCTAAGGGCTTAGCATCCATTATCCCTATTAATTTTAAAAACACTATGTAGTTGATAAATATCATTATCCACTCTCCTACTTGGCACAGGCAAGAGTACCAAGTTTTCCAAGTGGTCAGAGCATGGTACGGCCAGATAACAGAAGGAAAGAGAGAGCCCGCAAGGCAGGCCAAACTAGCCCTGGCTCCCCATGAGTGTCTGGCTGAAATTCATGCTGAGTTCATCTCCAGCCCTAGCACAGAGTCTCCAGGAAAACTTGCTGTAGATGACCAGTGATTGGCCCAGTCCAGTCTTGTCATGTTCTCTATAAGGTCCAGACAAATCCAGAGGGAGGCAAGGAAAGGGAAAATGTGCCTAGTGCCTCTCACACCCAGGATGCTATGTCTAGACTAAGTCTGCTTAGCACCTCGAAAGAAACACAGATGTACCCATTTTTCTGGTTTACCTTGTTTTCCCCTGGAAATCTATATCACAAGACTGCTGGGAAGTTTACACACCTTTTGAAGTCATTGAATTCAGATTTTAAAACACATGTACTAAGCTACTGGGCCTTCATTAGTAGGAAAAAGCTGTTGGATCGTTTGGCTACGAACTGCTTTTTGGCGTTTTTTCAGCCAAATAATGAGGCACCCATGGAAATGGAGACGTGAAGCAGCCGCAACAAAAGGAAGAAATCTGGGAAAATGGGAAAGTTTCGTCCAAGAAAGGCAGGCTTACAGTGGTTATTAGGCTTTCTGTTCTGTCAAGGAGGTCCCCTGGTTTTAATAAAATCTCATTTTCCCTGTAAATTCTCCCATGTGGTAGGGGGCCAGGGTTTAATGGGGATACAAGAGATGCTTCCAACCTGAGGCTCAGGTGGCCAGGCCCCATCCTGTAGGCCAGCAGCCGGGATTGATTGCAGAGCCGCCTGCCCAGCAGCACGCAGTCACTGCACATCAGAGAACAATCACGAGTCATTCCAGGCTGACCTGGGCCGAATGAAGATGGCAACTTGGCTCCTGTTCATTCCCGCACTGAGAACCACGCTTACCATGGCCTTTATTAAATGTGGACCCAAGGAGTAAGTGATGAGTTTCAACATGTGAGTCCTTAGGGGACATCAGCATTTGAAAGCCTCCATGGTTTTAATCCATGCCTAACTCCTTAAGGTTCCCATTAGCGCCCAGCCATCATGTTCATTATGAGCTGCTGATTTTGATGAATTCATCTGTCCTGTCACATGCAATTCTACCCAGGGGAGTGGGGGGGGGTTGTTTCATTCTCAGTTCTGAGGGGCAGATCCACTGTGCCTTTATACCCCAGGCACCTTCTCAAAATAAGGGGACTGTCAGAAGGAGCTGTTTGGAGATGCCAAGCCTCAACCAGTGAGGGCTGGAGGGAAGGTGAGGATGAGCAGCTGGTAATTAGAAGTTACTGGTGGGTATCAGAACGCATCCATCAGAAATTTGTAAAGATAAACATACCCAGAGCCATTGTGGCTTGTGGGAATTAATATTGGTTCTGTCTCTTCCTCCACTACAGCCAAAGGATCATCCCTTGCTAAACCCTTAAACTCTAAACATTGCTTCCAGCTCTTCTAAACTCCTGTCTCACTCACTCACTGTGCTCCCAAGTCAAACAGAAATACCACGATTAGGGGGATGAGTCTGTGTGAAGTCTTTGCACCAACATAGAACCTGCAGTGTTTGTCTAGCAATTTTATATCAGTTCAAAAGACATACCCTTAAGTACACAAAAGAAAATCTGCAGAGGAAAAAAAAACAATAAAATAGGCAATAGGTAGTCGTTATGATCATCTTTTCTATCCTGAGTCAAGCTCACAAGCTCTCTGTCCTTTTTATGGGGGGGGTGAGAGAGAGAGAGAGAGAGAGAGAGAGAGAGAGAGAGAGAGAGATTTCAGTAGCATGCTAAAGCATAAGGAAGAAAAGCCCAGCAAAGACAAGTCTATTTCCCTGCCCATCCAGGACATTGCAAGGCCTTGGATATAGATGTCCCACACAACTGTGTTCCCCTTACATAGCAGTAAGTTCCAGCAGAGATCTGGGAAGGACTATAGTGGGAGAAGTACCCAGTCAGATAGGGACTAGAGGGGATTCTTGGGGCCCATGTGTTAAGTGCATTCTCATCATCCATGTTTTCTTCACCCTTCTCCAGAGACCCCAACCACACACATCCTGGGAACAATTTCACATAGCATTGTGAAATTTACAGCCACAGAGATACTCTCCTTGGGGTTAGAAGTCTGAGTGTTCCTCCAGAAGTGGGACAGTCTCTGTCCTAGTTTGTTTCTTCACTGCTGTGACAAAACAGTCTGACCACTACCAACTTGGGGAGGAAAGGGTTTATTTATCTTATGTCTCCTGGGTCACAGTTCATCAGGGAGCCCAAGGTAGGAACTCAGGGCAGGAACCTTGAGGCAGGAGCTGGAGCACAGGCCATGGAGGAACACTGCTTACTGGCTTGCTCCCCTGGCCCCTGCTCAGCCTGCTTTCTTATGCAACACAGGCCCACCTTCCCAGGGGTGGCACCACCCACAGTGGGCTAGGCCCTCCCACATCACTCAACAATCAAGAAGATGGCTCATGGACATGGCCACAGACCAGTCCAATGAAGGAAATTCCCTAATTGAGGCTTCCTCAACCCAGGTGTGTCAAGTTGACACTAAAGCTATCCAGCACAGTCTCTGTAGACTCAAGGACAATGCTATATAGGCTTGACTACATTCATCAAAAGCAAATGCAGGGCCAGGTGCAGTGGTGCACACCTTTAGTCCCAGCACTCAGGAAGCAGACACAGGCAAATCTTTGGATCTCTGTGAGTTCAAGACCAGCCTTGTCTAGAGAGATCCAGGACAGTCAGAGCTATAGAGTGAGAGCCTGTCTCAGAAACAAAATAAAACAAAACAAAAAGATAGCAAATTACAGACTCTCCCTACTTCCTTCAACTTAAGATATCTGGACTTCATGATGGGACCAAAGCACACCCACCACACAATCACTCTGTTTTTCACTTTTATGTGGCATTCAATAGACTGTAATAGGTATAATACTGTCAGATGAGCTTTGTATCAAATTATTTTGCTCCACTGAAAACTAAGATAAGTGTTCTATGTTTAAGGTAGACTAGGATGAGTAAGTTAGGACAGTTGATAGACTAGTCATAATGAATGCATTTTTGACTCATGATCTGTTCAACTTGGAGTGAGTTTCTCAGGGCACAACCCCACCAGAAATTGAGGAGCATCTGTCCCTTGTGGAAATCTAGTGTATGGCACTTGGAACTCAAAGATGAATGTGTCTGCCTCAACACAGAAGCTAGTCAGAATGGCAGAAAATGGATTAAATAATCACATTATCCAGTGTGGTAATGTTGGAGGGTCCAGCAGGATAGGGAGGATTTGATCTGTTTTGGAGTAAGAAAAAAGAGGACAGAATAAATCACTTCTGTAGGAAGTGACATCTGAATTAGGAAAGAGCTGCTAAGAGAGATCAAAGAATGGGAAAGACCCTGGGGACCATGTTTGGTCAAGAATAGAATAGTGTATTGGCTGAATAGAACTGATTTAGAATGGTTTTGGGTGTAGGTATGGGGTGAGAAGGAACTTGCATGGAATTTAGAAAGGAAAACAACTAATGGGTATGAAGTAGAGCACAAGCATCCCTTCCTTCCAGTTCAGGGAGTCCCTCATAGGACAAACGGGGGCAAACAAGGCCAGCAAGATGACTCAACAGCTAAAAGTGTCTGTTGTCAAGCCTGATGACCTGAGTACATTCCCCAGGACCCACATAGTAGAAGGAGATAACCAACTCTCAAAAGTTGTCCTCTGACCTCCACATAACATGTGCAGGTGCATATCCACATGCATAAGCAATAAAAAAGATAGATAGACAGACAGACAGACAGATAGATAGAAGACAGAAGATAGATGATAGATGATAGATAGATGATAGATGATAGATAGATAGATGATAGATAGACAGATAGATAGATAGATAGATAGATAGATAGATAGATGATAGATAGACAGATAGATAGATAGATAGATAGATAGATAGATAGATAGATAGATAATAAATGTAATAGAAATTTTAAAGGTGATAAACAGTGGGGTCTGAATGCTAGCTCTACATGTGTAACCACAGATGAATGCCTGGGCAGCACAACCCTCAACTTCCACATCTCCAAGTCAGAGATAAGCACCCCACAGTGCCTGCCCCACATTTTGCTGTGACCGTCAAATTTGGACATAGCTTTAGAAGCAGAATGTTGTTGGGTTGAATATTGTAAAAAGCAGGGGAGACGCAGAAAACACTATCTGTCATTATCAAGGCATGTTGGCATGTGCCCCCAAGGCTAGGTGAAGTTTGCTAAAGAGTCCTTGAAGTTTATATGCTAAGGGAAAATTACCCATTGCTTCATGAGGCAAAGCACAGCCAGCCAAGGACACAGGAAGGGAGGAAGGATGATGCTCTTCTATTTGCTGAGTTCCATGCAGGGACCTGGTGCTAAATAAGTGCCCACTACTTCCCAAGAAAGTAGTGGTTTCTCCCCATTTACACTCACTCAGATCTCCTGAATACTTTCCTTTGTTGAAGGCTCTTCAAGCTCCGAGACTATAACCAGTAATGTTAGGCGAGGCACTTGTGAGAAGTAACCATAAGGAAACAAAATTGCTGTGTTAAATTTCTGCTCCTAGGAAATTATTTCCTCCATCATAACCCAGATAACCATTTGTCTCAGGGCTGATCAATCACTGCTAAGGCAGAAGAGCCACCCCTAGCCCTCCTGCAGTTCCATCCTATAAGGAAACCAACACCCATCACCTTTAATTCCATCCAGTCTGGCCTGCCTATGGCTTTGGTCTGGATTTGGAATCAGAAGACACTGTCCCCAAAACTGTCCTGGACACAAGCTGAGCATTCCTTGCCCTGGACCCCTGCCCAAAGGCTTCCAGGTGCTCCACAGGCCAATCACCTCCCTGAGAGCAGTGGGAAGCACTACCTGTACCTTTGGCAATGCTCATTTATGGAAAGTTCTCCTGCCTGCATTGCTCTCTCATCATCAAACATGCATGCTAGCAAAAGCTCCTTGGCTAGTCTCAAATTTTGTAAAAAAGAAAACATGGGGAAAAACCTACATTATATTTCTCTCTTTCTTTCTCTCTCTCTCTCTCTCTCTCTCTCTCTCTCTCTCTCTCTCTCTCTCTCTCCCCCCCTGCCTCTCTGCTATTTAGGAAAAGCTGCTGAATATGAGACATTTATGTTATAAAATAGCAGCTTACTAGCCTTGCATACTGGGACCCAATTGGAAAAGAACCAGATACCAAAATAAATAAATCCTCTCATCTTCCTACCAAAATTGTTTCAAATGATTTCAATCCTGAAGATCATTTTTCCAAGCCAAATGTCCTTTGCCTCCTTCTAACAGGCTCTCAGAGGATGGCACATGCATAGCGCATTCTCTAAGTGCACAGCTTCCCCCCACCCCCACTAGCCTTTTCGAGCTCTCAAAAAAGTTTAGGTAAAAGAGAAGACGAAAAGGGACTGGGAAGAGCACTTGTCTGACAGGAAAATTGAGGCACAGGGCCAGTCCGTAGCGTGCTTGCCTAGCACGTATGAGGCCCTGGTTTGAATCACCAGCATTATCAACCCCCATTTCTTCATGTGCTACATGCTACATAGCAAGTTCAAAGCTACCCTGAGATACGTAAGACCCTGCCTCACAAAAACCTGGTGGGGATCTGGAAAGATGGCTCAATGGTTAAGAGCACTGGGACTATTCTTGAAGAGTTTCAATTCCTAGTACCCACATCACAGCTAACAACCATCCCTAACTCCAGTTCCAGGGGATCTGACACCCTCTTCTGACCTCCATGGGCATTGCATGACACGGGTACACTTACATACATGCAGCCGTAAAACTCATACAAATAAAATAAGAAATAAAATATTTTTTAAAGGGAAAGAAAACCGGGTAGGAGAGAAAACTGAGGTGCCTAGCTCAATTCCTTCCGAGTGTCCTTTTCATACATCTCCTGGTACAGCACCCAGAAAGGGGAACAGCTTCAATCCTGGAGTGAAGCCCCTTGTTCTCCACAGCCCCCCATGGTATCTGTAAAAGCAGCCTCTCTCTCCTGATGCCTGTTGAGACCCCTGCCCCCTCCCCCACATCGCCTTGCTGCAGGCAAAGACCTTTTAATTTCCTCTCAGCCCTCATGGCCACCAGCTCACATCAGCAGTGTGTTCTGCTTTCTACTTGAAAACCACTTTGCTTTCCAGGAGCTGTCTGTGAGCAGGAAGAGGCGGCTGGCAGTGGTGATTGGAGTGTGAGAGGCCTGGGGCTGAGTGGAACAAAGAAAGGAGGCGATGTCTCCACAGAAGTACCGTTTCTCACAACAGGACAACACAGTCTGGAAAACACACCACCCCAGTACTAGACAGGGCCACTGGATATGGCTGTGGTGTGAGAGCATCCCAAGGGGCCTTTGGAACAGTCTTTTTACTTGTGCTAACACAGTGCTGTTCCCTGGATATTGGGAGACAGGGCAGACATAGCATCCTGGATACTACATTCCCCACCCCTATCCTGTGCTCCTAGTACAACTATCTATGCTTTCTAAACAACAATTTGGTGTTTAATTCAGAGTTCTAGCTCCTTATCATCTCTGGCACATGGCTGGTACACAATGTGTTCTGAATGATTATTTCTGGAGTTACTGGTTATTGTTAACCTCTTTAAAATAGGGTTTGGGGGAGGAGGTGGGAAGCATGCAGTACCTGGGCCTGTTCTTCCTGCTCTATGAGAATGTAACTTCTGAAGACTCTGCCCATTCCTGAGTATATGAGCAATGTTCTTGCAAGCCCTCCAGTCTCTGAAAAACTACCAGACATTCTTAGAAGTTTCATGAATAGTTGGAAAATATTAACATGGACCAGTTAGCTCATTTCTCTGATCTTACATATAAAATGATGTCTGGAATGGACCTCATGGCTTATCCCTATCATCTCAGTACTTGGAATGCTGAGGTATGAGGATTGCCATGAGTTTGAGGCCAGCCTAGGTTACATGGTTGCATGGTGCATTCCAGGACAGCCTGGGCTACAGAATGTGGGCCTGTCTATAAAACACCACAGGGCAGTGGCATTTATAAACTCACAACAGTTGTGATAGTATTCACAAGACCTGCAGAAGCTCAAGTCACTGAAAATCCCAGCACAGGGAGAGGAGATGGGCAGAAAGCCCCACTTCTAGCTGACAAGCTATTACAATTGAAAGCTGCTAGGAAAGGAGAGGAAAAGTCAGGGTTTTTTTTTTTGTGTTGTGTTGTTTGCTTGTTTTTTGAGACAGGGTTTCACTATGTAGCCCTAGCTGTCCCAGAACTCGCTATGTAGACTAGGCTAGTCTGGAGCTCAGAGATCTACCTGCCTGTTTCCTAAGTACTGGGACTAAAATTGTGTGAAGGCCAATTTTCTTTAAGCGTGTGGCCTTAATAGGTTGACCAGGCTCCAGTGGATGGCTACATACCCAAGAGTGTATGGGCAGCACAAATTAGACTCAATGGATTTAAAAAATACAAAACCACAAAGTTGGGTGGGTAGAGGAGGTGAGGAGTGGACCTGGGAGGAGTTGGGGAATGAATATGAATATATCAAAATATATTATATGAGATTTTCAAAGAACTAACAAAAATAAACAAAACAAAATATTAAAATAAAATGGCACCTAAAGAAACAGAATAAGAACCATTTACAGTTGAAAAGTCCCTGCCACTTCTGATAGTCTTTGAACCACTGAAATTTGGAATTCCCATCATAAGTACACTACTGGTTGAGATCTAGTCTAATTAAGCCAAGATGGCAGGTAACACAATTCCAAAATGAGCACCTACCCTCCGGTTTAAAAGTTCTGACGCGGGGAACTGGAGAGATGGCTCAGTGGTTAAGAGCACTGACTGCTCTTACAGAGGACTCGGGTTCATTTCCCAGCACCCACATGGCAGTTAACAACCATCTGTAATTCTGGTTCTAGGGGATCTAATGCCTTCTTCTGGCCCCTGCAGGCATTGTACGACAAGGGTACACTTACATACATGCAGGCAATACACCCAAACACATAAAAATAAAATTAAAAATTTAATCCTGACATGAGCATTATTTTTCTTGTTTGTAACAGATACCCATAGGAGATGAAGCCAAAGTTTCCCCTTACTGGAAATGCAGACCCCTGTGGTATAAGAAAGCTACAGCTCAGTTGGTAAGTCCTGCATATTACAAAATCCCTGAAAGGGAAGAAGAAATGGAGACATCTCCTCAAGCCTTTGTTTCAAAAGTGCTGCTGTTTATAGCATCCATGGGTCTGCTATTTATTATCCTACAGATTTTGTGCAGACCCCCATACTCCAAGGAAGCCCTTGCTCTGGGTGCTCAGTACTCTATGTACTGTGTGCTCTTACCAACACCTCCCTCCCTTGAAGATGCTATTTGAAAACAGGACTATGCATCTACTCTGATAAACACCTGGCAATAAGCATACTGCCAAGTACTGAACTATTGCTTAGTCAGCACTTGTCAAGGCAGGTTTTCTCCAGCAGAGGTATGAAGACACAATCTTGCCTAAGGTCACAAACCACCAGTGACAAAATAATAGTAGAACCCAGACTTTGAGAATCCCAGGCTGCCACTCATCATGGTAACTGCTAATTTCACAAACAATGAAAGATCCATTGAAATGATTAGCTTTCTAAGTCTCTGACAATATCCCTATATTTCAAGGCCACTGAGGGTAGAGACGAGCTATCTAATTCAAGCCTGACTTGAGATGAGCTATCTAATTCAAGCCTGATTTTACTACTGGCAGACATGGTCTTAGACCCAGCAACCACCTTCTCATCTCTCTGCCCTCACACCCCAATGCAGCACTCACTGAATAATGTCACGGTCTTGGCTGATTTACAGCTTGAGAATTGGATAGAAGTTGCTGAAACTGGTCCCAGATGGGATTCCGGGAGTAGAAGTAGTCCCTCCCCTCGGGGCTTCTGGGAACTACAGATAACTTTTTTAATGAACCAAAATACCAAAGGAAAAAGAAAAAACAAAAACCTCCTGATAGTTGTTATCCATCGCCCAACTCCCTATGGAGAGGAGCCTGTGGAATTTGCAGGGCTGTGGTCATGTGCAAAGGGCAGCACCAGGCCCCAAGGTGATAACAAGGAGGCATATTTATCCAGCAAGTGTCCCCCAGAGAGCTTGTTTTCCTTCCTGCAATAGCATGGTCCTCTTGGCTTGATCCCCAGAGCCTAATGCAGATGGGTGGGATCACAGAACCTGCTCAGAGGTATGCATGGAGCCGTGGAGGGAGCAGATCAGATGTGGCTCTCCACATCTGGGGCTGGGCTCCAGCACAGACTGCTTCCAGCCTCAAAATGTTTCATAATCTTGTCTTCAAACAACCTTCCTGCAGTCCAAGAATCCAGAAAACAGACAGTAGTCCACGGTGGAAGGGTAGAAAAGGAAGAGGGAAAGGTTTAAAGCACCAGGAGCTGGGTGTCATGGAGGAAACACTAATCATTTGTGGAAAAGTCCATTCAGGCAACGGCGTAAAGCAGAGGTTTCCAGCAGCAATGTCACATGAACTTACAAAGCCCAACACTACTGTCTCCAATCCAAGGCACCTGATGTACTATGACAACCTTCCTGCAGTCCAAGAATCCAGAAAACAGACAGTAGTCCACGGTGGAAGGGTAGAAAAGGAAGAGGGAAAGGTTTAAAGCACCAGGAGCTGGGTGTCATGGAGGAAACACTAATCATTTGTGGAAAAGTCCATTCAGGCAACGGCGTAAAGCAGAGGTTTCCAGCAGCAATGTCACATGAACTTACAAAGCCCAACACTACTGTCTCCAATCCAAGGCACCTGATGTACTATGTCTGGCTCTTTCTCTCTCTCTCTCTCTTGTGTGTGTGTGTGTGTGTGTGTGTGTGTGTGTGTAAGCAGGGTCTCATTCTATAGTCCAAGCTGTATCACAAACTCACGGTGATCTTGCCTTAGCCTCCTGAGTGCTGAATAATAGGTGTGAGCCACTTCATGCCCAGTGAGAATGCTTGAAAGCGTGTATCTACAAAGATCCAAAGTGAGGTGGCTTTCCTATGAGTCCTACCTTAGGGGAAATAGCCTTGGCTCAACTCTAGTAAACCAGGAAAGTTACTAGGAAGAACTTCCCATTGCCAAGGTTAAGGACAGGGCAAGAGTTCCATCTATAAGGAGAGTTGTGGAAACCTTCTGACTGGAAACTCAGGTTTCCAAAATGGCTCTGAATCCGTTCTTTTGCACTGCAAGGTAACATTATCTACCACAGACTGTATTTATAGCCATTTTTCATGTAAGAGGTTAGAGTAACATATTCCCAGCACTGTGCTGGGCATGTTATATGCAATAGAAGGTTCCAATTAAAAGCAGGTTTATTTGTTTTTATCCTGTTATTGTTGAAGAAATTGAGGCTCCAAGATTTCTGCAAAATCTCATATTGGCAGAAGGGAGGTTGAAGAAGGACTCAAACTTACATCTCTAGTCTCGTTATATCTTGTTAAAGATATCAGATGGAGGAAAGAGCTATATACCCTAACATCTTCCTCTACTGTGAACGAGACAAGAAAGAAATTAAAGTGATCCAAAAGTCAGTCTTGTGGTCACTCAAATATAAGCAAAGAATCTATTGTTAGATTTATCAGATATTTTATTAATATACTTAAGTGTACAGTATCTTTCAAAGAGGAAGCTATTTAACATTTCTCAAGTTGGATGAAAGGGCTCTGTAGTTCAGCATTTGACTAGTATTCATGAATGAAACCTGGGATTCAATCTGTAAATATCAGAGAGAGAGAGAGAGAGAAATTTTTACTAGCATGATTGGGATGTTCAAAACCCAAAAACTCAAGAGAGAGAGAGAGAGAGAGAGAGAGAGAGAGAGAGAGAGAGGAAAAGGAGGAAGAGGAAGAGAGAGGTGATTTAACCAGAAAATCTTTTATAAACTATTTAAATTTCTTGTGACATAGTTGTGAAAAGCACAGCTTGATAACCTCTGGCCTAAATATTAATAAGGTCAAGAATGTAACCCATATTTCACTTCACATACACTCACACTTTAGAGTAAGCATAGCGACCATGTCTGGTGTGTTCAAATAGATTCAAAGAGAAAACAACTTCCAGGATTCTGCAGCATTTGCTTAGGTCCAAGGCAGGCAACAGAGGTGGGCAGGAGGGAGGATGATACTAGAACCCTCTTGTAATCTGCAAGCCTTCCAGGCTTGGAAGCAGAGGGACCTGGTCATCGTAGGAGACACTGCCTCTCTGTCTTCCCCCCAGGCCTCATGGTGAGTTCCGGGACCCTTTAGTCAGTCAGGCCTTCCTCTATCAATCATTCACACCTCTATTTGCTTCTTTGGAAGAGATAAAAAAAGAGAAAAAGGCCACAAGAGGTGGGGAGAGAAGGAAACCAGGGACTCTCCACTGAGCATAAGGGCAGACACTAGACCTGCTTTCTAATGCAACATGGCATTTGTCCTTCTTTCCCTGAAGCCCCCAGAAGAAGCAGCTGCAGGAAAGCTGAGAGCTCCACTAGTCTCTGGGGTCAGAACAACCAACCTGGGCTTGAACTGGGCCTCTTGCAGTTGTTTGCTTTGCCTGCCTGGGTAATATTTGAGCAGCTGAGCAGCACAGGGCAGACAGAAGAGCTTCACACATCCTGCCAGCTTTAGCTGTGTACTGCTGCATGCTCAGTTGCTTCCTGGACCAAATGAACATGCTGTTCAAACTCACCTGGAGGGATCCAGGTAAGAACCAAACATGTGGTCCCACCACAAGCATTTCACCATTAAGTATGCTTAGTCAACTTTGGCAAAGGCTCGAGATTTTAAAATTGCTATGTGTGGCATTTTGCAAATGGAGATTGCTACAGCATCAGCTCATTAATAAAAGAGAGAGTATTGACATGGTCTGTAATCATTGTTATTACTATCAAAATGATCTGCATGATACGCTGTCCTTTGTATTCAGAGACAATGCTGCTAACACAGTATAATAAGTGCTTATTTTCCATTGCACGACGATCAGATATTTTCTAAGTTACCAATACATTTGTGGGTGTTTGCAGTATGCATTTGTAAGTGCATATATCTGTATGTGTGCATGTCACATATTTGCATATGTGTAAATATACACATATGCAAATGTAGCTACATATCACATTCATGTATTGCTTTTTGCCTGTGTGTGTGTCTTATTCCTAGATAGGAATACAAATTCAAATTTTTTGTTTTGGCATGTGTATGTGTGTATGCTATGTGTACATATTTATATGTGTGTGAGCACACGTGTACATGTGACAACTGACATTGGGAGTCTTCCTTGGTTGCTCTCTACCTTATTCTTTGAGGAGGGGGTTTCAGGGGAACCCAGAGCTCACCGATACAACCAGTCTAGATAGCCCACCTTCTCTGGATTTTCTCTCTGCCTTTTAAATGATAAAATGCCCACTCAGCATTTATGTGGGTTCTGGGGATTCAAACTGTGGCCCTCATGCTTGCAGGCCAAGTGCTTTATCCACTGAGATGTCTCTCCAGCCCAAGAATACAAATTCTTAATAGGAATGATTTTTTTTCCTTGCAATTCTCTGTATTATTCTTAGTTCAGAACAGATAGCTTTTAATAAATTTCTGTCAGCTATCCAACCCAGTCGGGGGAAGGGTCAGGTTTACATCTCCATCCAAGCTCCATCCCTCAAGGTCCACTCATAGCATATGTCATGAGATGGCTGAACCACCAAGGAACCCAGTAACCAAGTCAGAAAAAGGCTGCCTCGCTGCTCAGTTAACTGGCCGCCGACTGCATAGTGAGGCATCAGACACTGACCTTTGAAAGTGTCTTTGCCCTACGACCTAAGTTCTACCTAAAACACTCTAGAATTTTTCTATATTTTTTACATCTTTTCAGTTATAAAGGTAAAAAATGCTCCAAAATGTGGATGAATAGAAAAAAATAATAAAGCATGTTTCATTTTCCAAACACAACTACCGTTAGTGTTTTGGTAGATTCCTTTACAAATTTTGCTTTATGCATTGTAGAAAGCTTTAAATTGTATCATACTTTTTGCTCTAAATGTCATTTATTCAGAATCAGTTACAAGATCAGCCTTTAGAGGCTAGATTGCCGGTGGTTGAATAATAGCTCAAACTTATTTAACCATTCCCCTACCAATGAGCACTTATATCAAGTTCAAAAAAATTTTTAATAGGTTCACACTATCTTGGAAATAACTATGTAGCCCAAGCTGGCCTCAAACTTGCAATCCTCCTGGCTTAGTTTCCCAAGTGGATGACAAGAATGCACCGGCATGCTCAGCATATCTTCAGTTTTGGGGCTGAGTAACGTTGAAATATGTGTCTAGGTGACTGAAATTTAGAATTGGTTCCTATATAAACTACCACTAGTTCAAAGGATTTGACTATTTTTAAGGATTTTGCTAAATATTTACAAATTGTTTTCTAAGAGTGTTGTACTCGTCAGAATTCCCACAGCCACACTTCAATGCAAACAGAGCCAGTTTCACAGTGCACCTCTGGGAATCATTTCTCAACAATTATTTATGATGTTGTTTAACTCTTTTCACAGTCCCTGCTTTACCTGTCCCTCTACAGGTGCGGAAGGCCTGTGCAGAACCTCCACCCTGAGAATGCAGACCCCTAAACTGAGGGAGCACTCACTCCAACAAAATCTCCATTCTGGAAATTCATTTCCAGAGCAGCTATCCAAGCAAAGTCCTCATGACCCATCACGTCTATAGGCCAAGAACCTATGGAACACTCTAGCAAGAATAATATGGCTGTATACCCCACAGAAACCATCTGTGTTTAGTAGGGTCATTCTTTGCAACTGAACAAATCTATAGCCCTTTCACTTGAGTTCAAATGCCTCCATCTTTAATTTTATATTGTTTTCCTGTATTCTTGTCTTTAAAGATTTATTACGCTTATTTATTTATTTATTTTGTGTGAATGCATGTGTGTATATGTGTGTGAGCACATATGTGCATATATAAACACATAGAGGACAGAGCTGTTTTTTTTCTTTTCACCACGTGGGTCTAAGAGATCCAACTCAGGTTGCTAGGCTTGGTGGCCAGAACCTCTACCTGGATCTTTTCAGCCCTTTTCCTGCTTCTTATTATGTTGTCTTTCCCAGTGATCTAGTCGAAACTATAGGAACACATGACCGCATGTATTCTTGGCTCCTTCGCTATTCGCCTCACCACCTTTCCTCCCTGAGAATTCCACGAGCGCCAGACACTGATCACATGTGGCTGTGTCCAGGCTTCAGGAAAGGAGACTGGAATAACTTTGGCAGGGTGCTCTGCCACAGTAGGTGCTAACAGAGTTTTTGTATATCTAATTGGTCTTCTCGTGCAAGTCTGCCTTCCTCTTTTTCACTGAAGGGGCTAGTGTGGTCACGGCCCCTTATTACTTAATGCCTCAGAAGGCTGAGTTCCTCCCTCTCTTTCCCTGTGTGTACCCCCTGCCACCATGTCCAGGTGACTGACTGCAGAAGTGAACAGATAACTCCATCTATGAGGACAGAAGTAAACCAAGTCCCACAGACAACTGTATTCCAGTGACGAAGTCAAGTCCTGCTGAAGTTTTCAAGTGGTAACAATGCAAAGATTGACTGTGCCTACACGCCAATGTCCAAGTGGTCCACAGGGTGCCTGGGGCAGAGACAAGAGACCAGTTACCTAACCAAGCAGAGCAGAGAGACACTGTCAGAAGCCTTTTCCCCCTAAGGACTCAGATGGCAAGATATAATGTGATGCAGGCCCAGGGTCATGCTGAGGTAGCTGCTGGCTTATCTGTTTCCATTTTTCAACATCCAAGGTCAATACCACATTAAGTCCATACAGCTCTGAAGTTCTCAGTATGGTTAACAGCTGGAGAACAGGCCTGCAGAGGAACTGTTGTTCTGTGGAACTTGGGACCACTTGTCACACACAGAGGGGAAAGGCAGATAGAAGCTAGTATCAGACAGTAAACAAGGTGATGCCTCTAAGTGCCTTAGCAGATTTAGATCATGGCACACGGAAGTGATCACAAAAACCCCTTCTTCCCTTGCTTTCCATTTTTAGGAAATGTGTACACTGAAGTTAAGTTTCACAAAATGTGGTATGATTCTTTGGCTATGGGACAGGACTATTGAGGCCGCTGCCATGGGCCAGATCCTGGATCAACCGAAGAGTTTGGTTTATAATCCTTGGTCTGGGTGTGCTACCCAGACCCAGGAACTGGTACAGTAAGCTGGGTAGTAATCTGTGTTAGAAATTGCAAGAGGAAACAACCAGGGTATCATGGTTCATCTCTCTCTGTGGAAGAGCAAATTAGAAGCCCCACCACACCTAGCATTTCCTTTTCTATAAAGGGGAGAGAACATGACTGCACACAAGTACTCATGCCCACGCACACATACGCAACTTCTCAATGTGTGTATTGAGAAGGCCCTCCTGTGACCAGCCTGATATCTCACTCACAAATTATACAAACTGAAAGATGGAGCACCTTAGGGTCATCCAATAAATCATAAGCATGGTCAGAATCTAACCACTCAACTAATGCTGCGCCTGACCAAAATCATATTCTTTTTGAACACTGGAGTGGCTTTCCAGAAACCAGGTTTCCAAAGGATGTGAGAAGATCATTCAACACACGGTTATTCAATACCAATCTCTTTGCTTTCTCATTGTTAAAATTTAATTAGCATTTAGTAGAGATGGTGAGGAGATCCACAGGACAGCTATATGTGAACGATTCCTGAGGTTCAAAAGAGAGAGGCATAAAGAAACCAGTCAGTCCGCAGGCATCGGTAGCTGGGCATGGTAGTGTCCAGCTCCAATTCTGTACTTAGGTGGCTAAAGGAAGAGGATCATGAGTTCAAGGCCAGCCTTGGGCTATGTAGTGAGCTTCTGTCTCAAAGCAAACTAGCTGGCTGGCTGGCTGGCTGGCTGCCTGCCTGCCTGACTGACTGACTGACTGACTGACTGACTGACTAACAGAAAAGAAACACTGATGGAGGGACCCACAAGCTGCTCCACACAAGGCACCAAGGCTGGGGGACAGGATGAAGGTAAGTTTGAAAAGAAACCTGCCAGTCCTGCATCCCCAGGGTCATCCCACCAGGGCCTGGCGAGCAAGCATGACAACCTACAGTGGTCCAAGAGCAACAAAGACCTCCTCTCCAGGGAGAAAACCAGACTGTGTTTTTGTCTCTAGCCACTCCCCCAGCAGCCTGGGTCCTGCCAAATGACCGCAGGTCAAGCCTGGGTGGGTTCCAGCTGGCCCAGTTCCCATCATAACTGCACTTGGCTTCGTTAACACCCAGCCCTCCCCTTCGAGCCAGTGGGGCAGGAAGCCTTCTCACTGGCCTGTTTTTCGGCCTGGCTTTTTCTTTCTCAGAAGTGGGGCAGATGGCTGCCACAGTGGAATGAGATCCTGCTGGGGATGAAGAGAATGAGCTGTCCAGGCTTGGGGTGGCACCTCAGGGATGTGCACACAGGCTCCCCAGCACCCGCTCTCTTGGCATTTCCTGGCATAGCCCCCAATAAGCTCAACCTTTGTCTGAGATCCCTGGAATTCTGCCCCAGAAAAAAAAAAAACACTGAGCTGAGTGAGTTTAGAAAACTGGAGAGGTGGGATGATGCCAAAAACCTGGCTGGAAATCCTTAGCAGGGATTACTGTCCCTGGGGTCTGTCGACCAAGACAGGGCACTTTTGTGCATGAGCTTAGAGCATCAGAAAGTCTCGGCAACTGCAAAGCACATCTGATGTCATCTAGCCCAGGGCTTCTCAAACTATCTGTGATGGTGAGTCATTCAGTACAATTTCCAGTCTGCCTAGATGGATAGCTTTGTCAAATACTAGAAAAATAGATGACTAGAAAAAATAAAATGGAAAAGCACAAAATACAAATTCATTGATCATATGCTCGGATATTGAACAATGTCAAATTCCTGTCTACATTTCTAAATGTTCGCTCTCTATTGCCCATCCCTACACAGATCCACAGACCGTTAACAAATAATTCATAGGCAATGTCTTAGCCTGGTGAAGACCTCCTTGACTCAGGGTATGGTTCTTGGAGCCAGAGCATCAGCATCCCATGGGAACCGGTTAGAAAAGCAGGATCTCAGGTCCCAACCCAGACCTACCTAGTCAGACTCTTGCATTTGCAAAAAGCAACCACATGAGTTGCATGAATGCTAATGTTTGAGATGTACTGAAATTGACCAGTCCCTGGGTGGTTGACATATTACAAAAGTTTTCTTCACACTCAACTTTAGTGATATCTTTCAGTAACTGAAGCACTTCATGTTAAAGGATATTATTGGCTAAGGATCCAAGGACATGGTCCTTTCCAGTGTAAAGACCTAAGTTCAAATCCTAGAACTCATGTTCGAAAAAAAAAAAAAAAGCCATGTATGATGGCATACAATTGTTATCCAGGCCCTGGGGAAGTGGAGACAGGCAAGTCCCTAGAGCTTGCTGGCAGTCAGCCCAGCTTACTTGGAAAGTTTCAGGCCAGTGAGAGACTCTACTTCAAAAAAAAAAAAAAAGAGGAGGAAGGAGGAGGAAGGAGGGTGACAAAGGAATGACATCTGAGGTTGTCTTTTGACCTTCAAACACATGTACACACATATGTGTATGTACCTGCAACATATGTGCACACAAAACATGTCCATGTACATAAATACATATTTAGAAAAGTATCTTAGCTATGTTGGAAGATAAAAGGCATGCACAAAGATGGGTAGAATCTTCCAGCTGAAATATTTTATGGGAATTGGGTAACTGGAGGGATAGAGAAAAAGCTGAAGTTGGACAGACTAGCTGTGGCTAGAGACACTATGGCTTCCAGATAAAGAATGCCCATGAAGGCTAGGTCAACAGTGAGCCCAGCAGAGTAAGCATGAGGAATGTGAGATGTTTATGAACTGTTGTCAGGATGTATAGGGTACTTTACAGAATGGTCCAAGGTCGGGGAATGAGGGTAACTTGATTCCATAACTGAGTGGGCTGACCTGACCAGAGACAGTAGCCTGTTTATTTATGTTGTGTCTGCTTGGCTGGCTGGCTGGCTGTAAGGAGTTGATTATCAGTCACCAGGCTGTGTACTCTCAGCTGGAACCTTGTCCCTAATCTGTTTGGGCCATTAAGGGCTCTGTGTCCTGGTCTGTCTCCAGCACAGAGTCAGAGAGGCTGGACACTCCCAGGGGCCTTTCTGTTCCTCTCTCTTCCAACAGGTCTATACCTTTGCCTGGGGCTATAGACCTGTTTCAATCAATTCTCACCAAGGAGCAGTCCAGTCCTTAATTAATGCACTCAACCTGCACAGGAGTGAAGAGAGAGGCCATGGCCCCATTAACCCAGCCAAGGATGCCATGAGGATCATGCAGGGACTCAAGAGAGAGATGCTACCTCTGGCTGCACACAGCCTACAACCACCCCTGGGTTCTCTGAGCATGTCTACACTTCCCCATTTCATAGGTAATGTGACCTTCCCTTCAGTGTGCCCTGAAGCTAGAGATTCTCTTCTTCCTCAGACATCAGCAACTCTTAGAACTGAGGAAACTCTTGAAACTGTGGTCTCCAATGATCATCTTTACCAAAGTCACCAGCTAGCTTGTGTCCCTGCCTGAGAACAACATCAGAAAAGTAAAGATTTATAAGCCCAGGGCTCATACTAGGCTTAGTCACCAGGTATTTCACCACAGTGACAAGTTCTTGTGCTCAGAATTCTTCCATTATCTTCTTCCTTGACTCTCCATTTTGACTCAAAGCACTTGTTTCTCATGAATCCTTTTCCTCTGGCCTTGGGCTTATAGCCTCTCCTCCCTCAAGGCATCCAACGTTCAAGTTCTTAGAGACAGTGTATAGACTGTCCTTCCCGGGGTTACCAAAAGCCTTCAGGTCTAGTGCCAGTATACGCTGGCTTCATGCATGCCATAGGTCTGGGATTCAGGATGTCAGAGGATTGAACCAGAGGCTCATGAGATCTCCCACTTCTATCCTACCTTCCAATCCTAGAAGGCACTAGGAAACACTGCCTTCACTACTATACAGTTCAAAGTGGGTCATCATTCTATAAATCCCTATAACAGATGAGAGGACCCTGAGTAACAGGTAGGAAGTGACAAGCAGCTCAGATAAGAGGAGCTATCCTTCTACCTACAGCTCTGACCCCAAGGACAGTAATCCCTGCTAAGGATTTCCAGCCAGGTTTTTGGCATCATCCCACCTCCCCAGTTTTCCAAACTCACTCAGCTCTGTGTTTTCTTTCTGGGGCAGAATTCCAGGGATCTCAGACGAAGGTTGAGCTTATGGGGCGGGGGGGGGCAATGCTAGGAAATGCCAAGAGAGCAGGGGAAGGCCCGGCTACAAACTCAGGTATCACAGACTTCTGACATAGTGAGCCCCCAAACAAACAGAATGCGAGTCACCCATCTTTGACCCATGTAGACAACCACAGCACTTGACCGTCTGAGTTGCCTGAGAAATGCCTGTCCACACCCAGCATCTCACTGAAGAACCCAGGAAGTTCAGCTCAACTCAGACTTCCTCTCATCGGATGTCATGGGATGGGCAGTGGCACTTTCTTCCACTCCATGCTTTTGTATTTTCAATCTTGGAAAATGATGTCTACAATAAGAAAGGAAATTCTTGGCTAATGACTCAAAAGCCATGGAGGACAGAGCAGGAAAGGACATGGAAGGCCAGGTCTGTCATTTCTCCCAGGCGCCACAGTCATAGGGACTTCCCTCTTCCCCATCCTTCTTTTTCTGAATGAACAAAGGGGTAATGGGTCCTTGTTTCTGCTCCTCTCCAGAAACCAGCAGGCATGATGGGAAAGTTCATGTGCATCCAGCTAGAAATATGAGGGAATGCCATGTGTTGGGTGGAGCGGGTGTGGCAACTGTGCTTTGGGGTGTGACCACCGTCCAAGGTGACATCAGCAGGGTGAGACATGGGAAATCATGGGAAGGGGTGGGAAGGAATGTGCAGCTTCAGGCCCAGGACAAAGCAGATTGGGGCAACAGGCATCATGTCCTATCTCTTCCTTGAGCACTTCCATTCTTGTGCTTTGCAGATGCAAAGGGTAAAGGTGAGGCCAGCAGGATGTGGGAGAAGTCAGAGGCACCTTCTGAGGCACCTTCTGCTTGGGGCATGGCTTGTGCTCCCCTGTGTAGACCACAGAGATAAACAGCACAGTTCCCTGAGCCTAGTGAAAGGAAGGACCTTTGCAGCAGTAGGACCCGCAGGAACAATGGATGAGCAGGGCTGATGTTGTTTCCATTCATCATCCTGCCAAAACTCCTCACTGTTCTCCTTCACCAGGACAGGCAGAGAGGCAGTCTAAGGAGGGTATGGCAGCCACAGGGCTCAATAAAAGACCTAGGACAGGCATGTATTTAAACCCACAGAGACTGCATTTCTGTCTTCCTCCTGGGCCATAAATCCACTGGACACTCAATATATATTAGAAGGATTGGGGATCACCAAGGGTGGGAACAAACGAGGTCCTCATGTGTCTCTGAGTGGGGATTGCATGACATGGTTCTTTTAGGATATTCCTGGATTTCATATTAATCCTTAAAAAGTGGGGCATTATTTCCCCTAACATATCCTCTGACTCATTTAGGCCTCTTCTTCGAGTTTTCAGCTGAGAGTCACTAAACTTCAGCAAGTGGCTCCAGGAGCAGGGATGTTCTGGAGAGGCAACTAAGTGTCCCACAGGTCCGGAGTCACTGTCTGGCCTCACTGTTCCTCTGTGTGGAGAGGGGTGCCCAGCCTCTGTGTTACCACCATGTGCTTGGTTTGGAGGCTACTGTGGCAACAGGCAGCATCTAACCTCCTCTAGCCGTTCTGTCGAAGCCCTGCTGTCAGAGGCTGCAGATATCTCATAAACCACAGCTGAGCAGGTCTGGGCAGTAATCACAGAGACCCAAATATGGTGAAGGCCCTGGTCAGTCAGTAAACAAAGATACACACGGTCATTCACAAAACTTCAACAGTGCTTAAATATGCTGCCAGGGCATCAGGCAAGAAACCAGACCCTAGCGGCCGGCTCCATGGAAAATATTCTTCTCATACCTTCTCTACTCATACTTTCTCTAGCTAAGCCCTGCCTACCCTCTCTACCCCACACTCTAGTCATAGTTAAACTATGACAGATCCCTGTACCAGTTATCAGTTTCATCCTTTAAAGGTTTTCTGACTGTCCCTACCAGTCATTTGGAGATATTCACTGACCCACCACAGTTAGCTATGCTCAACCCTGCTCACCATCTCTATCAGCACCGTCACCTACCCCAGCTCCCACTCTAGCCCTGGTCAGTCTGAGTGCCCAACCAGGTATTGCCCTTTCTGTGAGGGGATCTGCCCCTCTCATCTGACAATGTGGGGCTATTGTTGACTGGGGCCTGGTTTCAAGAGAGGGTTCAAAAACCCAGTGTCAGAACCAGGAGTGAAAAGTAAGCAGCCTTGGGGCTGAAGAGATGGCTCAGCGGTAAAGAGCACTGACAGCTCTTGCAGAAGACCTGGATTCAAATCTCAGCATCCACATGGTGGCTAACAAGCATTCTTAACTCCAGTTCCAGGGGATCCAACTCCCTCTTCTGAGCTCTGCAGGCTTTGCACAACACAGATGCACTAACATGCATGCAGGCAATATGCTCATACACATAAAATAAAAACAAAAAAGTAAGTGGTTCCACATGTGAACTGAGTTTTGGGCACCCTCAGCTAGTGCTGGAAGCCCCAACAACCTCACTGCTCGGCTTGCAAGTTTATTAACCAAATATTCACTTGTTCATCTATTCAACCTGAGAAGTAGTTATTAAGCCCCATGCTATAGATCATTGTAGTGAGCATTGAAAATAAGAAGACAGAAAGATGTATTATCAACTCTCTGGAGATGATGGAACTATCAAAGAGAGAAGAAAGACTATGTTGGGGAAAGAGTGTGCTAGGGTCACACGACAGGGGCTCTTGACACCTTGACATGTCATGTAAGCAAAGAATGTCCAGAGCATGTGGAAGTCAAGCTCAGTCTGACACAGAAGGGGCTGAGTTACCAAGACATGGATCCCCCTTCACAGTGGGGCTGTACAGCTGTAGGCTTGCCTGGGAAGCCTGTGTAGTCAGCAGCCACCCTGCAACCAGACCCATTACCAATTCCAGGCACAGAACCCATCAGACCCAGGCTGCTCATTCACACCCCCAGCCTCTTTTTATTTTTTCCCATGCTAACTGGTCTCCCTGTCTGACCTTCCCCAATCCTCCAATAACCTGGGTGTCTGCCTGGCTAGCCGCCATCCGGAATTTATTTATTATTTATTTTTTCAAGCCCTGGCTGAGACCCAGGACACATGGGAGGGGGCAGGGGTTGGGGGATGGGCACAGCCTGTGCTGATGCTAAGTCTGCTCTTCCATTCAGCCCCTATGCTGGGCAGTGGAGCTGCCTCTGAAGTGATGCCCAGCCAGGAGCGCTGCCTCTGTCATACCCTCTAGAGACTGCCAGGCTGAACTAGTGCAGATGGCACTGGCAGATGCCGGTATCGCGGGAGCGCCTTCCTCCTGGCTAATGAGGGAGCAGGTGAAGGAACCACTGAACCAGACCAAGGGTGAGAACAAACACAAGATTAAAACGAGGAAAACTGGGTTCTAATCCCAGTTCTGTAACTAACACGCTATGCTGCCTGGCACAAGTTGCTTTGCCTCTCTGAACCTTAGTGTCCTTGTGATAGGAGTCTGTGATTCTCTGTTCTAAGTGTGGATCTTCTACACTGAGAGAAAACAGCCTAAGGCTTCATCTCTACACCATTAACCCACCCGTGTGACACTGGGCAAATTCCCTCATCTCCCTGTACTAAAGTTAGTGACCTATGAGAAGTTACATCTTATACAGCATGGGGTTCAATTGAACTAGCACAAAGCTCAGGCCACAGCTGAACCCAGGAAGAATCTGAAGGATCTAGGAAGCATATTCTCCCTCTGCATAGCCCAAGTTTTCCAAGGCCATTTCCATGGCTCAGATCTAAAAACCTAGTCTTGGAATTCTCAGCCTTTGAAGACCTCAGGCCTCATCACTTGCCCATGTGGCCTTGCTTTGAGGGGGCAATGGGCTGGCCGTACAGTCCTGCAGAAGCAAGCCCATCCTTCCACAGCCCTACAGGAAACGGGTGCCAACCAGCCAGGAGTACATTTGAGCATTTAACTGTACTTTTCCCACTTGAAAGTTGTAGGGAAAAATATCCAATGAGAATGTTCAGATCTGGACCCAAGTGGATGCTGGCCTGGCAGGTCCTCCAGGCTCCTGGAACATGCATAGACTTGCCCCAAGATGACAAGCAGTTTCTCAGAGGCTGGTCAGTGCAACTGAAGATAAGGGTAGTTAGTGGCCATCTGGGCAGAGAGGAAATGATGGAGACATGGGGCAGGACGGGCAGGAAGTTACTTTAGATGCCAATACTATGAGAGACAGAGGAGGGCACAGCAAGATTAACTGGAAGACCACAGTCAGGAGTTTGTGGCAACCAAGGCCTATAGAGACAGAAGCAGAGAGAGAGATCCTTGTGTCCACCCAAGCTACACTGGTATGTGCCTCTGTAGTGCAATGATTAGCTCTAATCATCAACTTGACACAAGCTAGAATCGCCTGGGAAAAGAGTCTCAATGAGGAATGGTATAGATTAGGTTGGTCTGTGTACGTGTCTGTGGGGCATCATCTTGATTAAGTTAATTGAGGTATGCATGGGTGGTGCTATACCCTAGGCAGGGGATCCTGGACTCTACAAGAGTGGCGCGAACAAGCTGAGTACAGTATGCATGCATTAACCCATTGTTCATGGCTGTTGACTGTGGATGTAATGTAACTAGCTACAAGTTCCTGCTGCCTTGACGCCCCTGCAATGACAGACTGTAACCTAGAATTGTGAACCAAATAAACCCCTTTGCCCTTAAGTTGATTTTGGCAGGGCATTTTTTCACAGCAACAGGAAACAAAATTAAGACAGATGGTCTAGCAACTGTGGCCTCACTGGCCACAGATGAGGCCCAAGAGGCTGGGCTAGCCCCTTGTAAAGATAAGAAAATGTCATTTCACTCTCTCTACCTTCCAGAAAAAGCAAGAGGCCAGGCTGCAGATTCCACGGGTGGCCACTGAGCCTGGAAGAGAGGATAAGTGAGAGGCAGGGCCTGTGTGGTCAAAAGACACATGGTGAGCCAGTCAGTTACCAGCAGGGGCTACTGCCATCCCACTCCCTGCCTGCACTTAAATTCATGACATAGTCTTTTGATTTAGGTATCTTTTATTCTGTTTTCTCCCTAGTTATAAAACATTATTTCTCAAGAGGGCCCAGCTTGATAGAGTATAAAATAATCCTGGAGGCTTACTGGGAACAGTGATGTGGCCTGGGGCCTTCTGTAGTCACATGACTAGACCCAAGAAGGCTTAGGTCAAATGCATCCCAGAAATATAAAGCTGGTGGCTATGACATCAAGAGCTAGCCTTCAGCCTACCCTGGGTTGTCCCTGCCATGGATAACAGGTAGGATGCAAAGGATGGTCATATACTGAGAAGCCCTATGTCAGGCCCATCCTGTGAAAACTAGGGAGTCCCTGAAAGGAATGGGGAGATTCAGGAGTTTCCCTGATATCCAAGGAAGTTTCTGAAAAATAATAACCAACACTCATATAGCACTCATGTATATTAACTCTAATTTTCAGAACAGTAAAATAAGCACTATTTTCAGCAACATTTTATAGCTACAAAGGTTAAGACATAGTGCAGTTAATAATCATATGTAGGGGCTAGAAAAATGGCTCAGCAGTTAAGAGCACTGGCTCGTCTTGCAGAAGACCCAGGTTCAAATCACAGATCCACATGGTGGCTAGGAGCCATCTGTAACTCCAGTTCCATGGGATCTGACACCTTCTTCTGTCCTCCACAGGCACTGCACAACACAGGCGCACTTACATACATGTAGGCATATAAAGTTACAAAAGGAAGCAATTAGGGAGAGAGTGAGAGAGAGAGGAAGGAAGGAGGGAGGGAGGGAGGGAGGGAGGGAAGAAAGGAAGAAAGGAAGAAAGGAAGAAAGAAAGAAAGAAAGAAAGAAAGAAAGAAAGAAAGAAAGAAAGAAAGAAAGAAAGAAAGAAAGAATATTACTGGCAGTCAGACTTTGACCTTGGAAAGGCTCTTTCCAAAGGAAACACCCTACCCCGACCCCGCCGAGTCTCATGTAGCCCAGGCTTGCCTAGAACTCACTGTGTAGCAAAGAATGACCTTGAACTCCTGAACATCTTTGCTCTGCCTCCCAAGTGCTAGGATTACAGATGTGTACCATCACGCCAGGTTTATGCAGTACTGGGAATTAAACCCAGGGCCTTCTGCATGCAAAATAAGCAATCCACCAACTGAGAGATAACCCCAGCTCAAGGCTACACGCTCAACCAGGATATAGCCTGGCCTTTCCAGAGTAATGCAGGATGATGGCTTCTTCAGGGCCTGTCCCTACTTTCCTGAGGTAAGAACTAGTAGAGACCAGAGCCTCTGAGGCTGGTCATGCCTCACACTCTCCTGAGCCAGGGGGGATTCCATCCCCAAGACTTATCCCCCTGCACCTGCTGCTCTGACAGCTGCCCAGGGGTCGGGGCTGGAACCTCACACCATCCATGCTCTCTGCAGGGCAACCCAGCCATCCACCAGAGGCTAAAACTCCTCTCTATGGCCAATCTTCCTCAAAATTTTACAAATGCTGGAAGATAAAAGCCCAGGGCACGGCATGAATGGAGTGGGTTTTTCAGAAACAGCGTTTAACATCAAGATCCTTCTGATGTGAGTGATTTGGATTCTGGTGCGTTTCTGGATTGTTTGTTGAATTATGCATCAGTAGCTTCTGTTGCCGTAAAAAGTGCCACTGTCATGCAGGCTGTTCCAAAACCTGCAGCAATGGAAACAGTCGGGTGCACGGTTTAGGTAGCTAGATTCGTCTTTGATGACAGCAAAACAACAGCAGAAAGAGAAAAAGAGAGGAAAAGGGAAGTGGAAAGGCAGGCACAGGAAGAATCAGGGGAGTGGACCCGGAAGTCACCCACTTACGCCATATGTTTTCAAGACAACATGGTACCAGGGAGAAAAACAAAGAAAAGGTGAGTTGACACAAACTTGGGCTTCCTAGAAGCCCATCTCCAGTTATAGGGCAAGGAAGGAGAAGGGAGAGAGAGAGAGAGAGAGAGAGAGAGAGAGAGAGAGAGAGAGCCAGAATTCACCCTGGCCCAGAATGAACCACACTCAGACTCAAATGCCCACTACCTACCACCTGAATGGGATGCTCTCTTCCAAGTGGGAATTATTCTCTTCCTACTGGGTCAATTCTAGTCTTCACATTTATTGCAGGCCTGCATCCTTATCCTAAAACAAATAACAATGGACAGTATGCCCACATGACAGAGGGCACAGAGCAGGGTGCTAATACCCTCAAGTTCACGGTGCTCGATGGCTGAAATGATATTACAGTCCCAATCTTGACTGCCTCCCCAACTCCTTTCTCTTCTATCAGATCTGATCTCCCCTTCTGGGAAGACTCCTAGCATCTCTGATAACCTATAGCACACATTATCCAGGCTGCCAAAGTCATGTTCAGGACATGGAGCAGTGGGAAGAGAAGCTATTAAAACCCCCAATCTAAACCACATTCTCCAAAGCCAAGCTCTGCTTTGACTAAGGTGTGTCCCTAAGCAGGTTGTTTAACTTGCTATGCCTCAGTTTCCCCATCTGTCAAATGAGCTGATCATTGTTCTTCACTTCGTTGGATAAGGTGATCCAACTGAATTCCTCAGCACAATGCCAACTAGATGCTAAGCAGTCAGCAAACATCATCTGTTGCTTTCATTGTTATTTGTCCAAAATGCTGTGATTTCAGAAGACTCATCCCGGGGTCATCCAGGAAGGCCCTGCTGAGACTCTGGCCCCTTGAAGTGACTGTACCCTCACTAGTGCAGACTCTGTTTGGTCTCCCAAACAAGGAACTTCATGTCTGCATTAGCCAGGCCAGGAGGCCCCCAGGGATACGCTGACATCAGCTCTGTAGAGCTGCCATTCTTGCTGATCTGGCAAAAGTCTCATCCCTGCAATGGTCTTTTACAGGAACCAAGCGAGCCAAAACTATTCTCCTGGGCTGGCCCAGTTTAGGAGCTAGACTCTGGGGACAGAGGGAGGCCCCTCAGCCCAATTATAAATCAATCTAGCAGCTCTCACAGAGCCCACGGCCGTAAATGGCTCTAAAAGCTCAGCCCCTTTCGGCCTGCATGCTCAGGGCTCCAGGATTAATGAGCATCAGCTGGCAGCAGGCTGGTGGGGACAGATGCCGACCTAATGAGCAGGGTGGCCCAGCCCATGCCCACTGGATGTGGGTAGGACTGATGAGCAGGTGTTCTTGTCATGATGGCCCTTTGCTGAGTGTCACTTTGAAAGGCAGGGTTGTTGTCACTAAGGGACATCTTATTGCCCCACCCTGAGATGCCCACAGAAAATGCAAAAAGAAAAAAATTCACAAAGGTCAAGTACTCTGAAGCCATTAATCTCCACTCTCCACTCGTCACTGGGAGCAGACCAGGTTGGTCTCAAGGTCTCTCAAACCACCAAGAGAAAAGGCTAGGAACTCTAGGCATTGCCTTTCTATACACTTGTTTGATGCTACACAGAGTCCCAACTAGAATTGTCTTTGGTCATGTCCCCAACACAGGCAGATTCTCCTACATGTGGGCTTTGAGTTTGCTGAGAGTTGACACATTATCTATCTATGCAGGTTTCGAAGAATTCAAATGACTACAAGTGTCCAGCATCATGCTCATTACCAAAGGGACACAAGCCAGCCACTGGTGAACTTGTATTGTGGTCAAAGGCATAGGTCTTAAGGAGACTAACCATAAGCTAAAAACACAAGAGAAGTAAAAATGCTAATTTTTTGAATGTTCATAGCATGCCCACTCTAATGGGAACTAACTTATTTAGAAAACACAAATGAAAAGCCATTGAATAATAAAAGGTCACATTACAATGAAAGCAAGCGAAACAGAAAGGAGAAAGATCACTTTGACCAGAGAGATCATGAGAGGCTTCGTGGAGGAGGCAGGATCATCATGAATCTAGTGGGTCAGAACCAGAGAAAGTCTGCCAAGGACACACACCTGTGCTTTGGAAGGTAGAAGTTTGGGGTCACAGGTATATTCTGTTTTAGAGGGGGCTCTAGCATGGAAAATGCTGCTAAGATAAAATTTCAAAATCAGGGTTTTATCTGTGACTGAAGGGGTGTTCTCTAGTGTGGTTTTATCACTTCTTTTCTATTTCTGTCTGGAATGCAATTGTCAAAGGTAAAATTTATACTCAGTGAAATGGATCTTAAGTGTACACTTTGATGAATCAGTTTTTGACAAATGTGTTCACTAATGCAGCTTCTGCGGATGACCGATCAAAATCTAGAATACCTCCATGAGGATGAAGAATAAGAATGTGACCTTTGCCCAGTGTGGTGACACATGTCTTTAACCCCGGCTCTCAGGAGGCAAAGGCAGGTGGAATCTCTGTGAGATCAAGGCCAGCCTGGTCTACATAGTGAGTTCCAGGTCAGCTGAGACTACACAGTGTGAGCTGGTCTCAAAAAAAAAACAGAAAACAAAACAAAACAAACAAATAAACAAACAAAAACCTCCAGAATGTGTCCTTTAAAATCTGATTGCTTAGTATTTGCATCTGCTGGCCATTTACAAACCAAAATACATCAAAATGACCCACTTCCCCTCTTAGGAATAAATATAAAATAAAATCAAGCTCTATCTAGAGAGATAAATGCCTAGTCAGTCACTGTGTCACACATCTTTGGTCTCCAGAAGCAAGCTCCCCTGTGAGGCACAGAGTGGGTGATGCAAATGCTATTCTTAAATAAAGGAGAGAATATCCCCAGAGTAAAGTCTCCCAAGGATACAGGACTTCTCTTTCTCTCAGCTCTTATGTGATGCTGATGATCATGCCTCCCTGTCTGCTCTCTTGAGATTAGTCAAAGCCCTCACCAGGATATTGAAGAGGATTCTCTAATCTACCCACCCTGTTTTTGAGCACCAACCCTTATCAGGCCTCAGATTATAGGGAATTTGGAAAAGCAAGGTGGGTGCTCCAAATAACCTGTCTTTCTCTTAAACTGTTCAGTTTATAAGCCTGAGATGAAATGTGTTCTAGCCTCAGGTACCCCACTTTTTCTTTATAGCCTCATGTTTGCCATGCCACTACTTGATGGTTTTCGGGCTAGAAGCCTCAGAAGCTCCAAGACCAACATCCACAAACAGGCTGAGATCTACAGACTTCCCAGCCTCCTCAGCACATAGGTGTGGCATGGCCAACCACACAACCCTTTCACCCCCCAAGTCCCTAGATGTGCTCCTAGGAATTGCTTCTTTGCAAGACTTACTGGGGATGGCAGGCTCTTCAGGGCATCAGCCAGCATTCCAATCAGATTATTTCTCACTTTCAGGATTGCACAAAGAGAAAAAAAAAATAATGCTGAACATTCTGTTCATGGAAGAAAAAAATAGCAGCAGAAAACTGTCACATTGTTTGGTCTATTTTCAATTTCATTTGTGAGCCCTGCAAATAGCTATCTGTGCAAGCAGGCCAGAGGAGGACTCCAATACACATATCGCAGCTCGGAGTGTGGACGTGTAGGAAAGGAGAGACCCTCACTGGATCTATGTTATATCTTTGTTCTGCACAATGTTACCATGGGGGAGAACTGAGTGAAGGGTACAAGAGACTTCTTTGCACAGATTATTTTTATAATTGCATGCAACCCTGTAATTATTTTAATATAATTTATAAAAATCCTGTCCAGGTCTGAGTTAACGGGTCTAGGGCTCAGCCTCGGCATCTGGGTTTGAGAAACTACTCACAATGCTTTTGCGCAGCTTTTGTGAGAATGCTGTTCAAGGTGGCCGAGAAGGTCAAACAAACAACACAAAACCAGGTAGCCTTGGCATGCCCTTGGGCCAAAGGTTTAACTGTGGAGGAAGTCGGAGAACTGCTGGGCAGAAATGCACAGGAGCTTCCAGAAGTCAGGGTTGGGGGTCCTATGAAGGGAGGTATCTTGTCAGGGGTAGGATTTAGCCAGGGTGGAACAGAGGAAGGGAAAACAGATGAGGGCAGGAGAAGCATTCTAGGCCAGTAAAGAAGGGCCTAGAAGTGGCAAGTTATACTGGAGTGGAAAAGAACTCAATGTGAGGGCCTTTGAGGAATGAGCATTTGTAAAGATTACAACCTGTCCTATCCCTGCCCCGCACCTGGACAGATGGATCTATGTATACCTGAGCCAACTTTAAGCTCTTGCAAACTGCCAGGAGTAATTGTCAGCAAAAAGCCAATTCTCCATCAGACACTTGGCATCTCTCAGCTAACCAAACATGAAGTCCTTGGAGTAACTTCAGGATACAACATCGATAAGAATTGAGGTAAGTGGTCTTCGTCATGGCTCATGTCTCCTTGCCTGCCTGCACAAAACTGTCTTAGATATTCCAACCTGAAAACCCAGCCATGCACCAGAAAAGCCCAGACATGACCTGGGAAAGGCTAACAGAAGTCTCAGTGCCCACATACCAAGTTAATTCTCCTGCCTTACAGGATCTCTTGAGTCACTCACTGCTCAATGCCTCTTTATTCTTATTTTATACACAAGTCTAATAAGCTTGGGTGTCTGTTTCCAAGCCCACAGCCAATTAAAAAGAACAAATTAAACAGAAACAGTGGAGCTGCATCAGACAGGATCACTTGTAACACTGAACAGTGACAGGTGACAGACACCCCGACAGTGGGGGAAGGGAGATAGGTCTATGTAAAGTTACTTGGGGTGATCACCTGACACAAGGAGGCCCTGCTGTAAAGGTGGAGAAAAAACTTTAAAATTCTCAACACCTAGGTGTAGTGGCCTATACCTTTAATCCCTGCACTCATGAGACAGGCAGATCTCGGTGAGATCAAGTATGGCGGCCAGCCTGGTCTACATACTGAGTTCCAAGCCAGAAAGCTAGGATCACAGGGAAATCCTGTCTCAAAAAAGAAAAAAAAGAGCCCTTCTGTGCTTTTGCCTGTGCTTGGAATCAACTAACCCTTATAGTACTGAATGATAGAGTCCTACTGCAGATGGCCAGTGGGTGGGGGCAGCAGGCTATCGCTGTGATTCCAGGGTTTCCAAAATGGTGTCCCATGTCATGCCTGCTTTCTCTTGCACTATCTACCTTTCTAACAGAGCATGCAGAACAAAGGGGAAGTTACCTTGGAATTGCTCAGCCTATTATATCAAGCAGACTTTGCAGAAGCCACCTAAAGACCCCTCCCATTCCACACCATTAGAGCAGCCTGGCTCTCTGTATGCCTCAGGTCCGGCTGTGAACTCTAGCTCCAGTGTGGTCAGAAACTCTGTGTGCCCTTAACCCAGTTACTTCGTGCCCTGTACTGAGCTCTCCACTCTCTGACCCACCATCTGGGAGCTATTGAAGAGGAGTTCATTAGCACTTAGCTGACCCAATGCTACCATGTGAATGAGTGACAGACAGCTGCCCCTAGAAGTGACTCAGAGCCTCTATCTGCTGGCTGAGATGCCTTGGCTAACTCCACAGTTCAAAGTCAGAGGGAGTGAGCCTGCCCTGGGAATGGCCAACTGACTCAAAGGCCTGACATGAGGGACACAAGGACCCTGGGGACAACAGCAATGAGGATGGAACTACAAACTGGAATGTTGAGTCCCTGGCTGAGCACAGTCTCCTCCAGATCCCAGCACCCCATAGTGTCCTCTCTGGCATCAATGTCCAATTTGCATCCAAATATGAAAACAAAAAACAGAAGCTGGGCAGGGAAGACAATTTTGAAAAATCCCTGCCCACAGGAACAGTTGATGCATCATCAGAAAACCAGGTAGGCAGGTAAGAAGGGGTATAGGCAGTATGTTGGGGGTGCAGTCTCTAATTGCTGCTAAAGATCACTGGGCAGCTTGGGAGACACCTGAAAGTCTTCTGTGTCACCTCAGGCATGAAACATAAATCATCTCTCTCTCACTTCTTCCTAATCTTGTTTTCTTGCTGCATCAGCTGAATTCTCCAATTGGCCTGAGTTTAAATGGAGACTTTTGTTCTGGCTTGCCTTTTTCTCCTCTTTCTCTCTAACCTCCTCCCACCCTGACAGAAACTGATGACAGGGAAATCTCCCTACAAATCCAAGATGTAAGTCTGTGGTTTCACTTGGTGGGAGGCAGGGAGAGGCACAGTGAGAGGTGGGGAGGTTGTTTGCGGGTCCACAAAGGGAGACAGGACTGAACGACTAGAAGGGGGAAATGTCACCCAACCCACTAGCAGACTCCCAACATCCACTCTCCTTCTAGGCAAAGCCCTGTTCAGTTCCCAGTGCAGCCGAGGGCGTTTGTACCAGAAGCATAACAGGGAGGGGCAAAGCTTGCAGTGAATTGGGATGAGGGGGTCTGCAGGGGGCCCTGTCATTCCTGAGGACCAGGACTCCCCCCAGGCTCTGTGGGTGGCTGGGAGAAAAGAATTTCTTTCACTTCTTTTGTTTCCATGGTTCCCAAGCACCTCCATGATGCAGTAAGGGTCTGATCCTCTTGGGGGAATTAACCCAGAGGCCCTGACCCAAGAGCCTGTGAGAAGCATGCACCTTTTGTGACCCTCTGGGAACTGAACTGAGACTGCACAGTGCCACTGTCTCTGAAGGTCCTGCCTAGTGCTATTCTCAGAAACACCTCCAAAGCTTTCTGAAGACGCCTCACTCGAGAGCTGTGAGAGAGTGCCCCAGTGACATCACCCTCCAGCCCTCACTGGGGACTAGGTACTGTCCCTAGGCCTTCAGAGGGGTAAGACACAGTGCACCAGTTGGGGCTGCATCTTTTACCCTTTGCTGGCCAGACAGACCCAGAAGTAGAGGCAGCATCATTCGCTGGATAGCAGAATAGGACAGCCACACTGCCAATGCAGCTTGATGGGTATTATCAGCCTGGACCTGGCAGTGAACCCAGTGACATGGAGGTCACTCGTTACAGGGTAATGGTTACAGTGGTTAAGACTGAGACTCTTGTAACAGCTTGATTGACTCATGCAGTGATACATTACATAACTTTCCAGTGCCTGCTTTTGTGCCCTATTGGAAAGATGATGGTAAGAGCACCAGCTCATGGGGTACAGAGACTAGTTAAGAGAATTCCTGAGAATTTCTATGAACAGTGACAGCCTGAGCCAGTGCCTAGTGCAGGTGAGACTGGCTGGTCCTGTTATTGTTATCGTTAGGAGACCAGGAAGTGTGGGGAGCTGGAAACACATCACTGCAGGGGTGGCTACTCACGGGCTTTCTCATTATCTGTTATGAGATGTGATTCTGACATCCTAATTCTAAGCACTGAGGCTAAGAAAGGTAACTGAGGGCAGATATCAGTTACTTTCCACTGTTAAAAAAAGACTTGATGGAAGCAATTTAAGAGACAGAGGCTCATCTTGGCCC
Organism: Nannospalax galili; assembly: GCF_000622305.1. Taxonomy (NCBI): domain Eukaryota; kingdom Metazoa; phylum Chordata; class Mammalia; order Rodentia; family Spalacidae; genus Nannospalax; species Nannospalax galili. Next base: position 405,035 of record NW_008354790.1, on the reverse strand, counting down.
ACAGTTTAAGGGATACAATCCATCGTGGTGGAGAAGGCACAGCAGCAGGTGGGCAAGAGTCGCAGCCACGGCAGCAGGAGCATGAGGCAGCTTTTCACATGACCACAGAGAGCTCCGCCCAGATGCAAGGACTGGCCTACAATCCTCAAGCCGTTTCTCTATAGCCTTGTATTCTCTAGCTAGCACCCATGTACAGAAAATTTTTCAACCTCCCAAAATAGTGCCTGTCGACAGAGTTCTCTCTGGGTCTCTTGTGCTATCAGGCAAACCATATAACATATCTTTATGGGCATTTATTATTATCATGGGGGGGAGTGGCTTACAAAGAAAACAGCACCCTACGCCTAGTTCCTTGCTGCTCAGCTCCGAGCGGTGCAGCTCTGTGCTGCGGCTCAGAGCCCACCATATCAGATCACTCCTGCGGCACCCCCATAGTCACCAATAGCTTTCGCCCATGCCTCAGGGGCCAGCAGTCTGCCCCACGTCCATAAATGCCAGACCATTCTGTCCCTGAGTACGCCTGGCTGCTACACATTCCCCACACCGAAACACATTCCTGGTGGCTCCTGGCTTCCATCCCAAGATGGCACGACAAAGCCCTCCTTCCTGGCTAACTCTCCACAGTCAATTCTCCATAGCAGGCCCCGCCCCTTGGAGGAGCCAGAACCCCTGGGGAACACAGTGCCACTAGCTGGTAACCAAGAGTTCAAACACATGAGCTTAAGGGAGACATTTCCCATTCACATTCAAACGTTCAAACCCTGGTGCTTTGTGTGTGTGTGTGTGTGTGTGTGTGTGTGTGTTGTGTGTGTGTCACACTCCCCTCTGATGGATATGCTTTTGCTCCATAACTCTCATAGCCACTTGTTGATCAGTGGAGCATCAAGCCAGGATGAGGGCAGCATACCATGGGAATGAAGCCTGGGCTTTAAACCAGCTACAGCATGCTATGCACCCTGAGCTCCTGGGCCTCCTGGATCCTTATGAACTGAGCCATAGGTCAGGGCTGTTTCTGTAGTTCCTCCTGCTTAAGAGACTCTGAAAACTGACCTGGTCCCACAGCAGACATACAGCAGATGCTGGGCCTGTCGCGCTCTCTTTTATTCTTTGATTCAACTTCCTTTAGTCCTCCCAAAAACCAGGTACAAAGGGAATTGGAGAGTCCTAGTTGCCAGCTTTGGAAAGGTGAGTGAAAGCTATTTGCCACCCTTCCCTCTTCCATCCACAGAGAAGAAAGCATGGGCTTCGACAGGTCTCATCAGTCAGGAGCCCAGACCACAAAGTCAAGGGCAGGTGCTACAAGGACACTTCACAGTCCCCAAAGGCCGTCCCCAGCACAGCCCAGATTTCCACCGCACAGTCCCACATGGCACAATCTATGAGGATGCACAGAGAGCCTCTAGCCTCTCACATGAGCATCTGAAGACAGCTTTAGAAACTGTATTGGTTGAGATTTGACTCTGGAGATCTTTCTTGCCTTGTAGCTCAAGGTACAACAAACCATTATAGGAAAACAAACCTTCTTCTCTACCTGCAACACACGCTGATATTTTCCTTCCTTCCTTCTTCCATTATACTTTTTTTTTTTTTTTTTTAATTTTTTTGAACCGGGTCCCCC
>NW_008354790.1:373337-403226 GCF_000622305.1 Nannospalax galili | reverse complement strand
TTAATCTTTTTGAGACAGGGTCTCCCTGTAGCCCCAGCTGTCCTGGAACTCACTATGTAGGCCAGGCTGGCCTTGAACTCATATAGATCTGCCTGTCTCTGCCTCCTGAGTGCTAGAATTAAAGGCATGCACCACCTTTTTAAAGTCCACTAAATTGGCTCACTGACTCACTGAGAGACTGTGACCCATAGTTTGGGAAGTTCTGCTAAAGAAGCAGGGAAGTGACAATGACTCAATGTGGCCACAAAGCTGGCCAAGATCCCATTTTGCAGAGGGACAGACCGCCTAACAACTTCAGAGCCTCAAGAGCCCCAGGGCTGAACTTCCCAGATCCCTGGCCCAGCCAATTCATGGAGAACCATTTCTGTAGCTCCACAGACTAATTCTGAACACAGTGTCAAGCTGGTACATTTGAAAGGGGCAGCACATCACTTCTACTATACAATAGCGTGAGTGTTTCCATTGTGACACATGAATGAAGCCCACATTAGATAAGCCACTCAGCACTTGCTGCAAGAACTTCCTGAGAATTGTGTACAGTTACTAACTACCCCAACGAAGAGGTGGTTTGGGTTTTTTTCTTCTTACTTCTGAGATTTTGAGGAGTGCAGGAGCTCAGGTTTTTTCTCTTTCATTCACTGTTTGCCTTGAATTTTAATTTCTGCCTTTGGATATTTCCAGAGATACAAAGCTTGGAGCCTCCCAGCCATACGAGCCAAGCCAAAGTATCGTTTATAGGCTAACTTGGTATTATCACACTGTGAATTCCTAAAAACTCCAAATAAATAAACAGAAAAGCCCATGGTTCAGCTGATCCACCTCTCTACTTCATGATTAGAAGATCAAGGAAGTAGATGAGATCCTCAGAGGCACACACAGGACTAGAGAGAGGACTGAAATTCAGGTGATCTGTCTCCCAGACCTGCTTCCTAATGGTTTCTCCACAAACAAGAAGGCCCCATCATCAGCATGCCATAGAGGATACAACTCTATTATCATGGAGGGCTGGGCAGGACTAGAGAACCAAAATGGAATAGGAGGTGAAACTGAGGACTAAACTCCACCTTCTAGGTCACATTTTGGCCTTTGGGCTAGATGAAGACCAGTCCAGATGGGCTCTCCATTTTCAAAGAACCACTCATTCCCATAATCCCCATGTCACCAAGCTGTGGGGGCTTGGGGTCTCTAGAAATGCCCATAGTCTCCGCCCTGGAGGCTGCATCTGGAAAGACAGGGAGTAATGCTGGGTCTTGCTGTGGTAGATTCTATCTGCCAGATCTTAAGATGAAACATTCCTCCTCTCAGTAGGCCCTCTCCTCAAGTGTAACAGGAATGCCCTGACCCTTGCTGGGTCTGGAGGGTCTCTGAACAGCAGTACTAAGAGATCCGACACAGGTCATCAACACAGCCTACTGAATCACCAGGGTGATTTTCCCAAGGGTGCATGATGTATGAATTCTAGGGTAGATGTGTATCTGAGGCCATTGGTCTCAGACTTGTACTCTAGATTTCCTTGAGGTAAGTGGATGCTTCATATATATGCATATATACATGCTTGCATACACATAGGCATGCACGTTCTCACACACATTGTCACACATGCACACACAGACATATATACACATGGATACAAATACATAGACTCTTTAGGTCCTTCATCTGGCAACTTGTTCATGACCAGTCTATGCTGTTTTATTTTTATTCTTGGGGCTATTTCAATACACCTCTCCTGATCCGAGGTACAAGCATCAGTTTGGGGAGCTAGTCAAAGTCAGCTGGGCTAAGTGGAGCCAGCTTTTATTTCTAGAGTGAGTCTAAGGCTTAACGAATTTTCAAGAATGCCCATCGAAACTATTCATATTAGAGTCTTTGCTACATCACAGCCACACTTGAACTTGGAAGCTTCAGATTTTACACATCATAAAGGGGCACTGTCTACCACATTAGCAAAGACTTAATCAAATTTCATAGCTTTCTAGTGGGAATATAAACGGGAATAAACTTTTGGTAAAATTTAGTACTAGACAGCCAGTCTTTAATATGTTCATGCCCTATGACTTCAAATATCACTTCTGAGACGCCAGCCAAAGGAGACAGTCTGAAATGCAGGAATTAAAAAACACAAACCTTTATGCACAATAATTTCCATATTAGCATTGTTTATAATTTAAAATTAGAGGTAAATATAAAACTGAAGGGAGTAGGTAAGTAAATTATGATGCATTCACATAATAAAAATATTAAGCAGATTTTAAAATTATGTTTATGAAGGGTTTATAACAAGTAGGGAAGCTGGTTGCATTATAAGGTTTGCTGAATAGGCAAGGGGAACATCACATATATAGTATAATTTTATCTATAGAACATAATTAACATCACAGGGCTGGAGAGATGGTTCAGTTGGCAAAGTGCTTGCTATGCAAGCATGAGGAGCTGAAATTGGATCCACAATAGCAACACAAAAGCTGGACATGGCAGGGCACACCTGTAACCCCAACGCTGTGGGAGGGGGCAGAGGGATGGGCAGAGAGGTGAATCCCTGGAGCTTGTCAACTAGCCAGTCTAGCCCAAACTACAAGTTCCAGGTTCAGTGAAGAGACCTTGTAAAAATAAGGTAGAGAGCAAAAGAGGAAGAGCTTGAAGTCAGCCCCCAGCCTTCATATGCACTCCACTCCTCCACATATACACATATGTACATAACACATACAAATTAAATTAAATTTCTGAAAGAAGATGATTGATATAAAATGTTAAGGTCAAGACTTTGGGGTAGTAGCATTCAGAATGTATATGTATTTTCTTTTATCTCTCATACATTTCTGTATCTTTGCAAATAATAAAGTATATTTAATGTCATTTTTCTAACTTTGACCACAGAACTGCCTTATTTAGATGGCAGTCTGGTCACATTTCTGACAGCAGCTCTGCAAGTGACTTCAGGGAAGTTGGTGACCTAGCTACTTGCTTCCTTCCTTCCTCTCCTTGCCATTAACGCACCACCCCATCCATGTCACCATCTCTGTAATGACTGTGTTGGATCACATGATCTCTGAAACCATTGTGTTGAAATATTCTGCATCTCAAAATATCATCCTTCTGAATTGGAGAATGGGATCTCAAAAGGGGTCCAAGAGGCGTAACCATCTTACAAGTAAAATACTATAATCATCCTAACAAGCGATGGACTTGGATGGTCTTCTGGAAGACACAGCTGCTCCTTTACAGTCAGTAGAGAAACATGCTGACATGATGTCCTTGGGTTTGGACAGCTGGAGCCAAACATCCAAATTAAGGGTGTCTTTGGCAGCTGTGCTATGAAGTCAAGAATCGTGGCTGGGAGAGGTGGGGGTTCAACGCTGTGCTTCCATACAAGAGGTCTATCTCCCAGGATGCTGTGCTAGGCGACTTTATGGGTTGCACTGGGGTAGCAGGGTATAACTTGTCCTACAACCTCCACCCCTAGACATGTCCCCTTAGCCAAGCTCCAGAGAAATGTGTGTGTGTGTGTGTGTGTGTGTGTGTGTTGCACTGGGGTAGCAGGGTATAACTTGTCCTACAACCTCCACCCCTAGACATGTCCCCTTAGCCAAGCTCCAGAGAAATGTGTGTGTGTGTGTGTGTGTGTGTGTGTGTGTGTGTAGCAGAGAGTCATCTCACAAGTTGTCCATCTCATTTCTAAGTTTCATTTCCTCATCAGTATTGGCTATCAGCCCTTGATAATCCCTTATTATTGGATGGGTCACAGGAAAGGGGAAGACGAGGGGAATCTATGCACTGAATTGGCTTCCTAGCACAGATAAAGATGTGAATGGATCTTAATCCTTTTCATAGGGAACTCTATCCTCAGACCCGGACCATCTTTCTCACAATGTGGAAAAATACAATTTGCTCCTGGATCCAATGTTCAGACAGCATGCACCAGGATGCACGGAAGATAAACACAGTACTTCCATTTTGTTTGGTAAATGGCCATGTCTTTTACCCTAACTGCTTAGAATTTTCCCCAATGACCTTGATAAGCTATGTCACCTAAAGAGGTCACATTTTCTAGGGCCATGACCCAGCATTGGCCTTTATGTCCTTGATGGTCAAGGGCTTTGACTCCCACCTCTTCCTGTGCCCTCTTCCTGAAATCCACTGAGTTGAGAGACCCTGCCCATTTTCCTGGATTGAAGTGTTGTATCAGATACCTAAGATGGTTCAAATGTAACCATGGTCACCAAGCTGCCCCTACTGGTTGGGGAGTGGCGGAGTAACCAGTAAACGGATGGGGAAGGTAGGTTGTCCCCCTCTACCCCGCATCCTCTGTGCTCTTCTCATCATTCATATTTCCTCTCTACAGACCAAGCTGGAAGTTCTGACTCCGAGAGCATCACAATGCCCTTCTTTTGAGCTCTCCAAGCAGCCACTGAGTGTTAATCACTGTTCTCACATAGCATCTGCAGGAGGTAGCAGGAAGCAGAGATGCTGTTCCTGGCTTTGTCCAAGGCAAGAAGGAGGCATAGAGGCTGAGCTTCTGGCCTCAGGTCACCCTGTCTGTCACACTCACAGCTGGGAAGACCTTAACTCTTGCTGTTAGCCCCTCCAGGCGGATAATCATTGAGATTGTCACCTCCATCCCAGTGGGCAGTGAAGGGTATTGACAACGTGGCATTTTCTTCTCTGTGAGAGGGTGAAGAGTGTGTGCAATGGACACCAGAGACCCTGGTTCCATGAAAGGAGGGTTAGGAAGTGCTGCTTTTTGATAATAAAGTCATGGAGGGTTGCCTTTCTCAAGCACTTCACCAAAAATACACATGCACAACCATCATCCTTCAGGCACTGGGGGAAGGCCATCATGATTATGCTTTTACTAACTTGTCAGGAGGTCAAAGACAACAAGGGCCTATCGGGACTTCAGAACTTCCCCCTTCTAACTGTCAATCATCTAACCTTTTGTGTTTCACTCACTATGGGCCAGCATCCTTGCTAAGAGGGCACTCTACCAGGACCCAGAACATCAGATGTCAGTCCCAAGAGTAATAGCCAGTGAAGTGGCATCAATCCAGGACCTTAGCCAGCATCCAAATCATTATGCCATGATATGATCTGGTTGTTATACAATAAAGAGACATGAGGTTCTAATGCAAGAAAACGTTTAGAAGCAGAGAGCCAACATGAAGAAGCACACTTGTGTTCATAGGTTTTTCACTTCAGTGTATTCAGAGCTGGCAGAAAAAAAGGGGACATTTAACTAATTAATGATCTGCTGTATTTGTCTAAACAGTGCTCCCATCTCTCCCCTCACTGTAGACGAAGGACCAGGCTCTCCTGGAGTCGGGTGATTCTCAGAGCGGTTTCCATCTCCCTTAATCATTGATAGGCAACTCCCACCAACTGGACTGAGTTCTGGCACATCTCCACCCTATTTGGGCCTCAGCCCTGAAATACCTCATCAAAGGCTAGTTTTGATGTGTAATTGACAAGACTATAACTGATGAAGTACATTTTATGGGCTTGGCTCTCAACCCTATATCTATCTCCAATTGAAACTGCTTTCATTTTAATGACACCAAAGAACATAGAAGTTAAGAACAAGCTATTATTAGGATTGTTACAGCAACCTGGGCCCTTTCAAACTTATCACAAGGCTTCAGCTTGATTTCAAGTTCTGCTGCTATCTAAGCAGGAGTTGAATGGCCCAATAGTGAAGCTCATGTTCACATCAGGTCTACAACCATAGTTAGAGAAAAACTTTAAGAAATGATGTGTCCCCCAAAGTGAAAAAAGAGACGCAGAAATTCTGATATCCAGAGTGTATGAGCGCCTGCCTAGCATCCCTGATTCACATGACCCTGTACCTTCACCTTGGATTTCCTCACCACAACCTTTCCTGAGTCTTTAGCCTTAAATCATGTGGGCTTGGAGGATGGATGATAGTCCTCGGTTCTACCCACTGATCACATGGATTACAACCCTCAGTGTCCTAGTCAGAAACATTTCTGAAATGTGACCTAGCCCCTGACTGCCTCTCCAAACTCATTCTATGCTCTCTTCTCTCCCTCCACAAAGGCCTGCCCACAGGAACCTTTCCCAGGCCTTCTCTCTACCTCATGTCCCAAGGTAGAGCTTCTCCTGTGACTTGGAATGTTCTTGCTCAACCTCTGCCCCTTATCATTGGTTAGATCTAAGAAAGAACATTACAGATTTCCATTCTAAGTAGGTCCCCACAAACTTGATTACCTTATATCACTCCATCTCTTTCCAAGCCCTGATAACTGCTTACCACGTGAGTGTGAGTGTGTGTGGTGTGTGTGTGTGTGTGTGTCTGTGTGTGTGTGTGTGTGTGTGTGTGTGTGTATTCTGGTCTTTCCTTTTTCCTTCTAGTCATTGGATACGTTTGAATGAAATGAATAAGATTGGTGGATGAGAAGATAGATGGATGGACCATATGCCAGGCACAGGTGAGAAAACATTCAGCAAGACATACACTGCCCTCCTGGAGTCATCACCTTACAGACGGAGGACTTGTGGGAAACTGGAATTGTAGGTGCCTTGGGCAGAGACAATGGGACTTGAAAAGAGGCAGAAGGAGATGACAGCATCTCATGAACTGAAAAAGAAATCCTGTATAAATATCACACAGAATCTATTAGTGCTACTGGCACAGAGGGCAATTGCTTTTTAATATAATAAGATCTTCCTTGAGGCGATTATGAGGTGGAGATAAGGATCAGGTGACCGACATGTTGAGGTTTCGCACAGATGGATTAATTTCTGTTTACATTGAGTTGCTGGCAGCATGAGGGAGTTCTTGGTTTTTGGTGAGGGGTAGGAAAGAGGATCTCTGAATGAGCAGCTGGGGAGATTTCTTCTCGAAGCTATCCTCAAATCCACTGCCTGCTGTTGACCTAGGACCAGTGGGAGGAGCAGGTGAGGCTGAGGCACTGGGGAGGAGACTCCATGGGGGTAAATACTGCATGACTTTTTGGATAGGGTCCCTTCTTCCCTTACAAACCTCAGGGTGCCATTAGGGAGGAAAACTGCAGGCTGGGAAGAACTGGTGATGGCAGGGAACAAAGGTCTGGGGCTTTTGGAAGCAAAGTGACTGATGGAAGAGTTACAGGACTGAGGGTATAGAGAGAAGGAACAGGGAAAGCAACAAAAGGGGGTTTGCACCTCCCGCAGTCTGTCTCCAGTGCTGTCTCAAATGCTACTACTTACTAGCAAGAGTTAACCCTATCTCTAGTTGGTATTATTCTGCAATATGGTTTGATGCTGAAATTCAAGAGTCACCAACACAATAATATTAAGAAATGGGGCCTCTAAGAGGCCATGATGGGATTAGATCAGGGAGAAGCTCCTCCCTTGCCCTGTGAGGTCACAGTGTTCTTCCACTCTGGAGGATGAACCATTCAAGGCATCATTTTGGAAGGAGAGAACAGCTCTCAACAGAAAATGAACCTGCCTTAATCCTGACCTCCTAGCCTTCAGAATTGTGAGAAATAAACTTCTGTTCTTTAACAATTATCTCCTCTGTGATATTCTATAATAGCAATACAAATGGACTAAGACATCCCCTGTATTTCACATAAAGGTGAACTGAGGCAAGTCAAGGGTCTATAAAACACACGTGAATGGCATGCACTTGGTCATCAGCCTTACTCTCACACCAATAACACTCAAGCCTGCCAACCACAGTAGATAAAATTTTCTCCTGCCACTGTTCAGACTTAGACACTACTACACATATCTCATTACTTTGGAGCAGCACAAGAATACCCACTTTCACATCTATCCCAGTCAACCATACCTGCAGGGATTTGCAATGGAAAGGCCCCAGTTGCTGTAATGGCTACAACCTTGTAAGGACATGAGTCCAAGTTCATTAAGGAGCTCCATACAGATGAACCCTGTTGCTGTTGTGATTAATAATCACAATAGATAGTGAGCTGGAGGGCTTCCCAGCTGTGTCTCCCAGGGCTCTGTTCTGGGATCCCCTCTCCAGCCACCAGTGAGTAATGGCTTGGTTTATTGGAAACTCTCTTTTCATTTTTTATGACTTCAATTAAGTGATGGGGAGAATCCATCATGCAACCTTTTTGCTGCACTGCTAAAGACTTCCAGAGGGGAAAATATTTATCAAACCCCAAACCATCAGAGGAGAGACTGCGGTGAACCTAACAGGAGGTTGGGGTAGTAAAGAGGTGACTGGGATTGCGGAGAGTGGAAGGAAATATCCTCACAGAGGTTTCCTGCCTGGACAACAGCCATACCTTTGTAAACTATCCGCTTATTATTTTATAGCTATCAAGCCTCTGTTTGCTCCTCATCTCAAATCCCATATCCCTTAGAAGTGATCCACCAACTCCAGGGAAAGAAGTTAAGCCATCAGCTTCTCTTCTTAGTCATGTGGATGACTGAAGCCCAGCAGGTTCAAGGTGGCAGCAATAACACACAGTGGGAGGCATCTTCATCAGAAGGGGCAGATGGAGGGTGTACTATAAAGTCCATAGAACCATGACAGTCATGTGGGAAACTGGCATATACCTACATGATGCCCTAGATTGATGAGAATGTCAAAGAGCCCACTTCGTGGTTGAAACTACCAATTCTTCCCAACACCAGTGACAACAAACCTTTCCCTGATCAATACACGAGGATACACAAGCTCAGCGTCTATTCCTGGCCCTAAGTTGGCCCTTACCCTTTCCCCGACCTCCACCAGGCAGCCATGTTGGTAAGTGGAGCTCACTCTTATTCTCCCTTTTTAAATTATTCATACCCTAATCTTGGCCACTGGCATTAATCTTTCATTCGCTATTTAGACATCTGATTCCTGTGGCAGGATTGAGAGGTGTCACTAGGGAAATGAAGTTGGCCAAAGGGAAGGTCTGGAGGGAGCTAGAGACCTGCAAAGCAACAAGGGGCTGCTTGGAATTAATGGGGTTGTCACCCTACTCCCCATCCCAGAGGAGCAGTAGCCAAAGTCAGAAGACACAGATGTGTCTGAAGGAATGAAATCACAGGCCAGTCTGCTTTGAAATAAGTATGTGTTTGTGTGAGTGTGTATGTGCATAGGTGCATGTGCACATATGCAAGTATGTGTACATATATGTTTGTGTGAGGATAGGGATATAGTCTTTTAGTTCATATGAGAATTAGATGTGGCATCTATCAGTCCTGGTACAGAGCACAGAGATCTAAGGAATACTGGGCTAAGAAGATGGAATTGTCTCCATATACTAGGTAGGCATACTAAAGGGTAGATATTCTAAGTACTTAAGATTTACCTTTCTTAACAGTGAAAAAAGATGTAGGAGCTGGGGAGATGGTCAGCAGTTAAGAGCACTGACTGCTCCGGCAGAGGACCATGGTTCCGTTCCCAACACCCACATAGCAGCTAACAACTGTCAGTAACTTCGGTTCCAGAGTATCTGACGTCCTCTTCTGGCCTCTATGGGCATTGCACAGCATGGGGATGACATGTAAGCAAGCACTCATACACATAAAATTTAAATAAATAAATAAAAGAAAGAAGATGTAAATCTTGTCAATGTACATCACTATTGCAGTGTCAGGTTCTGTGCTACATTATCTCCAATCAGTATCTTAGGTAATGTCCATAGCAATCTTAAGAGGCAGGCTGGTGAGCACCCCCAGTTCACAGATGAAGAAACTGAAGCCTAGAAAGATGACATAAAATGCTTTCAGTTGCCCCAGATAGTAAGAGGCTGAGGAGGATTGTAGCCATGGAGTTTAAACTGCACTTATCAAACTCTTAACCAATAATTTAGTAGGAAATAAACATATGCACATTCAATAATGACCAAAGAACATTAGAAAAAGAGCATGTGCTGTCAAATAAGGAGGCTACCAACCGCACACAGCTACTTACAGTTAAATTAAAATTAAATACCACTTAAAGTGCAGTTCTTCAGTCACACCGGCTACATTTCAAGTGCCCAACTGTCACATATGAGATTGACTACCAGAATGCCCAGCACAGACACACACATCACCATCATTACTGAGCATTCACTGGACAATCCTGGCTATCAGACAATAGACCCTGGGCAGTAGACATGTTCTTCGGGAAAGCTGGCCAGAGGATGGGCTGCATCAACCTGTGAGCTACGCACATCTTGAAAAGGAAAAGAAAAGGGGTGACAAGTGCAGAGGGCAGCAGAGCACAGATCAATAGGTTGGTGTCATTAACAAGTATGACTTCACTCAATGTCTTAGAAGGAAGAGACCTTGATGATTAGCATGCCTGACCCCCTCTCATTACAGATGACACAATGACAGCTAGGGAGGCAACCTTCCCAGGTCACATGATCCATTCAGTCCGGGGCTTTCCTACCTCACCCTAGCCCGCTACTCTGAATCCTTCCCACTGTTCTTATTCTCTTGACATACGTCCAGAAAAATGCCAGAGAAGCCAGGACTGACTTTCATCATGACATCATACTATTCTGTAAGTTATATTCTGCAAAGATGACTGTCATTAGTCTCTGGCTGTGTCTTCCATTCTTCTGGAAGTCAGGCATTTGTTAAATGGCAGCAACTGACAAGAGTGGGAAAAAATGGGGAGCTTGAACTCTCTCCCTTCCTACTCTGCTCCCTGTGGATTAAAGCATAGTGTACACAGTCAGGAAACACCTCTCAAACAAACCAAGTGAGCTTTCATTAGATGGATGGGTGGGTGGGAGGATGATGGATGGATGGATGAATGATTGAGGGTGACAGCTCGAGTCCTTTAACCACTTCATGGACCGGTGCTCCGCTCTCCCACTCCCACACTGCTTGCTAGTCACATCTTCACAGGTGCTTCTTAACAAGCCACTAAAAGAAAATGTCTCACTTTGCAGAGCAAATGCAACTGCATTTCAGGCCTCAGTATAAAGAAGTGACTACAGTCTGCGGACAGTAACAGGGCAAAGAAGGGGGTTGGATCTCTGCAAGGAAATGTTGCTGGGTGTCTTGCCTGTACTGGAAATTCAAAGACACATTCATAGGCCCATTGCACAGGGGCTTCAGCGCCCTTCTGACCTCCAATGATCATTACCACCCTGAGTGTATGAGGCCAATCCATCCCCCTGACATCTCACTTACCAGCCAGGACATGAGGGAGGCTCTGAGAGTTAAAGAGGAAATGGTGGCAAGGTGCCCTTTAGGAAGGCTCTTCTACCTGCCTGGATGTTATTTCCTCCACTGCCCTAAACGTTACGTAGACTCCCTTCCTTAAAGGTCTGCATTTCCAACTGGACCCACATCTTCGGCCTCTCTGTAGATGCTTGCTCCATTGTGTGCCCTCAAAGTCCATGTTATATGATGCTCTTGTTCTGAGATGAACAGAAATCACAGGATCAGACTTTGTTCAGTAGGTAAGAGGTGAGCTAATGTTTTAGCTCACAAAGTCCTTCAGAGCAGACGTTTTACTTATCTACCTTTTATATACGAATTCCCAATGTGCAAAGAAATGCCTGGCATAAAATAAACAATTGATGCACGGAAAGATGAATAAATATATATGTGTGTACATGTGTGTATATGCGTGCGTATGTGGGGGGTGGGCTAGTAAACACCAGCTCCAGGCTCTACTCTGCTTCCCACCCACTGCCATCGTTTTCCTCCAGGAAAACTGGCCTGGTCCTGCTGTCTTTCTCACCAGGTCCTACATCTCCATCCTTTAGTCTGTGTGTCACCTTCTCTTCAACTACCCAGTATCGATCTCTTTTCTTTGGTCTTTCCAGTTTATTTAGACAGTTTTCCCCTATTCATTGCTCTTTGTGGCTAAACCCTGAGGAGATTTAGAACCAGAATTTCTGAACAAGGAATCTTCAGTGATCACCCACAGCTTAGCACCCAGATGATCCTGCTGTGTATGTGGCTGGTCTTCCAGACCAGCTCAGTCATGAACTAGCCACAGTCATCTTACTGTTGCTATTGGTTATATTTTTTAAAAGAAGACTGTGCCCCTTTTGCAAGCTGCAGAGTGACCTGAACTTAGAGGAGGTCCTCCTTCTTATCTCTCAAGGTCTGTCAAGGTCTGTTCCTCCTGCCCTTCAGCTTCTCCATTCCCAATGTCTATACTGGTCCCATGGAATCTATTTGCATATTCAGCTCCATTCTGGAACTCAAGGTCTATCAACTTCTCCCCCTTTACCCACTGGTATGCCTGCTTCCCACAATGTCAAGGTCAAAGGCTTCCTATGAATTCAACTCTTTGATCCTCTAAAAGTTTCTGAACCACCATGGATGGACCAACCCACCCTAGAGTTCAGGTCCTAGAATAATGCAGCATGCTTCAGACCAAGGATTTCATGCCACAGTGGCCTTTGTGGACAGCATATTTAAGGACTTTATGGAGGAAAGCCACAGTCAGTGTCTGAGAATGTGAGACAGCTACATTCTTGTTGACAAACTCATTGTTTGAAATTCAACAGACAGCTGAGCACAGCTGGAAGGAAGGGAGAGGAAAGCAGGGAGTCCTGGTCTAGTCGTCCCCAAAGTCCAAGGCCAAGACTCTTACATAGATCGGTGGTTTTCCTTCCACCACATAAATACAAGTGCAAATATAAGCAGCCAGGTAGGAGGTAAAGGAAAAAGGACAAAGAAAAAGCAGAGGGAATGGGAGAGAAAGACGGAGTACCAGTTTCTGATGGTGTGCAACAATGTGTCCATCCTTAATAGAGTCTCCCCTTCACTTCCTCCAGGCCTGGATTTAGTTTTTAATGGCTGGAGCTAGTGATTTGTTGCCATCGATCCCTATTGATGTTTTTCAATTATATCCATGACACTTTAGGCAATATGTTTGTAAACACAAAGGCTTCTCAGATCTGGATTCTTGTCACCTTGCCTAGGAGCCATCCCTTGTCACTATCAGATGTCAATCTACTGGGTCAAGAAGGCAGCTGTGTGTCCCTGGTCCTGGAACTTCTTTTTATCTCTTTCTGCCTAGACATGAGTATGTATTCCTTCATTCATTCCCACAGAAAAGTGAAAACCTTCTCCATGTGGGAGAAAATTGAGTATATCAAAGTCAGGATCCTGTCTGGGTCCAGGCTTTGTGGTGTGGGCAGTGTTGGTCATAAGTGCACTGGAAGAGAGAGCTGGGCAGACTCCTCTACCCACCACCTTAGCTTAAGCCTGAGCTATAGGGACAGGTGATTGCTCCCCTGAGCAGAAGTCCCCAAGTGGCATGGACCTAGACCCAGTATCAGGGTAATAATAGCAAATGTCCTAGGTTTACCTGCCCAATAGCTTTCCTACTTTTTTATTGGGGGGGGGGAGTTCTTTGTGAGACAGGGTCTCCCTGTAGCCCCAGCTGGCCTGGAACTCCCTATGTAGACCAGGTTGGCCTTAAACTCACAGAGATCTGCCTGCCTCTGCTTCCTGAGTGCTGGCATTAAAGGCATGTGCCACCACGTGTGCCACCACGTCCAGCTAGCTTTCCTACTTTTATCACCAAGATCCGTAACAAAAACAATTCATCTCATGTTCCTAGCATTCACATGCATATTTAAATGAAGTCTAAGTTTAAGGAAAGAAGAAATGGTTTAAGGGGAAAGAGTATGACAGACAAGTGATACACCCCAGTATTTTCTATACTGTCATCTGTTTTGTTTTGTTTTTTAAATTCCGGTCACGTTCTGAAAAATAATTAACTGGAAGTCAGCAAAATTTACTATAAAGAGCAGATAAGTATTTTCAGTTCTACAGGCCATACTGCCTCTGTCACAATGCAGTGTGACCACTACAGGCAAAAATCAGCCACAGATAGTATGTAACAAAGGCATGTAGCTATGTCCCAATAAAACTTTGCTCATGACTGGGTTGGAGAGATGGCTTAGTGATTAAGAGCACTGGCTGCTCTTGAAGAGGACCCCAATTCAATTCTCAGAACCCACATGGTGGCTAACAGCCATCCATAACTCCAGTTCCAGGGGATCCGACACCCTCTTCTGATCTCCAAAGGCATTGCACAACATAGTTGCACTTACATGTATGCAAGCAATACACTCATACACATAAAATTTGAATAATAAATAAAATATTCTTTAAAAACTTTGCTCATGACACCAATGTTCATTTCCACATGCTAAGAAATGTTATTCTTCTTTTGATTTTTTTTGGATTGTTAAATACTCTAAGAATCATGCATAGCTCACAGGAGATCAAACAAAACAAAATCAAGAACAAGCTGTTGGCCATAGTTTGTCAATCTATAGAAACTTCAACAACAACTATGGCTTGTTGCACACTGCCAAGTCCTTCCATTCAAGGGTTTTGGCATCTAAAACTAAGCTGGGGTATGGGGAGCCCCAGGATGCTATGTGTCCAAGCCAGGTCACATTGGTCTTGGGCATTTGTTAGCTAGCATGTGTATTTTTAACCAGTGGTTCTCATTCACCTGAGCTGTGTCTTCAGAGAGAATATTTTTTGCTATGTCACAATTTTCTCATGCTCCCATGAAGTATCTCTTGCTTAGCAATCTCCTCTGTGAGACTGTGGGCCAGAAGGTTCCTGACACTCATGGAGCAGAGTAAGGAGGGAGGATCTCTGTCTTTGCAAGTTTGGGGGTTTTTTGTTCATTTGTTTGTTGGTTGTTTTTCTCAGTAGTTTCACTAATGACTTTTCTCATACAGTGACCAACAAGAAGGAATTTAAGGGAGGAAGGATTTGTTTGGGCTCACAGTTTGAAGAGATACAGTCCAACATGGCAGGAAAGACATGGCAGTGGGAAGGATGCCTGTTGTAGCAATAGGAGCTTGTAGCAGCTGGCTCACATCTTGGTGGATAAAGAAGCAGAGAACTTGAACCAGAACTGGAGATGGGCTATAGTCCACAAGAATCACTCTCTAACCCACTTCCTCTAGTTAAGCCACAACTCCAAAAGGCTCCAAAACATCCCAAGATAGTGCCAACAACTGGAGACAAATGTCCAAGCACATGAGCCTGTAGGGGTATTTTAACCCTAGGTAATTTGCTCCCAGACTCAATGACTCCTTTGTCCCTGGCCTTGTGCTTCAGCCCTGCATGGACTCACCAGATAATCTGAAGCCCAGTATGTGTAGCTGCCCCTATGTGAGCTCTGCCAAATAAAAAGTTCTTTACTTTCAAGCCTCTGAATAGAGACTGCTGTGGTTTGAATGTGTAGTGTCCCCTGTAGGCTCATATGTTTGAACACTTGGCTTCCAGCTGGTGGTGCTGTTTGGGTAGGTTATGGAACCTTTAGGAGGCAGAGCCTTGTTGGAGGAAGTCACTGGGGATGGGCCTTGAGGTTTTATAGCCTGATCCCACTTTCCATTCATTCTCTGTTTCTGGACTGTTGATGTACTGTATTGGGCTGGCCACATATGCCTGCTGCCATGCCTTCCCTGCCAGGATGGACTGTATTCCCTCCGGAACTGTGAGCCAAAATAAACCCCTTAACTCCCTTAAGTTGCTTTTGTCAAATTACTTTATCATGGCAACAGAAAAGAAACCAATACATAGATATGACATCAAGCTACAATTTTAACTATTTTTAAGTGTACAATTCAGTAGAGTTGGATACATTTGTGTTTTTGTGCAATCCAATACCATCCATATCTCGAACTTTTTGTCCTCCCAAACTGAATCCCTGTATTCTTTCCTCCAAAACTCCCCATTTCCCTCTCCTAGCCCCTGGCATCCACCATTCTATTTTATGTCTCTATGATTTTAGTGACTCTAGATATTTCAAATCAGCAGAGTCACTTCAGTAGAGTTGGATACATTTGTGTTTTTGTGCAATCCAATACCATCCATATCTCGAACTTTTTGTCCTCCCAAACTGAATCCCTGTATTCTTTCCTCCAAAACTCCCCATTTCCCTCTCCTAGCCCCTGGCATCCACCATTCTATTTTCTGTCTCTATGATTTTAGTGACTCTAGATATTTCAAATCAGCAGAGTCATACAGTATGCATCACTGTGCATCTGGCTTATGTCACTCAGCATAACCTCAGGGTTTATCCATGTCACTGCATGGGTCAGAAATCCATTCTTAAGGAAGAATCCTACAGCTCTTCTTCCCCTAAAACCTGCCATGCTCACCCCTGCCTCAGCAAGCTCATGATATGTACCATGGTGTCTATATTAGTTACTTTTCTAGTGCTGTGATTAAAACTCTGACCAAAACAACTTATAAAAAGAAGAGTTTACTTGGGTTATGGTTCCAGAGGGTTAGAGTCCATCATAGCAAGGAAGCAAGGCAGAAGGAGAATGCCCAGTGATCACATCTTCAAGCAGGTAGAAGAAGCAGAGAGAGAGAGGAAGTCCAGCAAGGCTTGAGAATTCTTAAAGCCCGCCCATGGTGACATGTTTCCTCCAGCAAGCCCTCACCTCCTAAAACCTCCCAAAACAATGCCACCAACTGGAGACAAAAATGTCCAAATATTTGGAGCCTATGAGGACATTCTCTTTCAAACCACCACAGTGTCTGAAAAAAGAAAAGCACAGTCTTCTTCAAAGTTGGCATCTCTGAATTGAAATCTTAACTGGCTCTTTGTTCATTGAAGTTTCTGAGCAGAGATTCATCCACAAAATGAAACTAGCTACTTTATATGGAACTGTAAAACTTCAAAGTATGAAATATCTAACACAAAGCTTAGTATTTATTTCTCCAAATGATAAGAATTATTAGTAGTAGTCAATTAATAATGTTTTCCAGGACACAGACTTGTCCTAGTGTCCCAAATAAACCCAAGAGATCCCCTAGAAATCTTTTTTTTTTCAGGTAGTAATTTAGCTATGGCTAAAAGCACTGCAGCCAGGTTCTGGGCCTCGGATGTCAGATATATCATTGCCTCCCCATGACCCCCAGCAAGGCTTTGTCCTTTGTCTGTGAAGTAGATCAAAGATGCCTCTAAAATTCCTCCAGCAATGAGGTAACGTCTTCCAAGTGCCCTGAGCCTTTCACAGGGACTCATTGTCAGACAGACACCTATAGTCACAGACAAATGTTGGTACTTCGGGACTAATCTACTTACTGAATGCTTTCGGTCTTTTACTTGTCAATTCCATCTAAGGAGCTAGCAAACAAGAGTGAACTTGGGAGCCTCAGGGCCCACCATCATGTATGGCTCTGCATGTATGAGGTTGGAAGTCTGACTTGTCGCAAATCAATGTGTGCCTTATTCAGACTCCCACCTCCGAGGAACAGGGGATAGAGCTGGCATCTATTAAGATTCTGTGTGTGCTTCTAGTATGATGTTCAAATCTCACCATAGAGACATGGAAAGAAAGATGGACAGTTGTTCCACATATCCAAAGTCACATAGCTGGTATGCTGTAAAGCTGAGATCAAAGGCATGTTTGTCTGATTCCAAAATCTATGAACTTGAAACTCCACCAAGAAGCCACTGTGACAGGAACCCATCCTAATTGTCCATCAGTCATTCATCTGGAGGCAGATTCCCATTGGCCATTCCTGCTGGCCTGGCTCTTACCCGTCTGCTTCCTTGATGACTCAGCTAAGCAGTAAAGTGCTATCACAAGTCCATGTCAGCTGACTGGTTATTGGGTTTGCATGGATGGGGACAGGAAGGAGAATTCATTAAGTACATTCCAAGACCCAGGCCCTGTTCCAAGAGCTCCTGGTTACACTTATTCTCTATTATCCTTTTAATAACCCTATCAAGTGACCTTTACTACTACCTCACTAGAAAGAAGGTCTGAAAGGTTAAGCAATTCCGGACATGGCAGAAGGTGGGCAAACAAGGTGGCCAAGCACTCGGTAAACTTCCGAAGGTGAAACCCACCAAGCAAACCCTCCTCTCACCCAAAGAGCCAGACTTCCCCACTCAATCAGACTCAGAGAGGCAGAAGAATAAATCTCATTGTGTGGTGGGCTCTGATTAAGAACATTTATCATCCTGGCCCCCTAGCTCCTTGGGGTGGCTCAGAATTGGTTACATAGCTCCTGAGCTGTGTTGATCATCCCCAGCTTCCTCTGTGTGCATGCCATGAAATTAGCCAGAAAGGTACAGCAGGGAAATGAAATCTGCCCTGTGGAGGGAAGCCACAGTCCCCACAGTGTGCTGGATACATAAGATACGTCACATCATTCTTCTCCTTTTGTGTTTGCAATAAGGATGTTGACTCGATATTTGTATTCAGTGTCAAATCTGTGCATTATTTCATTTGAACTTTCCCAAAAGACCAAAGCTTATGAGCTGAAATGACACTCCCAAACTTATCTAGGGGGAATTTCAAAGCCAGGATTCGGACTGCTCACTGATGCTTGGAGACAATGCAAGGAAGGAAACTTCTTCCCATTTTTGTGGCTAGATAAATGAAGTCCATGATCAGAGTAGAGAGGCAGCTACAGAGAGCTGCAGGGAAGGATTCAGGCCTACAATCCTAAGCCACACTTTCATCTGGCTTTTTTCCTTGAGATGGTAATAGAGCCAAAGGGAGGAGGTGAGATGCTTGGTGAAAGCTGATGTCCACAAACGGACTAGGAAGTACGTCAAATTCTTCATCACCCACTCGTCTTCCAAAGTAAGGGGTTTTAAGCCCCCTGGCCTCCCTCCTTCTTGAAATGATCAGATAGCAAACAGAAGCTATGCCTGACCCTCTGTCCCCTTTACTGCAGAGTGTTTGCTTGTCCTCCCTGTTCCTTGTCTGTGTCTTCATAACTGTGTGGCTCACATAGTAACACACAGGGACGGCAGGATGAAAGCCACCAACATCAGGACTAAGGGGACCATGAGGCAGTTCTCCAAGACAATGTATCACTCATCCCCAAGCCCACACCCCAGGCAGGGCTCCAAAGCAATGTCCCAGTAGTTGTACTTCCCTCTGGACCATCTCCCAGAGAGTGCTCTGTGCTTCAGTGCATGAGCCAAGGGTCACCTGAGACCCTTCAGCTTTCCCATTGAGGCCGCCAAGATGTTGAAGGGACTAGCCATGGCTACCTCCAGAGCAGGGTTTTGGTAAACTCCCTAGCACCAAGAGATGAGCAGTGTGTTTCATCCACAACCTGAATATGGGGGTATAGGTTCCCACACTAGTGCTGCTGAGCTGCTCTAGGTCCTGGGCTTTGATTCTACCCCATCTTGGAGCAACTTTTGGAAAAGGTGCAGATTCAAGAAACCCACTGCCACCTCCCAAGTTCCAACACAAATAAGAATGGAGAAGTTGATGAAGGAGCTCAGCCTGAGAGTCCACTAGGTGTGAGTTGAGTGTTCAGTATCCCTCATGATGATCAATGAGGTTGAAGTCTTCTCCATCTTTCCATAAAGATCAGAGTTTTGATATAAGCCCCACCCTATCTGAGAGGTCAGGAGGTGGGTGGCCTTCTCTGGCTGCAGTGTTTCTGTCTGAATGCTCCTTTTGACCTGAACATCTCTGAGCTAGAGGACATTATATATGCCAGACTCTGTTCCCTTTTCATTCCATTTGTAATGGTCCTTAGAAGATGAGCTTCCACCAAATGGCATATTCTGTTATCACGTAGTTCAGTCACTGTTAACTCTGTGCTAGGTGGACACACTCTCCATGAACTATGACCGTTCATCCATTCTCCTGGCAAGACCACCTTAGGTAGGCCTGGGTGTATGGGCACCTTCAAGGGTGATCCATTTAGTGCCCCTCATCCCCCGCCCCCGCCAGACACCCTGTGCAGTATCTGATTCCCAAAGCCACTGCCTGGACAGAGACCCTTCTTCTTTGGCCCTCTCCTCCCTGCCAAATATATTACAGGGCAGCTGTCCAGCCTCATTCTTTAGATGCTATACCAACCAACTGCTCAGGACACATCAGCCTCCCATGTCTCCCTGGTGCTGAGATAATAAGGGGGAAAGTTTTCTCTCCTCCTTCCAAAGTGCAGACCAATTAGCATTTTTAAAATTATTATTGGAGAAATATACCTAATTAGCCACTTTAAAGGAAAGCTTTAAATATGGAAAAAAAAAAAGGAGTCATAAATTTCTAACTGGCCACAGCTTGGAGACACTTTTAAAGCTAATTGTGTGTTTCTGGTACTAACAGGGGAATTGGTAAAAGTTAGAAACAGATTTTATGACCTTGGTGAGCCGGGAAAGGGATGGCTGGGTGACCTCCGCAGGCCAGGGAAGGAGTAACGACTAGGTGCTGGATCTGAGCCCCTCCCGGCTTCTCCTCCAGCTCTTCCTCAACCCCTCTGCCTACGTCCTTCCATCCCCATCCTCAATCCTGCCCTAATTAGGGGACCTGACTTTAAGCTGAACCTGAGTGAGAAGGAGGCGGGTGAGCAGGCAGACACACAGTCAGACAATAGTGCCAGGAGGAGAAAAGGACAGAGCAAAGAGAGACAAGAGGGAATGGCAAGAAGAAACATTTGAGGAAACTGAGAACAGAGCCCCAGGCAACTTCTAGGGGCCTGTTTCTCATTTGTGGGCTCCATTAAACTCTACCTCTGTGTAATGGGGGTGGGATGCTAGTCTGTTGCTGGACTTGAGGACCTGCTCAGCCAGCTCCAAACTGGAGGCAGACAGGGCTTCTACAGAGCTCAGGCTTCCTGCCCGAGCTCCCTGGCCTAGCTCAGTGGCCCAATCTCCCTAGCCGTGACACTGAGGAAACACTTCGTAAAGTGCAGGCACGAGACTGCAGCTGACTCATTTAGGGGCAAGGCAGCACCTCACAGTTTCTGTTCCCTCTTAGCCTTGGCCTTTCCAGTGCTGGGGATTTACTTCTGCCTAGAGAAAGAGCAAGAAGGCTCCTCCAAGAGGGGGGTCACAACACAGCTAGACAGTGTGAAGGTGTCCAGGACTACAAGTGTGCCTGTCACCCTGAAGATCTCACCACCACTACTCACCAGGCTTTCCACAGCCTGCAGTGATGCCCTAGGAGGATTGTCATGGCATAAAGAGTGGGGTCCCCTCTGTCGGGACATATTCCTTAGGCTGGGTTGCTGAAATCATTTTTCTCGTTCACTAAGATCCTTGTTTCTGTATGTTAAGTGAGACTCTGAAGAAATTATACAATTTTGGAAAACCCAGAGCACAAATTCTCAATGAGAGCATTAGCGCCCCCAAGACAGCAAAGTTAAAAGTTTCAACAGCATTTTAGCCTTTACAATGGTTTGTGGTCCTCCAAAGCTCACCCTCCCCAGCAAAAGTACATGTCTTCTCATTAGGAAGAATTGGAATTTAATTTTCCTCCTAGGGGAAGAGGACGATAATGAAAAATAAGTTCAGAAATGCTGGCCCAGGGAAGAGGCCCCTTGTATCACAATCCTGGCCACATAGGCCAAGGGTGGAGGGATTTCCATTGATACACTCAGGACCAACCACACCAGATGGAGTAAGAGATAGAATACAGGAGGGGCTCTGCTCCCAGACCAGCCAGTGATGCCCACTGAAGGCATTCACAAGCTTTCAAGGTTGGTAAGTCAAGGCAACTGTGTTAGATACTGAAATCTTCTATATTCCTCCAGGTCAGAAAAAAGAGATTCTGCAGTCCAAAAGACCCCAGAGGCATCTTCCCACCCCTCAGCCCAGCCTTAAAACCCTAAGAGAAGTAAGACAAGAAAAGCACCAGGGCTGCAGGGTATAGTGTGAGGGTGCTAGGATTCAGGGCTTTCGAAGAGACCAGGGGAAAGTGCATGATCTGGGTAGAGGGCAGAGGTGGGTGACCATTGGTTCACCAGTACTGGCACCCCTCATTTTCGACCCTCTCCAGAGGCTGAGGGCCTGCAAGGAGAAACAGTTACATAGGATGGGCAGTTATCCCTTGCCCTGTCACATACTCACAGGTGACAAACCCTCACCCCTCACACACAAAAGAATAGAACATGGGCCACCTCCCCCTTCAAGCAGATGGTGAGGTTTCTGGCTTGACATGTTTCAGCTTTGATGGCAATTTGAGGCTAGAGGAAAGAGCTTTGGAGTTAGATATGCTTGACTTTGAAGGCTGGCCCCAGTGAACCTGGGGAGTGTCCCACGGTGGATTCTGTCTTAATGCAGACTCTGTTCCTAATGCCTTCTGCAGTACTCTCAGTTACCAGGGTGTCTCTCTCTCTCTCTCTCTCTCTCTCGCTCTCTCGCTCTCTCTCTCTCCCCTTCCCCTCTCTTTACTGTGCACAAATCTTGTGTGTGTGTGTGTTTGTGTGTGTGTGCGTGTGTGTTTGTGTGTGTGTGTATGTGTGTGTGTGCATGTGTGTTTGTGTGTGTGTGCGTGTGTGTATGTGTGTGGTATGTATTTTCAAAGGTAATCTTTAGTCAAATGTTTTCACAAAAGAAGAATGAAGATAATAGCCTCCCCTGCCTCTGAGGATGTTGAAAGAGATGGTGTTGCTGGGGAGAGACAAGGGGGTGTGCCTGCTCCATTACATCTTGCCTTTCCTCTCTAGGAAGCTCATGTATTTGCAGTGGATGAGAAGAAGCAGAGGGAAAAGGGTTTGTCACCATTGGAGGGACCAGCATAGAAGGCCAGTCTTACAGTGACTAGGAAGCCCCAATACTGCACAAGGACCCTGCCTAAGTGGCCCTCTGCCTATATCCTAGAAGGCAGAGGGCCATGCAATAAGGGGGCTCTGTCCTAACAGTGGAGCTGGGCTAGGCAACATTAATTTGGATCACTTTCCTGAGGGTCTAGACCAAAGAAGGCAGTACATTTCAGGTTCTCCCAAAGCTGTCCTCCCAGGGATCCTGTGACACCCACTTAGGCCCAATCAAGAAGTCCCTAAGCTCTCCTTCCATGAGCCTTCCCTGACTTTCTGGGGGTGATGGATGGCTCAAGAGTTCCATAATTTTGTTCTGTCAATAAAGCACAAACAATCCGATGCCAGGAGGGAAGGGCCTTGTTCCCTGTTGGCCCCTGGCAGAATCCCCAGGGAGCCCTACCCACGTCACCGAGGCAGCAGAGAAAGGGAAAACAGCCAGGTCTCTGGGGCCTGGGAACAAGAGGGAGACTTATTCTGTCTGAGGGATTAAACCACCACCTCCATGAGTGCTTCCTTCTTACCACCTTCCACCGCTCAGATGCCCAGGGGGCCTGGGTGCCAGTGGTCCCTTCATACCCACCACAGCATCTATGCTACAAGACATTGCCTCAGGCAGACATCCTGGCTCTGGCCATCAGCCAGGTCCTCGCCTACCTCCCACTCCATTCCCTGTCTGCAATTGTTTCCAATCAGTTTAGGAAACAGCTCTGAGAACAATTAGAAAAGATAACAAGGAAGAATTACATAATTACAGTCCGCCTAGATCCCAGGCACTTCAAAATAAAAAGAAGAAAAAAAATGCTGAACTGAGTCCAAACAAGGGATGGATGTGGGGAAAAGGATGGTCCCCTCAGTGAGCATTGGGGCTATGAGGGCTGGGGATCCAGGGGGGAGGAAGAGAACAAAGGCACTTCAATGTCTACCTGTTGGCCAGATGGGGGACCTCCACACTTCCCAATCTCGGGCCTCAGAGGACAACTCAGTGATCCTCATACCACACTGAACATTCTACAGAGCAGGCCTTGTAGACCAGAGAACCATGCCCACCTTCGAGGAAGACAGGCCTAGAGATCCTATAGTCCAAACTTATTTCCAGGATGGAGAATAAAGACAAGGAAAAAAAATCTTGCCCCAGAACACAAGGAATTCAGGACTCCAAAGCCCAGGCAAACCCTTGTCCATTCACAGGCTCCTAAACACCTCCTTTGATACGCAGGTGGCAGTTACTGACCCACGGGGAGAAAAAGCGGGTTCTTTCCTCTTAGTCAGAAGAGGTGAATATGAAATAAGAGTCCACAGTCTTGGGGCTAAGAATGTAGCTCAGTTAACAGAGTGTGGGCCCAGCATACACAGAGCCCTAGGTCTGAGCCCCCGTACCACATAGACTGAGCGAGGTAGTGCACACCTATAATCCCAGCACTGGAGAGGTAGAGGCAGCAAGAGAAGACGTTCAAGGTCACCTTCAGATATATAACGCACTTGAAACCAGTCTGGGATTCATAAGATTCTGTCCCCAAAACATAGACAGAGAGGCAGTTAGCAGCCTTTTCCTGTAAAGGGACAAATAAGTAGCAGAGGCTCTGTGAGCCACAGTCTCTGTTGCAAACACTCCACATTGCCACATAGCAGGACAGCAATCTTGGTATATAAACAAATGAGCAGCCATCCATGTTCCAGGGAAATTTATTTGTAGGCACTGATATTAGAATATCATATACTTTTCGCAAGTCATGGAATGTGTACTTTTTCTCTTTTGATTCCTTTTTATGTCCTTTAGAAACGTAAAAGCCACTCACTCTCCCTTTATGGGCTGTGTACAAACAGGTGGTAGGCACAGCTATGTCCTGAGTGTGTGTGTTGGGGGGGGTGGGTCACTCCATTAGGATGTTATCTGTCTATAGTTATTCCATACCCAGAGTTCAACCATCCAGTTGACTCTGTGAATCCAGTGTGGCATTTGGAAGGAGTCCTGATGGTCAGTCTTTGCAAGATCACCTTAGCACATTAGATAAGGCTGTTATCAATCATCCTATAAGGTTAACTGGACACACCCCTACCATCTATGAGTACCCAGTCCCTAGGAGCAGGCTGGGCAGAGGGAGGAAGGGTTTCACAGATGGGCAAGTTATCCTATCCCAGAACAAAATGGAAGTGGAATTGTGTTCCAGTGTGGCTCTATCTATGCAGAAGGTCTTTCTGGTGTATAAGACAACAACAGAGCAACATGTTGGCTTCCTGTTCAGTACAATCCAACTTTCTCCTGATCCTAATGCCTCTCCTTTTATAAACAGAGTGTTCAAACACCTTCAACTCATTGAAAACAAATGGAATGAATGAAAGGCCCACTATGGCTTTGTTCCCAGTGAAAACAGAACTCAGGATATCAGACTTCTGCTGATACCAACCAAGTACCCCCACTATTAGTACCTTGGGGGTGGGGACACATAGGAGAGACTCAAGTTAGATGAATGAGTGAGCAAATATATATGCAAGATGGAAAGGGTTAGCAGTCTAACAAAGGCCAGATCTGACACAGGTTGAGAGAGTTAGTGCTCAGCTGAGAAAATAAAGGAAAGCACCCCCATTGTGGGAGCAGGTATGCTCAGCCTGATGTGAGGACTGACTGTGTACAGGTGGAGTGTAAGGATAGAGGGGAAGAAACAGGGAGCCAACATCAAGGCCCCAGGCATGATAGAATCTATAAGAACATCCATAGCTCTGCCTGCTGAGTCACAATACAGGCTGAGTACTCAGTCCAGAGTCAGGTTGCCTACAGGCCATTTGGGGGTGGGAAGAGGAGGCAAGAACATCAGGCAAAGGAGTTCCAACCTGTTGGAGGTAAAAGGTTAGAGCCTTCTGAACAGAGGTGGTTGGGTGGCAATGAGATTAGGAAAATTAACGTGATAGCCAAGAACATAAGATCTATGGTAAGCAAGGAATTCATTTAAAGAAATTGTAAATGAGGTCAGAAGCAGGCAGTTTGAGCTGCGATTAGAAGGAACAGAAAAGTGTTCTTGGACCCCTGGAATAAAGTGGGACTTGCAAAGTGATTAGGTTTCATGAGTGGAGGCTGGGATTAGCTAAAGTGGGCTTAAATCCAACACCAGCAAGAGCTCTAAATGGTCAATTGTCTCTGGGACCTGGTTTCCCTGTCTGTGAAATGGAGGTAATAAAATGAAGTCGTAACTACATAGGGTCATCATGGCACTTAGATGAGGTTATACACGGGACGGGCTGGCTGTAGTAGCAGCCACAGAGCAGAGGCTTGGGACGTATTTGCTGTCACTGCTGTACACCAGAATATCTTTACCCATACCTAGGGAAGATGCTGTTTAAGTGACTATAATATATAGTACACATTTGTATATAACCAATGATCAATTTCCATCCATTTTTCAGGGGTCCATTTGGGCCAGAGCAGCTTATTTGAAGCAAGGGTAGAAAGGTAGTGGTCAATCTCTACCCAGCCCTTTTCTCGCCTCCCAGTCCTGGGGAGCAGGGTCTTCTCCACATCCTCATGAAGCTGACTCATACCCTCTCAGTGCCTCCACAGTAGCTACTAGTAACCAACAATCACTGGTCCCTCAGTATGTGAAATCAAGAGAGAGGGAAAGTCTGACTTAACAGCCAAATGCCTTCTGCTTAGAACATAGGAGAATTGTACAGAAACTTGAAGCCAAGCCTCTGACCACAGGAAAGTCCAGGCGCTAATGCTCAGAGTTTGAGCAAGGCTCATGCTCAAGATTTGGTGGTCAAGTACTTGTCAGGCCTCTGACCTATATCAGGGAAAGGGCTCAGTCTTATGGTGTGAAGAACACAGGGCTTGAATGCAGCCAGCGAAGTGCTGGGCTTGGCCTTTGCTACTCCCTGGCCATGTGACAACAAGGACAACAGTTAATGAAGGCATATGAGGTAGTGTGTGTTCCATACAGACTATAGCCTAGTGTCTGGGATCTCAAGTAAAGACAGAGGGCTGTGGTTCAGAGATATGACTGAAGTTTGGCTCACCATCTGAGGGGTCACACGTTTGCATCTGTGTGACCAAAATACATGACAGAAGCAAGCTGAGACAGGAAAGGTTCATTTTGGCTTATAGTTATAGAGAGTGATAATTTGTCATTGTGATAATGTCATGGCAGAGTGGCTCAGCCAATGGTGGAGGGAAGCATGTGGTGGTGGCTACTCACATCATGGTCTACCAAGGAACAGAGAATAGGACTAGAATGAGGGCTGAACTATAATCTACAAAGGCCTTAGCCCGGTGCCTAGTTCCATTAACTAGCCCATCTTCTAAAGATTCCACAGCCTCTTAACATAGTGCTACCAGCTGGGAAACAAATGTCCAAAACACAAGCAATGGGAGATATTTCAGATTCGAACTCCACAACATTGTGCCTTCCCTTTCCTAATGAACTCTGCTTCAGACCCTCATTTCTGCTTGGAAAGAAGGGGCTGTTGCCAAGCCCAGACTCGCCCTAGTCTCCCCACTGTTCTTGGTGGGCTGCCCCCTTACACTCCTCATGGCCCTTGTCCTTTGAAGGTTTTGTGTTCCTCACAATGACATCTCCTTTCTTTGCTCGTCCAATTACAGCCCCCACCTCACTCCAGCTTGAGAACTCATCCCTGCTTCTGATGGCATGCGACTAGTGAAGGAAGACCCACCCACTGTGCACAACATTCCCTAAGAAGCCTGCAGGACTCTCTGCAGCCACCTTCAAAGCCCATTCACAAATGACCATGTCTCCCAAGAACAAGAATGACAGACCAAGGGAGCAGGAATGGTGGTTTGAAAGAAAAGAAGAAAAGAACCGCATTGCTGTTCCCAGGGAACCTCTCTCCACAACTTCCTACTCCTGCATTTCCATCTGGTTGCTATTGGCAACCAGGCAATCATATTTTTCTAGTCCCAGATATAATCATCATAATCAATATAGGGTATTTATCCCACTCCTTGGTTTCAAAGAACTCGACGCTTTCACGTTTATTATTCTTTCTTCACTGACATGGGGTGAGGATAGGAGGAGGCCTATCTACTGATGGGGGTTGGGGGAGCACTGTTTAATAAATGGAGAAACTGAGGCAATGAGTAAGAAAGGAGGTTGAGGAAATGCTCAGAAGAAGAGCCTTTCTAACAGCGATAGCATTTGGATAGCGCTCCCAGCAAATTCTCATTTAATCTTATGTCATCCCTTTGAAGTGAGTTCATTTCATTCATCTTACAGATAAAACCTAGAAGAGTAAATGAGTTTCCCAAAGTCACACAGCTTGAAATGACATTGCCTAAATTTGAACTTCGGTCTTTTGAGTCTCTTTCAGTAGCTTCTCTTCAAAGAATCATAATAAATGACTAGTTATGTCTCTTTTATATGTTATCATTATGCCACCAAAAATGCTTATGTTATCTTACTTTAGACAGTAGTTGCTCTCTTACATGTATAATTCTGCTTCCTGGTTCTAGTTAATACCCAGACCAAAAGGGTAACAAGGGCAAAAAAATGACTATCTAGTTATTTGACTTTCTAGTTAAGGGATTTATGATAGCTCTTGACTGAAGAAAGCAGGGTTTGGGGGGAGGTTTGGGGGGGGGTTCTCTTTTTTACAGTTCTGAGAATTGAGCTTGGGGCCTCACACATGCTAGGCAAATGTTCTACTGACTGAGCTACATCCCTAGCCCCAAGAGCTACATGTACTCTCCAAAATTCTATGAACATTCTCTTACTAGACTTAAAAGAATCGTCAGTCTTTGTGACTGTGAACCATGCAGCCCATCTGACAACCATGTGATGTTACCTGCAACTCCAGCAACTGGTTTGATGTCATCTGTTTGTCCCAGCAACAAAAGTAATACTAAAAGCATGCCTTTGGGGTCCCTGAAGTGGACGAGGCACATACAGCCTTCCATCCTAAACACATAGCAAAGGCTTCGGGGCCTTCCTTGCTAGTCAGTGCTGCACACACTGGCAGCTGGAGGTAGAAAGGACAACAAACACAACAAAAGCAAAGAGAAAGCACATGACCACAGGCAGAACTGCGCTAAAAGAGGACCATTCGTTAGAGTGTTAGGTACAGTGTTCATTTCCCTTTGGAGCCAGAACAAGTAACTCTGGAGGGGGGAGGGAAAGGAGGGAGGGAAGGAGGGGGGAGGGAAGGAGAGAGGGGGGAGGGAGGGAGATTCGCTTTCTTAACTTACATCTGTCACTTGAAAGGAGGGCTTCCCATGCAGCAAACCTAACCTGTGATACTCCAGACCTCCTAAGCAATGAGATGCAAGAACTCAGGCCAGTCCTTGGCTTCCTCTTACCTCATCCCACACCTCTTTGAATTCTAGAAAGAACTACCCAATGAGAAATTCCCTCCACAGCCTCATTCCACTCAATGGAGTAGGCAGAAGAGAAAAATTAGAAACAAAAATGACGAAGCTAAGGATACATGAAAGAAAAAGTTGATTACTAAAGTTCCTACAGATTGATGATCAATGTCAAGCAATCAACAAGAGCCTGTTTAGAACCTACCAGGGACAATTGCTATATAAGAACTTCACCTTGGGCCCTTAAGCCCACTTACAACCACACACCCTTGCCTGATTCCAAGGATGTCCTCCATCTGTTTTCTGTTCCTATATTTCCTCAGCTTTTGACAGGTTGCTTTTGTTTCCCAGTCCCCATTCCTAGCCAACAGCAGATTAGATATCAAATTTCAAACACCATCAATGGTCTCTTTTGGACATAGTTTGTACCCAACCCCTCAGTTCCACACCCTTTTGGCCAGTTAGAGTATTGTCACTGCTGTCCCTGAGGTCCAGTCCGCGTTATCTAGGCCTGTCCCAGGTGCATACAGTGAAGGGCAAGGAGGAAGGAGAGGAAGATGAACATGCTTAGGCAACATGCAGTCTCTCTCCCAGATCATAAGTAAGACTCAAACTCGGAGTCCAGATTCTCTAAGACACTCATCAGTCTGGGACTCTCTTTAAGTCTTGATGTTCTTGTTTTGTCTCACAATGGATTCTCAATGAAATTCTTTCTTATCTTTATGTAATGCTTGCTCCTTTCTCAAGAATATGTCATCTGTTGTCTCTTTTTAGCCTCAGAATCCTTGGGACAGATGCATGAGATCAAGGGAGTAAGCCCCATGTTTCTGGATTCAGGACACTGGGGCATATAGCCTATGAAGGATGATACCCTAAATGGCAGTCTTTGCTTTGTTCTGACCACCTTCAGCTACGTGAACTGACATGACCTTGACTAATTAGGTTTAAGACATTTGAGGACCAGTTCCTCACGTGGATAAAGCACTGGATTGAGGGTGGTTATAACTAAAGTACAAGTGATGAGGAATTCAAGGATAGTAGTTCAAAATCCTCCTCTCAGGTACTCAGTTTTGCGTGCACACACGCACACACGCGCGCACACACACACACACACACACACACACACACACACACCCCGCAGGTAGGAC
>NW_008354790.1:299128-373257 GCF_000622305.1 Nannospalax galili | reverse complement strand
AAAAACCAAGTGAATGCAGTAGATGCCTTATAGCTACTCTTACATGGGCAAGCGAAATTCTGTGGTTTTTTACTACAAACATGCATACGTGCACATGCTCACACGCGCACACACGCGCGCACACACACACACACACACACACACACACACACACACCCCGCAGGTAGGAGACAAAGCAGAGGTCTAAGATCCCAGCCTGCTCCATTTTCTCTTATGAAGCTCATAAAAGGCACTTTGGGGGGCTCGACTTTGCCTTCTACTCTGGACGCATCAGTCTGTGTCTTTGGGATATTAGCAGGAAGCCCATGTATCTTACCTCAGACTTCCTGGCAATGTAGGACTACTTCCTCATTTGGAAGGGCAGCTGCCTCATTGGAGACTCCCCAAGATCTGCAGGCCTGGCTCTCCTCTGCTGGCCCACAACTCCTGCTGAATGTGTACCCATAGCCCCAGGGGAAAAAACAAGGAAGGAAGGAAAATAACCAAGGAGGGTGAGGGGAGAGATTCTGAAATCTGGACAACATCAAGAGCCTGTTTCCATGACAACTGCTCCTTATTACAGTTGCTCAAACTGCAGCCTGTTCCAATCAGCTCTGTGGATGGAGCCTTCAGCCAGCCTGGGTGATGGTCTCTACCCTGCCTTGCTTTACCCCAGGCAGGAGAAATGGAGTTCCTGAGATACCTGGAGGACCATCATCACCCTTCCACTACCCTAGTCACCTTCATAGAGGACAGTGTCAAGGAGAAGGCCAAGTTTGTAAGAGGAAAAAAAAAAGCAGAGATATATTAAAAGATATAGAGAATAGAAAAAAGTCAAAGGTACAACGTGACATTAGTGTGGAAGTCACTTTGAGTGTCTGGGGTGCCACCTGTGTCAGAGAACACTTGTCTTTGTACTGGTGAGCCCTGAGTATCTACATGATACCATTCAACCTATAGGTGTGGCCACATTGGGCACACCTACTAAGCCCACCTCCCTTTTCTTGTAAAACTCTTGGTTTCAAAACTTGAAATCCAAGGTCAGCTTCTGTGAGGCAAAGGCCAGGGTCAATGCCCAGCAAGAAATAAGTGCAGCTTTCCACCATATATCAGTCAATCTTTGGGTTGGCAGGAGCCATTGTGCTAGCATGTCTAGAGTCACTGCTGATGTGAAGGCTTTATGGCAGAGGAACTCCCCACAGACGCCTCAGGTTCCCAGACAAATGATTGGTGGCTTTCCCTCCACTCTACAGATGGAGCCCAGAGGCAAGAAACTTGTCAAAGTCACCTGCTGGGTCAGGTATCAGTCTGGGGACTCTGTATCCAGAAAATGGAGCTCCTTTCTCTCTGCATGCTCAGAGTTGCCCCCTCCTTACTCCTGTGCCCATCTGGCAATCACTGCAACACGCTGCAAATCAGATGACATATGACACATTGCACTCTGGGCTGCTCTGAAGGGAGTCTGTCTACTGGGGACAAGGGGTCTGGTTTATATTTTAAGCAGCTCAAGTGAAAAACGGGCAGCTGATGAGGTAAGGCAATGGCAATGAACACTGTGCAGCTGTCTAGGGTAATTACTTTGCCTAGCCATCCTGGAACCAGGGGGTAGAGTACAGAGGAAAGTCTGCCCATGGATTGTTATAAGCAACGGCAGCAGAACCAGTCCATTTAGGAACGCCCATTCCCTCCAGAGCCTGAAAGTGTCTCTATAGGAAACAGCAGAAGGAGCCAAAGGGGTGGGAGATCCCATTTCCAACCCTTGGAGAGCTCCAGAGACGTCTCCAAGCAAACTGGTCCTCCAGCTCTAGGAGAACTAGAACTCTTAATTTCAATTTCTGACTGATGAGCCAAGGGCTAGGAAGATCTAAAATCAGCATAGGACAGAAATGGTGGAAAGGACAAAGAGCAAAAGAAAATGGTCAGTGAGGCTGAAAGATGTTTCCCACCAGCTGAAATGCCTTATTAGAATTCCCACCTCCTCCCTAAAACTGTGACACAGTTCAGTGCTGTGACTTCTTAGTCCCATACTCTACCTGTTGGCAGATACTTGTGAACTTGGGGTTGACTGGGACTGTTAGTCAACTCAGACCTGAGGAGATGAGTAGAATCTCTGGTTTGGATTTTATTGAGCTTTCCAGTTGTACAATTTCCTAGGTGCTCCATTTACATGCCAGCATGAGTTGTTCAATGAGCATGCCCATATGGACCTTGAACCCAGCACATAGGCAGGAAAGAGTATACGCAGGAGCATCCTTTGCAGGCTTTCCCTTCCTTTGTGCCCGGAATCCTCAGATTAAAATGGCTATGTTTTCTATACAGAAGAAACTCCAATTCAGGTGAGTCATCAACTAATACAAGGTGTCCTTTCTATGCTTCTGGGATATGTCCCAGAAGTGCAATGGTGAGGACACAGAGCACAGAAAGATCCTGAGAAGTCCAAGTATTTGCTATCTCTTACCCTCTTCATGTCCTGAATGTCCTGAGCTGACTCCATTAAGTAAACCAATGAAATTAACTCCTGGAGGATAGAAATCTAGCAGGAAAAGATGTGATCTGTGCATGTGTATATGTGTGCATGTATATGTAAATGCACATTCTCACAAATGAAACAGCAGTAACTGGTGATGTGTGGGTGTATGTGTGAGAGTTGGGGAGGCTGTGCATGTGGTTATGTGAAACTCGGAATCACAAATGGAAAGAGAGCTGCAACGTAAAGAAATCTAGGCCAAAGATCCTTAAGGCATCTAGCCCTAGTTAGTCTGTTCAACATCTATTTGCAACAGAATATTCCCTTATTTCTCCCTCCCATGTTGACCCCACACCACACAACATAAAATACAGAGAAGCCCAGAGGAGGTAACCACAGCAACATGGGCCATCTATTCCTAGAGTCACTGCCATTGCCCTGTGCAGAAGGGCACCTGACTAGAGAGGGTAGCCTAACAAGTCTGGAACTTTCACACTAAGCAGATAGCTCCATCTCTAGCACCATCCCCATGGAGAAAGGGAGGTATAGAAGAGGTAGAAGAAGTCCAAGGTAGAATTGGTAAGAGCCAAGAGTGTGCCTGCAGGCTCCACAGAGGAAGGTCAGGAGGAAGGCCAAACAGAGGTGACCAGTGCTGATTCAGTGTGTGGTTATGTTCCAAGAAGATAGAGCTCATGTTCTGGGAAGGAGGTAGTACTGACCTGCCAACCCTCCAGGCTAGAGGCAGCCTGGGTGGCTCAAGAATGCTTGTCTTTGTATGCTTCAGCACAACTCACAGGCACACATTTTGGGTGTGTTTGTAAATTGGATTTAAAGGGTACTTAGGTCCACAGATTCTGGGCAAAATGTCAGGTTGAGATCATGTGACCACTTGGAGCTTTTATTTCTTTATCTACATGATGAAAATAATATTAACTCTCACAGAGTGGCTTTCATAACAATCCATGCAAAAGTGCCTTGCACAGTGAGGACTGATAAATACTCATCAGCCTTATTATAATTTTCTAGACCCCTCCCACAATCTAAGTTTAAAATGACATAGCAAGAAAGGGGATAGGATTAGATGCACATAATGTTATTTGCCATTTGCAATATAGTCATTGTTATATCATCCAGCTAACCGAGGAATTGCTGGCTTCTCAACTACATTTAAAATCTTAATGTCTGGTGATCACTCTAAATCATCTCAATATTAGTCTAGCATATATTTTAAATCATCTTCCAGTGTGGTGGTAAGGCAAGGATTCTGATAGTAGGCTGTGAAACTATTTTTGGCCACTTGCTAGTAATTGGACTGTTTTAGTCCAATGTCTGGCAAAACCTCAAAAAGCTACAGTTCTGTGGCTGTTTAAATGTGCTTAATCTTCTCATTCTGTTCTTTGTCTAATGGTTCTTTCAAGAGTCTATATAATAGTGGTTATCAGACGCAGGGCGGAGGGTGTGGATGGATGGTAAAAAGGTGAGCATCTGTCAATAGGTACAAAGTCACAGTAACTGCATTAGTGGGTCATAGGTAGGTGGTTAATATGATTAGTACCAATGCAATATGCTGTATATTTCTTCTTCCTTATTTATTTGGTGGTCTTGAGATAAAAGTCTTACTCTGTACCCTAGGCTGACCTGCAACTCATAGCAATCCTCCTGCCTCAGTCTCCCAAGTGCTGAGATGACAGACATTGGCTACCATGCATGACTTGCTCTGTATTTTTAAATAGCTAATAGAACAGATTTTAAATGTTATGACATCAAAGAAAAGACGCATGTTTTCAGTGATGGATATTCTGCCTCTCTAATGTCTATGTATCAAAATATTACAGTGTACCCTCTAAGTACAGTTACTATTTGTCAAATAGAAAATAAAGCTAAAACAAGGAGTACTTATCACTGTTAGAATATTATATATATATATATATATATATATATTCCAAATAAACTGGTCACTTCTACATAGTAAGTCATTGAGGACTTATACTGGTTTCTTATTATTTGTTTGGCATTCTGTTTGTTGTTGTTGGTGGTGGTGGTTTGTTTTGTTTTGTTTTTTTCTGTCTTTTTGAGACAGGGTCTCCCTGTAGCCCCAGCTGTCCCAGAACTCACTATGTAGACCAGCTGGCCTCAAACTCATGAAGATCCACCTGCCTCTGCCTCCCGAGTGCTGGGATTAAAGGCATGGGCTACCACGCCCAGCTGTTGTTGTTGTTTTTAAGATAGGGTCTGAATAGGTAGCCCAGGCTAGTCTCAGTCTTGAATTTACAACCTTCTTGTTTCTGCCACCTGAATTAAAGAATTAGAGACATGAGCCCACTTGAATTTTATAGGTATATATGAAATGTGTGAACATATTAGTTCTTAAATCAACATTGAGATAAGCTAACATGTCCCTTTTAAACTCTATCTCAGGCAGCAAGTATGAACCTGTGATTATCACCATGTCTAATGTGCTTTCTATTGGTCAAAATGTTAATGGTCCCCAGTTTATTCGGTAGTCCAGGAACCATTCAAGAACTGCACTCATTTCTGTCTCTGACCTGGAGGGAACTGAGAAGCAGAAAGTAGTCTCAGCCAGATCCAGCTGCTCTGACAGTCACACAACTCAGCTGGCAGGTGCTAGAACTTCAGACACATGACCCACAGATGCAGCAGGCCCATCTAGAAACCACAGCAGTCCATGCTTGCCAAACTCATCCCTGAGGGTTCTGATGACAACCCAAGCCCTCTGCAAACTGGCCTCTCAGAATGCGTGACCGCTACACCTACATTTATACTACATGGACATGAAATTTGATGATTCACATTGTAAACACACGCATACAGCTGAATGTGAATATATGTGTACACCATCATATCTATGCATAGTATGTACATTATTATATATTCAAGAATACTCACATTACATTTGCATATACACCTCCACAAATACGTACAGGTAAGCATGGGTATCAAGGCATGGTTCCCCTCTCATTCACCTTCGGTAACATTTACTAGGGATGTTTGTGAGAGGAGGGGCATTTTCTGCTGCTCAAACAGTTTATAGAACCGTTTAAAAATTACTAGTTAAGGGACAAACCCTGAAATCAGAGGATTGCATTTTAGGCAACCAACCAAAGTTCATGCTTGTAATTCTCTCTATTCTTCTTGTTTTTCCTCAAGTCCCATGCAAATGCTTTTCCACTGCTCCTATTTTTCCCACAGGCCTCTAGACCCTGCCTACTGGGGGATCACCAGGGTGAAAAGCACTCTTTCCTGACCTTAGAAATTGTCCCAAAGCTGAATGCACAGTATGGTTCCTTCTGAAGGTTTATGAGATTAGGATAAATGCACTTGGCTGGCTAATTGGAAAACTTTACTGCTTATATATACAAATGGATCTATGTGGGTGTGTCATGCTGTCATAGAACATATATTTATCTTTACCATGAAGTCAGACACATTCTCCCATTTCCCCACAAGTGAAGCACTCAAAAACTACTGAGCTTCCATCTGCAGGAAGATGTCAGGGTCCCTGAGTTTCAGCCCTTGTTTATCTTCCCTGCCGCCTCACATGGATCTATGTCATCTGGACTATCCCTGGAAGGTGACTCTCAGTTCTTGGAGGTTTCTGCCTCTCCAAGGCAGAATGTAGCTTTTGTTACATCACATCAGATCAACACGACACAGCAAGTAACAGTAAGACACACCACAGCACCTTTGGAAAGTACTCTCGTCCTAAGCCTAGGCCTGCTGCCTGCTGTAGCATGTGCTGTTGTCTTTAAACTCACCATCCTGAAACTGCCTAAAAGAGCCTGACAGGTAATTTATTCTGTAGCAGAGGATAGCAATTTCATTGTCCAGAGGCAAGATACCCAACTGCATTGGAAAATCTGTGCACTCACGGAACACGGGTTTAATATGATAACAATTCCAAGGGCGTGTGCTCATAATTCTTTCTGCTCTTTCCTCCGTTTTCCTAAAGCTGCCAGGCAAATGTTTTCACACAGTTTCCTTTGAAAAAGACCCTCCAATGGACCTCCACAGAATAAATCAAATATTTCACCATGAAGGGGGATTACTGGGTACTTATTTATGGAAAATGCTAACTACAC
This sequence comes from Nannospalax galili, assembly GCF_000622305.1. NCBI lineage: Eukaryota > Metazoa > Chordata > Mammalia > Rodentia > Spalacidae > Nannospalax > Nannospalax galili. The sequence continues at coordinate 366,711 of NW_008354790.1, read as the reverse complement.
AAGTGTCAGGGCTTAGTGGCTGGTGTGGAATGTTTGTATATAAGTTAAATGCTTTTAAAAGCATTACATCTGACTCTCTTTGCTACAGTACTACTGGGACCTCCAGGATTTTGCATGGACACCTAGACAGACAGGAATAATGGCCAAGGAAGGTTGGGGAAAGAGACACTGCTTGCTTCTAGAAGCAGCGTGAAGACCGCTGTGGACTTATTTTGCCATTCTAGTCTCAAGTCTTATTCATTAAAATCCATGCAAGGTTAAGTAAGGTAAGCACTCCATTGTTATTTCTATTGCCCATATATGAAAAAGTGCCAGGGCTGGGGGCATTAAAGACCCATCCTCCTCCACCCTCGAATAGGAATATTGGAGTCTGGGTTCCCGCCAGTGGCAAGCCACATACATATAGCCTCAGTTTACATGGTGAACTCCTATTCAGGACAGAGCTAGAACCTAAGTCCCCTGCTGAGGCTCCACCCTCACCTCCAGCTAGCATCTGTCCTGAAGACTGAATGTCACATGAATTGCAGCCACATAAAATTTAAGGATTCTGAACTTGCCTTTGCCACTGATCTTGGGATGAGCTCTTGACCAAGGGACTTGCTTCCATGTACAGTAATTAAGAAGACTGATCTACAATGCAGGGTCAGGAATTTATTCTGGCTAATTCTTCTGGGGTTGCAAGGTCTGATTATGTGCCATGTCCTCCATAAATGCTTATTGAATTGAATTGAGAACAACACGAAACGTCTTAGGTCCCGCTTGTATCCCCGAGCTAGGAGCACACTGTGCTAGGAAGCACAGGCCATTGCACACAGAGCTCAAGGTTGTAGACTGCAGCACTTTCAAGCACTCATTCCACAAAGCTCAGCTTTTTTGGAGTAGTAATGAATGGGATTCTTTTTTAAGCTCTGCTTTCAGAGTTTATTTCATGTCTTTTTACATTTCATATTATATTTGTATAAAAATATCCCTGACTCTACCACATTTTAAAAGCCAATTCAGTCAAATGATAATCCTATTGCTTTGGCTCTAGTCAGAGAAAGAAGGTCTGTCAAAGAATGATTTACCCAAGGCCAGAGAAGATTGAACATCAGAGAACGATGATCCCAAAGGTAGACTTACCTTAATGAGGCCAGAGGTCTGTCTGGGCTTCATTGTAGAAAGACCCCCTCCAGGGCAGAGAGTGCCAACTGCATCATGAAGTAATATGTCATCAACCTTTTTGGTAAAAATTGCATGTTGGAGTGATATTTCTGGCCTGGAGTCATCAGTCAACTGAGTTAGAAGTGAGAGGAGGCCCCGGGTGTTCTGAGGTTGGGGGACCATCTGCTTATCCACCCTGGGTAGAACCTCAGCCTCTCTATGACCATCATACTTGGCCTTCAGGGCCACCTGGGTGACCCAGAGATAAAACAGAGGGCAAATCCAGGTCTGAAAGGGCAGAGGAGAAGTTCTGTCAGGAGCAGTGTTGGAGAACAAAGGAACATGCTTAGTGTCACCAGCCTGGATTTTAGAACCCAGGGCCTTAGAGGGCCCCAAGGACAACAGTGAGACTACAGGTACATGCATGTAGAATGTCAGCAAGAAGAGGATCAGGAAAGAATGGGGAGGCAGCTTGAAAAGAAGAAATGAAGCATCCCCAGCTCGTAGCCCACTCGCCCAAGTTCTAGCAGACGTCCTTCCTACCTCGTATCTTCCTGGGAATGCCTCAAGGTCTTTAGTTTTCTGGAATGGGAAGCTTTCCCCACCACCTATTTTTCTTTCTAGATTTCAAACTGCTGCTTCTCCATGGGATTCTTCCTGTTCTCCCCCCTCCATAGATGCTGACATTTGTCCTCCAGATGTTACCATTCCAGCTCTCTTGCATTCGGGAGATACATAAAGCTTGCCCTCTGACCTAGTCCCTAGTCTGAGCATAAGATGTAGTATAATGACCAAGAACAGTCTCTAGACCTTCCCAGATCACAAGCTGGTCTGAAAATTGGTGTTAACCATGGATTCCAGTTAGGCCATGAGAAATGTTTTGCCCCCCTGAGTTTTCTATGTGACTTCCTTTGGAATGTCTTACCCTGATAGGATAGACTTAAATGTATAGGCTGTTGGGACTGGTAGAGCCTCATGGCCTGGCCTGTTGGTTGCTAGCAAACCTGTCAGGTCTATTTGCTGAGTCTGTGCTGTGCCCACTTTTCTAAAGGTCTCACCATCTTTATCACAAAGGAGCCTAACAGCTTCAGACTGCAGTCACAAGCCAGTGGTCCTCACAGCCAGGTTTGTCCATCACATTTCATACATGCTGTCTTCTCAGGGCCAGATCCTGCAAAGTCTGTGGAGAACCTAAAAGCTCTGCCCAACAGGAAGATGTTCCTTTGCTAATGCTCTGGAGGCAGTCTTTCCCTTTTCTGTGGCTGTATTTGGATAGCAAAGGCTAATCCAGCTGGCAGTGTGTTAATCATACTTTTTATTGCATGACAAAATGCCTGTGAAAACAACCTAGGGGAGGAAAGATTTGTTTTGGCTGAGGGTTTTGAAGGTTACAGCGCATTGTTTCTGGGTTTGTGGTGAGGTAGAACATCATGGTGGAAGGGCATGGTGAAGCAGAGCCTTTCACCCCATGGCAACCAGGGAGCAGAAAGGATGACAGGAAGAGGCTAGAGATAAAAACACACCCCCTAGGAATATGTTCCCAGTGACCTACTTCCTCCAATCAGGTCCCACCTCCTAAGTCTCTACCACTTTCCCAATAATGTCATTTAAAATACAAACTCATCAGCCTAGTGTGGTGATACACACTTCTAATCGCAGCACTCGGGAGGCAAAGGCAGGTGGATCTCTGTGAGACTGAGGCCATCCTGGTCTACATAGTGAGTTCTGGGTCAGCTATGGCTACAGGGAGACCCTGTCTCAAAACAAACAAACAAATAGGAATTCATCAATGGCTTAATCCACTATAGAAGGCAGATCCCTGGTGGTTCAATTGTCTGTTAGTGCCACCAGCTAAAGACTAAGCCTTCAACACACAGCACTTTTAAGGGGATGTATCATTGTCTTTCTTATAACTCATTCTTTTTTGGGGAAAGGAGCTTTATTGTCCTCCAGGTTGCTCTAAGGTGGGTTTCAAATTCTCAGGCCTGTACAAGGACCATCAAACTGCCAGAAGTGCAAATAAATTGAACTATTTTCTTCCCAGGATCCAACTCCATCGTCACTTTGTATATTCTTTCTTCCCTCGGAACACAAACCTGGCAGTTTTGTGGCCACTACCCCCATGCCTTCCGTGTCCTCTTCTCTTGGTTGTTCTGGATTTCCAGCCGCAGGCAGCCCGTCATCTGTTCCCCGTGTGTTCTGCCGACGCGTCTACTGCTGCTGCTGCTGGTCATGACCATGTCCCCTGGATGGCTCTGGACTCAGGCTTTCTTTAGATATGTCCTTCATAATTAACCTGCTGTCTGCATTCTTTCTTTATGACATGGAAGGGAAAATATTGTTGCTGAAGGATGCAGCAGAGGAGATTGTCAAAGGCTAAGATGCAGCATTTTCAGCGCTCGCCTTCGTTTTCCAAACTGATATATCTCTCAAACTAAGATGTTTTTGACATAGCGTCTTTTTAAAAATGTGTGCTTCCTGGGGCTGCAGAGATGGCTCAGTGGTTAAGAACACTGAATGTTCTTGCAGAAGACCCAGGTTCAGATCCCAGCACCCACATAGCAGCTAACAAGTCCGTAACTCCAGTCCCAGGGGATCCAACAGTCTCTTCTGTCCGTGGGCATTGCACGACACAGGTGTACTTCCATACATGTGGGCAATACACGCATACACATAAAATAAAAATAATAATAAAATATTTTTTAAATGTGTGCTTCCATTCCAGGAAGCGCAGTAACAGAGGATTTTATCCTTAAGCAGAGGAGGGCCATGGACTCATGGGGCACCAGTGAAGATACACATCATAGACCCTCAGAACCTTACTTAGCTCTTTCTCTCCCACATACATTGATAACAAACTGAATCAGGTCAAGGTTATTTAGGTGAATGAAAATGTACTGTTTTCTGGGGTCTGACAGTCTTGTTTTGAACCTCTACCTCGTACTTATTCCTTTCTTTCAAATTTGGAAGTTGGACAAACCTTCTCACACTGTCAGCAAGGTCCTTCTACTTGGCTGTTGTCATCAGGAATGAACACCCTCCTTGACAAGGAAGCCCATATTCTGTACTTTGTGTACAGATTTGTGAACAGCCTGATTATGGCTGATTTTAGCTAACACACAAAATGACCTATGTTCCAGAAATCCCAGTCACCTTGGTGCACATGGACCTTAATCTGTGTTAAAGTCTCTGTCGGGGCGCTGAGAATGTGGCTCAGGGGTAGAGCACTCACATGATAAAGGTCCTGGGTTCAGTCTCTAGCAACACACATGCACACACACAATTCATTAATTAATTAAAAATCTAGCCACACAGATAATCAAAAATCTAGAAAAAGAAATATATAAAGGTTTGTGTTGGCTGCAGTGGGTGGCTGGGGAGCTGGGTGAAGCCACCTCTATCAGAGCTGTATACATGATCTGTCTTGCCACTCTGAGTATTCTACTGACCACCTATAGTAAAGTATACATGCTGAATCCATTTTCTGGAAGGGCATAAGAATCAGGCAATAGCTTTACCATTCCTACCCACTGAAAACCAGCGTACTGGGTCCACTAAAAGGCATATTCTAAAGCTTAGTTCTTTTTACATTCCTGATCCGGCTACTCAAACTACTTCACCACCTGTGCCCTTAAACATATAGTTTAATATCTACACCTGCCTCTAGCTCCTTTTTTTGTTATTTCCAAAGCTAATGAGAAGAGTTTTGTCTGCAGTGTTCACATCCCATACCAGCTTGATTCTCTCTCTTGGACTACAGAGCTTTCTCCTTGCGGCAGCTGAGTTGGTGTTCATGCCTTGGCATCCACTCATTCAGTCCTGGTTGGAGCTCTTGGACGCATCCCATAGAACACACCTGGCTGCCAACCACCACAGGGAATGGTATAGATAAAGAGACATCTCCATTGTGGGAGCCAGAAATGCGGCTGTTTCAGAAAATCATGGTCATCCTTACATACTGTGTCCCTCACTTCTGGATAAATTATAGCATTTTTCACACAGAGAATGTTTTGACAATTTCCCAAGTGGTATTGAAAAAGGGAAAAAAATGAGTAAATATATACTTTGACAAGATTTACCTGATTTCACAATCAGACTGGTTCGAGCACATTATTGGTTACTTTTCTCACTATGTCAAAATACATGATAGAAACAACTTAAAAGAAGAAGGATTTCTTTTGGTTCATAGCCTTAGAGGGAACAGCCCATCAAGGAAGGGAAGGCATGGTAGAGCTCATGGTGTCTGGAAAGAACATAGGGCTGGAATGTCTCATATCTCAACAGATCAGAAAGTAGAGAGCACAAAATACTGACCCTCATCCCACTTTCTCCTTTTTCTTTTTTTATTCCCTGGGATGGGGCCATCTATATTCAGGTTGTGTCTCCCCTACCCTTTAATCCTCTCTGACATACCCTTCTTACTAACATATCTAGAACTGTGTCCCAGTCTCCTAGATGACTTTAAATCCAGTCAAGCTGACAATGAAGATTAGCGTCACGGAGCTTTAGTGATGGTGGTTCGCCCTAGGAGGGCACACGCAGAGGTTAAACTTTACGGGAAAGAGAATAATATGTAAAAACCAATCCTGTGGATTTCCTGAGATGCTGATGCTCCTTCTTGTGGCCTTCCTCAGACAATCCTACTCTTCCTGACAGGCCTCACACAGTCTCTCAAGCTCACATGACATGGTGGTAAAATCAAGGGCATTTGTAGAGAATAAAAGCTCACAAGTCTTTCTAGAGGGGATGGTTTGCTCTAATCTGAAAGCTCAGCTATGTCTCCCTGGTAGGCATAGCTCATCTCTATACCATTAACAAGTGCAGAGCAGCTCATGTGGAGGAGAACAAGGTCAATAGCAAGGCTCGCCATGTGCAAAGACCAAGATGGTCACATATGGTCTTGGGCACTCACAATCAAACTGATGCTTGGTTTTCCTAAGCCATGAGTTGATAACCAAACTGACACCTATACTTTTTAGGAGTAAATGAGTTACCACATGTAGTACACACAGACCACAGTGCGCTATACTCCTATCAGCAAAGGATAAACAAAAACAACAACAAACATTCTCAGAATGTCCCTCTTTCCTGCCTCAGACACTGTTTCCATCACTTTATATGAGGATATCCAGATCCCAGGCCAATAATCATCTACACTGAGTCTCTCCACCAAAATAATTGAAAGAAGCAGGAAGGGGTTGAGTTGTGGGTTCCTTCTGAGGGATCTAGGAAGGAAATCTGGATAAAGTTTGTAACTGGCCTGGCTACCTAGATAGTACCTAAAATCAAGCTCTAACATCTCTAGCTCTTACCCTTCAAATTGCCCCTGCGAAGGGAACAGAAACTAACTTTTTGTACCACATACTGTGATATATGTTTTAAATCAGAAAATACTGTAAGAACTGTTTCGTATTTCCAGTGTCACCTTATCTGCTAGTGTTCACCACAGCTCCATTCACCCTGGCTTCCCTGCTTATGCTCCTAATGGTTCCATTTACAGAGAAGGAAATGGAAAAATTAACAAGGCCAAGAAACTGGTCTGAAGCCACATGACAGATAGATTTGAAATTCCATCCCCAAACTTCTGTGTTTGGGGCCATGGCCTATAGCCATGGGCTTGCGACGGATGCAAGCAAACACCTATGAATTCCTCAGGAAGTGGGAGCCTGGACTTCCACCCTCCCCTTTCCTTTCCCCTCCCTACCCACCAACATCCATAATGTACATTTCATTAGCTTCTTTGCCCAGTGATCTGTTGGTTTGTTATATTAGAATTGCAAACAAATGCTCTCATTCCAGTCCTCTCTCCCCACCTCCTCCCTGCTGCCATCTAGAATTCAGCATTAATTTTCCTGGCCCCGCTCCATGGCCTGAGTGACATTTCTGGTTGATTCCCCCTTGGAGACCTTGGGCTGATTCACCAGGCTCCCAGTGGAGCCCAAAATGAAACAGCACATCACCCAGATAAGCTGAATTAGTTTTCATCCCCTCCTTCTCTGCTCTCAAGGGCCAAGACTCAGTGGCTCTTGGACTCCATCTCTGTTATCCAAATGATGAATATACGCCTACTCTTCAAGGTTCTCAATGGGGAGGAAAGGAGGTCCCTACAAAATGGCTTTCCCTGGGAAGTAGAGGTATGTGAGTTTTCATATCCTAAGTACTGATGCTTGGATAACTTGGGTTCCTGTGGATGAAGTGGTTATCCTGGAGCAAAATGGTTCCAAAAGTAGGTGAGAGATGGAATGGGCTAAGTGAAAAGCAGACAGAGATAGCCTGTTGCACATAGAGGGGTTCTAATCTCTTAACCCATCAGAAGGCCCATCTCAAGAAGGGGAACTTCAAAGTCTAAGAATTCAAACATGTACACATACCCTCTCTTGAAACTTCCAATTTCTGACTCTGATAACTAGGATGGAAAACTAGGCACCAAATGGAACTATATTTTCCTGTCTGAATTTCCATTCTCAATGGTCCCCAAGTTGGCATTGAATGAGGCCTAGCACTCTGCCTATACAGTCTGGGTCTGATGACCAGCTCAGCAGAAAAGGACTCCACAGAGGTGTGTTGATGTTAGTGGCTGTCAAAATAGGACTATTAGTATTTTAGTAATACTGTTAATTGATAGCTTAAGTTCACTATGATAGGAATTTTTACACCACAGAAGTTGGCATATGCTGTATACATCATGAGCACGACTTTTTTTTCCTAAGTGCCAGAGTGTTTACTGAGGAATACACCCAGCTATGGTGTTATGTTAGCTTAGGTAAAAGGAGAGATGTGAAAAGGGTGGGTAAGGTGGAGGCAAGTCAAAGAACCCACATCCATCAATATCCTAGAAAGAGCAACACTAATACAACAATTGCCCCTCTTCCTAGGTACAATTTCATTCTGCTGATCCATAGGCTATTTCTTCCTAAGGGAAAATAGTTACTGGTCAGGCTATGAAACCATAGCTGGAGAGACTGATGGGATTTGGGGTCCCATCATGTCTCATAAGCCAGAAATTGCAGACAGAAGGACAGAAGCTCTTGACCACAGATTGAATTCTGCATGTCCTTTGTCTACAGAGCAGCCCTGGGGCTCTTTAGCTGCGTATAAATGCTTATTCCCCATAGCTAACTGATGAGTTACTCAAAAGCAGAGATTGTGCCTTTTATTTCTTATAAATCCTTGACAGTGCCTGGTAAGGTACTGAGAATAAGCAATTAATACATATTTAGTAATTTTATTGCTTTAAACTGAATTAAATTATATGGGTAGCAAACCACTGGTTTATCATCAAAGATCAAAGCTTTGAAATCCATGTTTCCAACAAAGTAAACTTTTTGACTATACAGAGCACATACTATGCATAACCTTGACCTTTTAAGTCTGTCTTGAGTTCGTGCCTATGGCTCATCTACTCATTCCTATTGTCCAGTCAACTGGTTTCCTTCTCTGTAGTTTCCCAGGCTCTTGGGTCTCTTGTTCAGATCAATATGGTTTGAAACTTGGGTTCTCAGTAAGCTGGTAATAACATAAGGCTTGATGATATGGGACTGTGCACCTTGAACACTCTAAATAAGACTATCTAAAGTCAAGTCAGGTCAATATGAAGAAGGAAATATCCCCATGTCCACATTCAAAGGGGCTCAGAGGCAAAGAGGAAACATCAGCTCTAAATATCCCACCACAGATGATCCATTTCAGGGACACCACGGCCCAGGAAGATGGAGGGATAAATCCTAGTGTCCCAGATCCACTTCTGTACCCACAAAGGAAGCAAAGAGGCAGCTAGTCATCTCATGGGGCTCCCCTGCCACACATGGCTGCCTCTGTTTGTCAAACTCCCTAACAGCTTCCCTGAGTCAGAAGTTTGGCTCCTGGAGTGCCTGGACAGAGTCAAATTTTCTAACCATAGTGTTATCCCTAAGGAGAGACTGTCCTCTCCAACCTAGTAGCTAAAGTCCAGGCAACTTTCCACTCAAAGTTGTCAGGGCCAAGATTTCTCTTAAAGAATTGTCTCCATCATTCTGGTACATGCTCACTCACACATTGTTATATACTATACAGAGTTCAGAAGCCTCCAAAAGCCCAGTATTATTCCCTCTAGATTAGACATGACTATTGCCGTCTTGAATCGAGCATCTCTGATCAGCCACAAGTGGTCATCAGGAGATCAGGTCTATTAACATTCCCTCTTGGAAGGAGGGATAAAGGCTAACAGAACCCATGCGCCTTCATGAGACCCTCACAAAGTTCTTCACCCTACTTGGGGCAATATAATAAGTAAACAATTGGCTGGGGCAGGACTCGGCATAGGACTCTTCCATGGTACAGTCTTTCGTAAGTCACCCATGCTTCAGATGGGACTCAAGTGGTATAGCTGCCTTTGAGTCCCCCATGTTCCTGTAAGTAACCCCAATAAACTCGTGAATTCACCAGGCTAGACTTGGATGAAATCCTTCCTTTAGTCTGTTGGTGCCCTCTCTATCTGGGGTAAGTTAGCATTGCTTTATAACTCCTAAAGAAAAATCATATGACTCCAAGTGATGGTATATGTGAGGGGGAATCTCAGGCCAGATTAAGGACACTGATGAAATGCCTACTGTAGTCACAATGTCTGTGTCCTTCCTGGATACCAATTCTTTCCTACTTGTCATTTCTCAGATTCCTCTCCCATCAAGGAAGGATGATGACTGTCCTTTGGGCCCCTCTATATACACATGAGCAAACTGACATCCACAGAGGCTGAGTGAGTTCAGGCTTACACAGGAAGTTACTAAGAGGGATGGAACTGGAATGTAGGCCTAGAAGCCCATGGCTCATTTAGTACATTAACATAGTTACCCAGTGCTGTTCTTACCCAGTAGAGACAACTACATCAAAACTCTGGACCTTTCCTCTTTGGTTAGGAATTCAAACCACACGGTTTTCAAAGGGCAGAGAATGCTCTTCCTGGGATGCAGACAAGTCTTCTCACAGAGATATGTGGGGTAGGCATTATCCCAGACTGTGTTAGGAAGGCCAGTGCCATAAATGACTCTGACACATGGGTTCTGTTGTTAATGGGTAGCTTAAAAGGTCCATTAACTTCACTACCATTTTATCAGCATCAAGGGATCATTTTCCTTTTGTTTCTCCTCCCCAAACCTTTAGTCATTCGGTTCAGAGGAAACAGGACAGGGCCAGTACAGTCAGGACCGTGTTCCCCTAGTCAGGGAAGTATCACTCCAGTGTGCTGCTCTCCCTGGTCAGGAAAGCATCACTCCAGCATTCTTACCCTCAGTCAGGGAAGCATCACTCCAACATCCTGCTCCCCTTGTCAGGGAAGCATCACCTCAGCATCCTTAAAGCAGAAGAACCTACTTAACCTGCCATAGAGACAACAGCCTCAAAGGGCTACAACATCCCCAAGGACTCAAATCCCCTATATTGGGTCTCATTATCCCTTTCTTGGAATTCCAGAATAATCTCTACATGTTTCTGGGTATGGAATATGTTCCACTGTGACCTGGAACTCTCTGGTTAAGTTGGAGGCTCAGAGGCCCAGAGGCCCAGGTAAGGCAGTTGCTGAGCCTCTTGATGGCTCAGGATACCAGCAGAGGTTAAGTCTTTCAAAGCTCAACCAGTCATTTCTGAGGTGTTTAGACACCTCAGAAAGAAGAAGATTCAAGTCCAAAGAATGTAACCTTTAGGTCACATTCCCTTTTGTACCTAGGCCCTTGAGGTATGAATTGCCTGAACTTGAAGGTCATATTTGCTACCGTGAACATTTTTTTAATGAGACTGACTCCTCTTCCCAATAGGAGACCATGTCTAGAAGGCAAGTGAGAGACCAGGTAGAGTCATTCCTGGTCTTTGGTCAGGCTCACTCTTCACATCTGAGTCTTCAGGAGTCCTCACTTGGTGAGGAACTCTAGGGCAGTGTGATCATCCTCCCACATCTAGTGGCTGATGTCCCTGTACTGGGCTTCCTCTTTGCTAGATCCCTGTGCTACTTCTCAGATTTACCACAGGGAGCTGAGGTAGTAGCTACCATCCGCATCAGTTGGCAGCACCTTCACCAACATGAACCCATGTGTTGGGCATCTCAGCAGGCATTTGAGGAGTAGACTATAACAGAGGTGATAGGTACAGCCTCTAGGAAGTCAAGGAGCTAAGCAATACAAAGAAACAAATGTGAAAACAAATGTTAAGTGACGCAAAAATCTGTTCCTGAATAGAGTTTTAGAGCGGGCTCTTTGCACTGTTATGCAGCAAGGAAAGGACTTTTCTTTTGTGGGGCCCAATGCATTTTATTACTGGCTATGTTAGATGTGTCCGGTGAGGAAAGGGCAGTGGGCTGAGCAGGTGACAAAATGTCTCTGCCTGTGGAGAGTCTGGAGAAGGAGGGGTCAAGAAGATGGTCCATGGACCCAGTGAATCTCCAAGGAAAGAAGATAGTGCCTGGCCCTCTGACTGAGAGTAAACTCAGGCTCCTATACTGCCACTGCAGTCCAGAACAGATTGGGAAGATATTGCTTGGCCGAGCTATATGAGTCATACATGATTATAGGTCAGAAATACCTTCCTGGAGATGATAGCCAATGATCTTCTGTCTTATATTAGAAAACCATTGATTCCTTCAGCCTCAGTCTGTATTCTTCCTAAAAGGGACTCAATGTATCAGACACCAAAACATTACATTACACTTCCTTCCCCAACAGACCCTCCCATTCCAGAAAGGAACACTGGAAGGACATTTAAGAGATTGTTGGCCTTTTTCTTGATTTTATTTTTGTCTCGAATCTAGCTTAGCCATTGGAGTCAGAATGAAGGCAAGAAGATGTTTCTTCCTCTGCTTGACCAGAGGACCATGTCCAAGGGAACTTGAAAGTGTTTCTCCATCACCACCTTCTCCAGTGAGGCATTCTGGCACTACGCATTTAAGAGCAAGAAGAATCAGGCCAGGCTTCTGCTTCCCACCTCCCACATTTGCATCCCACCCACTAGGACACTTTCCAAGTTTTTTTAGGCCTCCTCAATCCAGGGAGTTTACAGCATCCCCATCCCTACAAAGTGTATATCAGCAGAGCTCCAAAGGCAAGGAAGAAAGGAAGTAAAATGGTCTGATCCAGGAAAATCAATGGTGGTTATAAAATAGGTTGGGGCAGGGTATCTAAAAAGACATGGCGGAGGGAGCTTGTAGTCTCAGATCCTCCCTAAATGATCCTTACTGAGCACTCACTTACCACAGAGCACAGCTTGCGAGACATGAGAGCCAAGGTTCCATCTCCCTGGAGCATGGCACTCTTCCATCTCACATGGGAAAGAAGCAAAGAAAGGCATCATTGGCACCTGCCATAAGCAACTCTATTCCAGCCCAAGCTCTCTAGGCTGGGAAGGGAAAGAGGAAGGGTCAGGGAGAACATGAGCATCAAAGGGGGGGCAGGGGTCAGAGAAACAAGTATCAGCTGCAAGGCATCTCCCAGGATGGTTGGAAATGAAGGTCCTAATTACATTCCTCCATTGGCGATGACCTTGGGTCACCACGCACCAGCAATTATTTACTCTGGCAAAGCGATTAGGGAATTGGGACCAGGCAATGGATATGTGTTGGGATAGAGGCATGTGGGGGGTTCTGAAGATGAGGGGGGCAGTGAGAATGATACTCCCTTTGTACCTGCTTCTTCCTAATTGGGGTCATCACAGCACCAGTTAGGGAACTGGGCGCTGCCTTCTACTTTTCCACTTATCTAGAAGCCCAAAAATGACAACAGAAAGACTGAAAAGGAGAAAGATGGATAAGGGCTAAAGAATAATTTCTCACCAACAGACACAAATCCTGTGTGAATGAAGGAGAAGATGGAAAAGTTTCACAAAGGATGGGAGTAAAGCAATCAGGCCAGCAGAGAAGACAGGGGAGGCTGGAGGCATAAGGTGATATAAATCCTAAGCTAGGACAGAGACTGCGGGCCAGCAGTCCCAGGTGTAGCCCCTGGGCCAGTAGCATCCCCTAGTAACTTGCTGGAATTTCAACCTTTCAGGCCTCACCCCAACAGTTTATTCAGGAACTCTAGGCAGAGGCACAGCAGGGTGTGAGGCAAGAGGCCCCTGGGGGATACCCACTCATGCTCAACTCAAACAGCCAAAACACAGGGAGAAGGGACTCCAGCTTTCTGTCCCAACCTTTGCCCACAGTGAATGTTTGAAGATCACTTTTGAAATTCGGCCTTAGTTCTACTGGTATTCAGCAATGCTGTCCTTGGCCCACAATAGGCAGAGATAATAACTGAGTCTGTGGTTTCTTTGGAAATAGTAGAATCAGGTTTTCACCAATAACTGAACAGACCCTTGTCTCTGCTCTCCAGTGTGGACTACAGATGCTCGCTGGGACGCCCATTGAGCTCCTTCTGTTTGTTATCATCTCACACTACAGGAATGGTAGTATCATTAACACTGTAATTGAAAGTCATAGAGGCAAGGGATCTTAGAATACCTACTACGTGCCAAGCAGTGCCCTAGGTACTCTGCACACATTACCTCACTCAACCATCCTCATGGCAGAAGTAAATGTGCTCTGAGAGGTGAAGCCAGGTGGTTAAGATCACATGATAACTAAGACACATTCCAAAGTTCTTGCTCTTGCCCTTGAATCACTTTGCCTTCTCATTATCCTAGCAATGTTAAAATTGCAAGAAAAATCTCTGCATTGTCTTTGAAGTTAATTTGCAAGCCCTAAACCAAAGTTGCCTCCTCACACATGTAGAAAGAGCTAGGGTTCTATAAGGAACATGCTGGGCTGGCTCACTCAGAAGCCAGCTTGGAAACAAGTCTGAGGGAAAGAAGGTCAAGTGGACCTATGGAAAAGATTTAGTTTGGGTTGGATTGTGCCCCTATTCCAAGCTCATATGGAAGTCCTAATCCGCAGGACCTCAGACTCTCTCTACATCTGGAGATAGTATTTCAAGTGGTAATTAAGTTAACATGAGGTCATTAAGGTGGGCTAAGATGACTGCTATCCTTATGAGAAGAGGAGATGAGGAGACAGGCACACACAGAGGGAAGACAACGGGAAAACATGTGGAGAAGGTGACCGTTCACAAGCCAAGGGGAGAGGCTTCAGGAGAAACCAGCCTTGCCCACATCCTGACCTTGTTCTTCCAGGCTCCCCAACTGCCAGGTCAGTGTTTTAGACACATAGTCGATGGTTCTTTGTACAGCAGCCTGAGCAGAGAAATATGGGCCTCTTGTTGCTCACCAGGGCTGCCCACTATCCACAGCTCCTTCAGTAAAGGCTCAGTACCTCCTTGCCCTGGCTGGACTACAGTGGTGGGCAGACCTCAAGGAGACAATTTGCTCTGAGAGACAGCACGGACTGCCTGCCTGGGCTACCTACTGCCTCTAGCCTCATCTGGCTCTGTCTGCACTTGCACTGCAGGTGCCTGGGCTTCCATAGAGTCATTCTGCTCTCTGATTCCCTCCTCGCAGGTGCAATGCAAGCGTGAAGCCTGAGGAAGAACTACAGAGAAGAGGTAGAATGCCTTCTTACAGAGAATAGGTTTGCCCAGGGGCTATGAGGGGTACTGGCTCTCAGGATGATGCTGGGAGAGCCAGAGGGAGGCAGGTGGCAGCTGTTGTGCTCAAAGCAAAAATGAAGAAACGATGGAAAGGCCAGCCTACACTGAAGTGAGCCAGACTAGATCACACAAACACACATATATACACATACATACACATACATACATGCAAACACACATAAACACATACATGCACACATACACATACACACAAACACACATGTACACATGCACACATACAAACACATGTGCACATACATTTACATGCACATACACATATACACACTCATACACATACCCATACATACATGGACACATACACACAAATAGACATACACATATGCACACACATACAGATATGCATATATACACTTACATATACACATAGCATACATACACTAACATATATACACACATTCACACACAAACACCAAAGGCCTGCATTTATATCTAAAAACAAAAATCCCAATGCATTCACACACAGGCGTGCACACATGCACATCCTGGTGACACACATAAGCCCCATCTGCATGTCTGTTGGGAGCTACAGTATGTTTGCTCGGTGAAAGTCCTCCCCGGAGAATCCCCACTTTGCATTCTCCACACACTCGCTCTTTCTGGGCATCAAAACTGCATCAAGCATGCAGCTGTGAAGCGAGTTAGACAAGCAGAGAAGGCTGCCAGGACAACCCATGTGGTCTAGTGGAGGGGAGGGGGAATGTGGCCCACACAGCCCACAGCCAGTTTTGGGAAGAGAGGTGCCTGCTTCCCAATGGACTGAGATAATGCCTCAGCCCCTCATGTTCACTGCCTCAACACGTCCATCAACCCCTTCCCCATCTCAGGAGACCTCAGAGGAAGGTAGGGGCATGTAAGCCTTCTTGCAGAATGGAGGTGAGGTCTCCCTCCTGTCTCTGTCTAGGATGGGCCTGAGAGAGGGCCTCTAGGAGGGAAGGGGGGGAATGAAACTGCTTGTATTTGTACATTGTGGCAGTGTTTTGGGTCTTGGTTTGCCTCTCTCCCTAAGGCCAAGTAGTTTTTCTAAGCCCCTATCTTAACCAATTTCCTCAGAAGAGGCTGGAGGTGCAGAACTAAGCCACAACAACCAGAGGGGCTAATCAACCAGGTCTGGACAGTGATGGGATTAAAGTCAGTGACAAATTTTATTACAGAGCTCTAACCATGCCCAGATAAGTGTGTGACGAGAAGATAACAACTCAGCTGTGAGCCAGCAGGCCACTGGGGAGCCCTTAACAGACTGAGCCCATGATGGGCCAGGGGGAGGGGAGGCAGGAGGGCCTGTGCATTACCCACCTTTCTCATTGCTGTGACCAAACACCCAAAAACAGCATCTTAAGAAAGGGTTTATTTATTTTGTCTCAAGAGTAAGAAATTTTCTTGGATCTCAGAAGAGAGTCTGGACTTTAGGCTTTTGAACAATGTCGTAATTCTTAAGATTTGGAGGACTTTCCAAACAAACTTTGTAAATGCATTTTGCATTATAAGATGTCCATGAGCTGTGAAGGACCAGAGCTAGAATGTTATGGTGAAAAGTGGTGGTGGGGGGGATGGGGGTGTCAAGTTGAAAAGGGGTGGACTTGTGATATTAATCTCCATTGTCAATCTGACTAGGTTTAGAAGTATCGAGAGGACACACCCTGGATATATCTGTGAGGGCATTTCCAGAGAGGGTTAACTGAAGGGGGAAAACCCATCCTGGATGTGGGTGTCACCATGTCATGGACTGGTGTGCCAGGATGAATAAAAAGGGAAAAGGAGGAAGCCAGTGAGCACCAGGATTTATTTCTCTCTCCCTCCCGTCTTCAGACACAACATGACCAGCTGGCCCACATTCCAACCCCGATGCTATCCCAGCCACAATGGACTGTATTCCCTCAAACCGCAAGCCAAATAAACCCTTTTTTATTTCAGTTGCTTGTGTCAAGTATTTTGTCACAGCAATAAGAACAGTAACTAATATAGCTATGGAGGAGCTGATGGGTCAGTCAAAGGCTGAAGGCAGACAGGACCTTTCTACTTGTACCTAAGGACTACTACCCTTTGCTCTGCTTCCCTGGGAGGCCTTGGGCAAAACGGACCCAAATATTCCTGAAGAGATACCAAAAAGCCCTTTTATTTTATGTCATTCAATGGTACAAAAGGTCACCATTTATAATGCCTTTTTAAGACCTCAACAGTGAGCTCCAGGTTCAGTGAAGAGACCCCATCTTAAAGGAATAAAACAGAGCATAATAAAGCCAGAGACCCAACACCCTCCTCTTGCCTCCTCATGTGTATACATGGGCATGCACACATGTGCCTATACTATACTACATTACACACACACACACACACACACACACACACACGCACACACACTGAATCTAACTTTCAGATCCTCTAAACTTATTCTATGCACATTGGATCTTGTTCTCCATGTCACATAAACATAGGGGATTTGGAGTTTTTCCTCTAGTAACTAAGTGAGTACATCAAAGTAGAGTTGCAAAGGCAATACATGGGGCTTCTGTATATTTAGCCTGCGCCTAGACACCCTTCATATTACATTTTACATCTAAGAAAACAATTATTAAACCAAATTGACACACCATTAATAACTGAACTATAGTCAGACTTGCAAATGTTTTACTGTCTTAGTTACTTCTCTCATTACTGTGACAAAATACCCAACAAGAAGCAACTTTAGAGTAAGAGAGGTTTATCTCTGCTCATAGTTTGAGGAGTCCACATTCATCATGGTGGTGGGGAATTAATGGCAGCAGGCAGGAAGGAGCTCTATGATGGCAGGAGTGAGACAAATTCTAATCCTCTCACATCTCAATAGAACAGAGAGCACAGATGGGACAGGAAGTAAGCTGGGTTATAAACCTTCAAGCCTGCCTTGTCTCAATGATCCACTTCCTGCAGGTAGACCCCACCTTAAAAGATTTTACCACTTCCCAAAACACCACCACTAGCTAGAAGCCAAGCATTCAACACATGGGCCTGTGAGGGACATTTTTCACCCAAACCAGAACCCACTAATGTCCATTTCCTATCTCAGGGTCCAATTGGAGACCCCATAGTGCAGGAAAGTGCCATGTACCTTTTTTTTTCTTTCACATCTATTTCAGGGTCTTTCTTAGTAAGAAAAGTTCATTATAATTTAATGAAAAAGATCTTAAGTCATGTATACTTTATATCTACTTTCCTGGTCTGATCTATAAGATTCTCCCATGATGCAATGAGAACCATCAAGAGCAGCAGAACAATTGGGTGATTTGTGATGCAGTGGTATGACTGTTCCTGAAGGCAGGTTCCAGGGATGAGATAGCAAACATCAAGACACAATGGTGCCTCCCTATGTGGTAGGCTAAATAATGGCCCCCAGAGACATCCAGGTCCAACTACTTAGAAACTGTAATGGTTGCTGTGCTGGATAGCTTTAGTGTCAACTTGACACACCTGGGTTGAGGGAGCCTCAATTAGGTAATTGCCTCTATTGGACTGGCCTGTGGCCATGTCTGAGGAGCATCTTCTTGATGAGTGATGTGGGAGGGCCCAGCCCACTGTGGGTGGTGCCACCCCTGGGCAGGTGGGCTTGTGTTGTATAAGAAAGCAGGCTGAGCAGGGGCCAGGGGAGCAAGCCAGTAAGCAGCATTCCTCCATGGCCTGTGCTCCAGCTCCTGCCTCCAGGTTCCTGCCCTGAGTTCCTACCTTGGGCTCCCTGATGAACTGTGACCCAGGAGATGTAAGCTAAATAAACCCTTTCCTCCCCAAGTTGGTAGTGGTCAGAGTGTTTTGTTACAGCAATGAAGAACAAACTAGGACAGTTGCCTTACATGTTATCTTGTGCTGATGTGATGCAATTAAGGACTTGGTAAAGGGGAGATTACCCTAGATTATCTACATTGATCCTAAATGCAATCACAAGTATCATTGTGAAAGGCAGAGGGCAGTCTTACCACACAGAGGCTTGTTCAAAGCCACCAAGTGTGTGGTAATTTGTTACAGCAGCTAAAGGATGCTAATATACCTTAATGTTTAGGCAGTGAGTATACTCAAAAGCTAACATTCCCAAGTTCATCTGTCTTTAAACTTTATGGCACTGTATGGCCAGAAAATGAAAAAGAGCACCTTTTGACTAATTTTGAGTGAGGATATTCATCAGTTTTCCCAAATTACAAGGCCCTTTAAAATGATTTAGTCCATATTTGGCAATATCTATGAAAATTCAACACATGCAATGACCTAGCAATTTCACTTTTGGGTATATTTCCAGAAGAGCTGTCCATATACACAGTCACCAGAAGACCTGTACAAGGTATCAAGGGCAGTACTGTAAAGCAAACCATTGAAAGGCTCATAACAATAAAATTAGAGTTTGGGTATATATTCACAAAGGCATACAATGCAAGAAGAACAACAATCAACAAATGCATCATGACACTGATCCCTCTCACATGCGTGCAGTGGTACAAGAGCAGAGAGAGAGCAGAGCGTGTGCCGCATGGTGCCCTATGGATGAAGTATAAAGCAAGTGAAGAAAGCCTACGCTGTGGTAAGTCAGGATGTTGCCTGCTCCTGGATGGTCGGGGCTGGGACTTCAGGGTCCAGGAGAGGACATTTCTGAGCAGATGAAGTGTTCTTGCTACAGGTTATATCATGGAGGAGTTGAATATGTAAAAACTCAGCAAGGTGTACACTCAGGATGTATGCACATTCCTGAATGAATATGATAACGCAAAGTTCAGAAGACATCCCTCTGCCAACCCCATCCACTCACAAAGCTGTACGCACTGGAGAGAGCTGGGCTAAATGCCTCGCAGGACAAGCATAGCAAACAAGGCCAGCCTATTACCATAATTACATCTCCCTGAACGTGCAAAGCCCTCATTTTCCCTTCATGTCTGTAATGTTGTGGGAACACGGGATACAATTATAGTCTTGAAATATGCAACTTAGGAGGCATAAACACATACATCTATGCAGGTCTAGGTGAAGTATGTATATTTACACGGCATGACCAAACCAGACAGCCAGTACAACCTCCACCCTGCCTCCCACCACCCAGCCAGGAGGCTTCCTGACCCTTTAGACTGCTATCTATCTGAACAACAATGTGAGCTACTCTGGAGATAAATTCCCCTGAGCAGATGGTTTTCTGGGACAGAGCCCCTAATTAAAAAATTGCACGAAGAGACACAAGGTTAAGATCCTCAGTAGTAGCTGTGGGTGGTGTTTTAAGCAGCAACAGAATTTTTCGTTTGGAGAAAAGATTCCTCGCTCTTCTTCTTATTGGAACTTCAACCTCTTTGTTCACCATCCATCACTGAGGGAGGCCGGAAGCAAACTGAACGGCAGCACATGTGAAATGGAATGATCCTATTTTCTTGGCAGTGCAGAGAATGCTGGGAAAGACCAATGAGCAATAAGCAGGCTAGGGTGGATTTGATTTTGTAGAATTTCTCAGGGTGAAGCACATTAGGGTATTAGGGATGTCTGGGAAAAGAGATGGATGGGGTCCAGTCCCAGGGTTCTGGATATGGCTTATTCTCCTCCAGCATTTTCAAAGCATGTTCCCACTCAGACATTCAGGTCAGAGGGCAGCATGCCAGAAAATTAGGACTTGTTTCAGCCCTAGCTCCAGTGTGCACAGATGAGAAAGCAAATCTGCAGGGAGATGGGAGAGGGACCAGGCAGAAGTGGGGAGGGTCCTCCACAGTTAGCATAGAGCATCCCAAGACCAAATGGAAATAATTTAATTATTTACTGATTTTGGTGATGCTGTTACTACATCTCCCTTCCAGAAATGTGAATAATTGGAGTTGACTAAATTTCAAAAGTATCTGATCTTCAAATTCCTTTTTTAACCAAGAAGTGTACCCATATCCTATGCCTCTGTTTCCCCCTCCCCACAGTCAATAGACACAAGGGCTCACAGTAAAGCCCCCCTTCTAGCTTGAAATAATATACAGGGTCCCAACTCTGTGGAGCATATTGCATTCAGTTAGGCAGAGCAGCAAATATAAAAGGCAGTGTGCATGCAACATTTCTACCTCCTCCTCCTAAAAGTCCTGATGTGAGAATTCCTCAACAGCAACCCATAGCAAGAATACCAATGTCTGTGTATGATGTACACACAACATAAAAAGAACTCAAATCACAAATTCTGAAAATAGCTTCAAAATCAACTGCACGGACACCCTCCCCTAGGGCTCCACGCAACCTACAGAGCTACAGCCTTCCTACAGTTTCCAGTGTCCAACGACTTTAGTTGAGGTTTCACTGGGTGGAAAGCAAATGGAGTCAGGACAGATCAAGGGTCTGAGCTGAAGTGTGGGACTGGGGTCTTCAACACAAGAAAGCTGTGTTTAAATCTAGAATGGTGTGTCACCACAGGCTCTCTCCTCATTCTTTCCCTTTCCTCCAACTCTACCTAAAGTGCTAAGAATTAATCTAACTAATCTCAAGTATTAATAACTGTGAAGACGAACAGAGAGAGACAGAGAGACAAAGCAAGTTAGAGAGGGAGATTAGAATTTAAACATTTCAGAAAAGAGGCTCCACACTAGACTCACCACCAGGGAGTTATCAAACCTCTCCTTGCAAGGCAGAAAAAAAAAAAAAGCAGAAAGATGTTATAGGCCAAAAACACACATAAGTTTTTTTTTTTTAATGAGGCATATCATAACAAATGTCTTCAACAAGATAGATTTAGTGTAAGAAAAAACAGAACGTTAATATTTCGAAATTTTCTTGTTTGTATTTTGGTAAGATTCAACAAGAGGACTTTTGTTTGAGAAAAATAAAAGTAAACAATATCTAGAGCAGAGGTCAGCAAACTTTTCCTTTAAAAGGCCAGAGAGTCAACATTATCAGCTCCTAGGCCACAAGGTCTCTTCTGCAACCAGACTGTCCACAGCAGTAACAATATGTAAACATGTGGACCATATGCAGACATGAGTGGGAGCAGACCTGGCCTTCACTTGTCATTTGGCCTTTCCATCTATCTACAGGGAAGGACCTGAAGTCCAGGTCCTTGTCTTGTCCAGGTGACATGAGTCATCAAAATCATGGCATCACTGAAGCAGCATAAAACACAAAACATAATGCAAAGCCTAGTGTGGTGGTGCACACCTTTAAACCCAGCACTCAGGAGGCAGAGGCAGGCAAATCTCTGTGAGATTGAGGCCAGCCTGGTCTATATATTGAGTTCCAGGTGAGTATACAGGGAGACTCTGTCTCAACCCCCAACCTGAAAAAAACCCACAAAAATAAAAGGTAAAAAAGGTATAATACAAAAAATGGAGTAAACACAAACAAAACTTTCATAGAAATTAGATGACAGAGAAAAAAAAAAAAGACCTGAATTACCAAACCAGGAACCCAATATATGGTAGCTTATGCCTGTAATCCTAGGGAGGGTTAGACAGAAGCACTGTGAGTTGAGGCCAGCCTGGGGATATATAGTGATTTCAAAGCCAGCCTGGGTTACATAGTCTCTCTCTCTCTCTCTCTCTCTCTTTTCTCTCTCTCTCTCTCTCTCTCTCTCTCTCTCTCTCTCTCTCTCTGGAGAAACAATGGCAGTTTAATGGTGATGATATTTATATGACCTTTCTGCATAGAAAATAGGAGACTGAAGATTGAAGGAACATCTTTAAATGCAATGCAAGAGAAATTAAGTCAACCTGCATACGTATCCTGAAACAGTTTTTTCATATCTAGAGAAAGTTCTAGAAATCTTCAGACAAGAGAAAGTGACAAGATCCCTTAGAGAAGGATCAAAATTAGCTTGCCTCAGGCATCTTTGTCCTATAGCCACTGTTCAGGAACCATAGAGTAATTTTTCCCAACTTTCAGGAAAGTACCCAGGCAAGTTTTCACTTACATGTAAGGTCAACAGAATGACACTCTCAGGCTTTTGAGAGCTAAGTTGCCAGTATTTCTTTCATGGGGTAAAAAATGTCTTAATAACAAATGTTGATCTACCAAGAGACAAATCAAAACTAAGAACTAGCAGGTGAGGAGCTGCAATACCCTACATTTAGGAGTCATGATAAGCTGATACAAGTTTCTAAACAGCATGATTTCAATTATAAAAGTAGAAATGTGAAAAACAGTGCTCAAACTGGATGAATAATTACTGAAATTATCACAATGCAAAGCTATTACTATGGGTTCTAAAACCTAGATCACATTACAAGAATTGGAAAGTGAGAAGAGAAGGGCATAAAATCAATATGTAATTCTTAAGTTTGGTGCCAAGGGAGTGTGGGCTTAAATATGCTCTCAAAACCTTAAGGTTAGGGGTTAGAGAGATGATGCAGCAGTTAAGAGCACATACTGCTCTTGTAGGGAAACTGGGTTACGTTCTTAGCACTTATGCTGGGCAGCTAACAACTACCAGTTGCTCCAGTTCAGGGGGATTCAATGCCTATGGCCTCCATGGGCATCTGAACTTGAGTGATGGCACACTGGGCAAAGGCATGTAGTGCTCTTGCAGAGGAACCAGGTTCGGCTCCCAGTACTCATTATCAGGCCACTGGGACTCAAAACCATCTGTAACTCTAGATCCAGGAGAATCTGATGTCTCTAGCCCCCATGGGCACCTGCACTCATGTGCACAGACTCACAAAAACATAATTAAAAATAAAAATAAATCTTTAAAATCTTCAAGGCAGGGGAGGAATTGAATGGGAGAGAAAGGGGGTGGATTTGGTCAAAATGCAGTATAGTATGTATGAAATTCAAAACCAAAAAAATAAATAAATAGAAATCGTAAAGGTAAGTATTTTAACTATTAAATTAAAATAGGTGAACAATTTTCAAATCACTAGAGAGAAAGAAAGCAAAGAATCAATCCGTATAACAAAAATGAACAGAGAACAAAAAGGAAATAGGAAGTTAAGTACATTAGAAAGAAAACTTGACAAACAAAAGAACAAAATATGTACTGTGAGATCCCATAGGGCTGAGGTATCACAGGGTGAAAGGACACTGAAACACGTGAGAAAACGTTCACAACACAAATGGTGAGTGAAACATTAATATACAGTACATCTGAAATCTCAGTGGTGAGACATTAATATGTCATATACCTGAAAACCTTACCTTTGAATATATTTAATGTACCTGCTCGTGGGAAAAAAGACACAAGAATATACCCAATAGTAATAATGATACTTTTGTTGAATTTTTACAAATTTTATACAATATATTTTGATCATATATAGATCCCTTCCCCTATCTGCACCTCTCTTATTGCCCCTACACACTGCCAGAATTCACGTACTATGTCATACACATTATTGAGTCATGTTTGTGTATCCTCAAATACTCTTCAAATGCTCTTCGGTGTGGCTCCATCCAATGGAACCTGGCATACACCCTTAAAGAAAACCAAATCTCCCTCTCCTAGTAGCTGTCAGTTACCAAAAGTCCCTCAGCTAAGGTTGGGGTTCTTATCCTCTTCTCCGCTTCTATGATGAGATTTTATTTAACTTGAATTTATACTGGCCTTGTGCATGCTGCTACCATTGCTGTGAGTTCATATGAGTAACTTCCCACTTATCTGGAAAATTCTGTTTCCTTGTGGTCATCCACCACTTCTGGCTCTTACAGTCTTCTGCCTCCTCTTCCATAATGGTCCCTGAACCTTGGGTGGCAGAGGTTTGATATAGGTGTCCTATTCGGGGATAAGACTCTGCAGTCTTTTATTCCCTGCACTTTGACCAGTGGTGGCTTTCTGTGATAATCACCATATGTCACATGAGGAAGCTTCTCTGGTAAGAGTTGAGAGATGCATTAATCTTTCTGCCTCCCCACTCCCATTCCATTATGTTCCCTGAGCCTTAAGTGTAGAGGGTGTATTTTAGATGTGTCACTAAGGGCTAGGCACCTCACAGACACTTATTCAGTGCATTTGACCAGTTGTGGAACTCTGCAATAGTCTCCATCTGTTGCAAAAACTTTCTTTGATGAGCAGTGAGAAGTATACTTGTATCTAAAGATTTGGAGCTAGGATCTACAATGACATATATAGCTTATTTTTCTGAGTCTGTGTTACGTCACTTAGTATAACATTGTCTAGTTTCATTCATTTATCTGAAATTTTCATTATTTTTCTTTCAATAACAATATTTTTAATGTGGTAGGATTGCAGGTTATTTTATTGTTTCGTTTTAGCTTTTAAAATACTTATTTTTAAATGGTGGTGGTACACGCCTTTAATCCCAGCACTCAGGAGGTAGAGGCAGATGGATCTCTGTGAGTTCAAAGCCAGCCTGGTCTACATAGTGAGATCAAGGCCAGCTGTGGGGCTACAGGGAGACCCTGTCTTCAAAACACACAAAAAAAATACTTATTCATATGTGTATGTGTCTGTGTGAATGTGTGTGTGTGTGTGCCTATGCACACACAGGTGCACATGCCTGTATACACATAGAGTCCAGAAGAGGTTGTCAGATCCCTCAGAGCTGAAAATTCAGGCATTTACAGCATGCCTGGCTTGTTTCATGGGTTTTTTTAAACTACTGGGTCATCTCTTTGGCCCCTCAGGTTATTTTGTTCTGAGGTTTATATTTTCTATATTTTCCACAAACAATATATATTGTTATAATTATTTTCAAAAGCAGTCAACATCATAAAAACCTTTTTTAAACAACAAAGAAATTTATCTGATTATTCTTTCATGGTAGTAAAGAAGGGATGTAAAAGATTTGGATGACAGTACAGTCCATAGTTCAGTTGACATAGTCAGTAGACCCTACTAGATTAGAACTTGGGTCTTTCCATCATTTGCTACTTCTAGCAAACTCCTAGTCCTCAAGGTTCTCAAAACATAGGAAGAATCATCATAAATCCTTGATTTACGCTTTGTGAAATGTGCTTTATCTATCAACAACCCAGAGATGTAGGTATTACCAATCCCACCTGAAATTGAGGTCAGAGAAGATAAGAGACTTACTTTAGGGCACACAGCTAAAAAAGAAAACTGCCAAGATTTGACCCCAGTCATCCTGTACTCAGCC
This sequence comes from Nannospalax galili, assembly GCF_000622305.1. Taxonomy (NCBI): domain Eukaryota; kingdom Metazoa; phylum Chordata; class Mammalia; order Rodentia; family Spalacidae; genus Nannospalax; species Nannospalax galili. Next base: position 340,994 of record NW_008354790.1, on the reverse strand, counting down.
CATGCATGACCTCTTCCTTCTTGAAGTAAGGGAAAATGTGCCTGGATCTCACTGCTGCAAGGTTTTAACTGATCATTCCTTACCCTGGATTACAGGGACACCACCAGTGAAGACTGCTTACTATTTCAGCTAGACCATAATACAAGGGCCTCACATGCATGAGGCCCAAGTTTTCATCCTCGCTACTACCCCTCTTCCCCCAAATACAAACTCCCGAGAATCTCTCACAAAGGCCCTGAAAGCCACATGGCATGAGTACTTCCTTCTCATCTGGCTTCAGTGGGCAAAACCAAACTAAAAGCCATGGCAATTGCCTCCACTCCACTTCTTTATTTTGTACCTGAGCAGAGTAGAAGTCCATCAGCCTACTCCGTATATGTCAGAGTCCTGAACATTTCTTCCCATAGACATAGAACCAGCAAAAATCGTGTGCTGGCTGTCATCAAAATGAACAAAATCCCTGTATTTGCCTAAAAGGCAAGGGATGGGGTGGGGAGCTTACCTCTGAATTGCAATGTTACTAGGACACAGTTTGCTGTAATAATACCAATTAACATTTCTCCCCACTTAATAGTTTCTAGTACAGGATAAAAATAGCTATCCACGTAGTGCAGAGATGCAAACTATAACAATGGGAATATGCTCTGAAAGAGCTGGCTCTGCCTTACCTGGCAAAGATGATGAGGGAAGCAGGAACATTATAGGAGATTTAGGAGTGACGTGGAACCTTCTAGAAATTAAGAGCCTTTCATCATTATGCTCTTCTTCTGATCTGAGCTGCCAAATGCTCCAATGGACAGTTTATGAAGCATAGTGAAATGACACTGGGCTCGGGGTAGGAGGATTTGACTGTGAGCACCCAGGCTGGCACTGGCCAGTTCTGTGTGGTGGCTTGAGTCAGGTAGTATCTCTCAGCTGGACTCCTTATCTGCAAGATCAATGAGCCCCATGGGGGTCCAAATGAGACCCATCACCGGGGAGTATGCAGTCACACACAGAAGGGCTTTATCAACTCATAACCTGTCACTCCAGTGTACACGTAGGTCCCTGGGGATCTGGTGGCAGGAATGCTCCATTTTGCCATTGTGAAACAAACACGACTTTTGTTTTGATGGTCCAAGTAAACGTGACTTTGAGTGAGTCCTACCCTCAGAAAGATGTGTGGGAATCTCACCAACACAGGCTTTCCAGGGTCAAGGTCAGCAGATATCACTCCTGACCCTGACCAGAACACATGCTTGGCAAACTACCTTACATGTGGGTCTTTAGGGATTTTCTCAGATGGAAATGGTTCTTCTCGAGGAAAGAAAGGTCACCAAAGCCCCTTTCCCTTCTAGTTTGCTATTCAGCTAAGAGAAAGGATGGTTGCTCACTCACACTCAGGTTCCTCTGATGCCTACCTTCTCTTTGACAGGGATCATTGAGAGCTGAGCCAGCCCCAGGAGCCCCAGTGCCACTTCCCATGGGAATGTAATGTGAAGCATTAGAATGGTCCCTCTTTATTCACTCACCTGCATATGTTCCCCCCTTCTCATCTCCCAGTCTACCTACACAGGACACCACAAAGGCCCTTATACACCTGTGGTCTGCTTGAGTCAGGTAGCCTGTCAGCTGGATTCCTCACCGAGACTCATGGTCCCTAATCACAGGGAATGCCACTTAAATGCATTTCATGACAGCATCTAGGCTACCTACAAGGTAGGTGTGTTAGGGTAGGGCACAGGGTTCCCTGAGCTCTGTGAGGTGTCAGGGACTCATGGAAGACAAAGAGAGTCTTGAAAAACCTTCCACCTCCTACCTGCCCCCTCAGCCTAAAATGACTTTCATTAGTTCTATGTTTGGCTTCCAGGTAAGATGTTACATGAAGCAAAACTCTCTCTCTAAAAAGCTTCACAATCTTTGTTCTTGAGGTTTTTCAGAATCAGGACCTAGGTCAAGGGAAAGAGCACCTTGGTCTCTGGCTAAAGCAAAGTCATCCAAGTGCCCCTCATGTTTTCTTAATGAAAAAATGTAGTCCAACTATAACACCACCCACAGCTTCTCTGGGCACATGACCACCTGAGTACAAGAAATTTCTAGTTCATAGGCATCCTTCTACCTCTGGCATGCACTGTGTTCCCAGTGTCAGGGAGAACAGGAATGTCAGCTCAGGCCAGAGGAACCCAAATGAGTAAACCATTATCAAGAACTTGTAAGAGGATCCAGGGGGGTGTAGTGGGGGAAAAAACCACAGACAGACCCAGAGGACAGAGCTCCTTCCTGTGGCACTTGAGGAGGGGGCCTGGAAGATTCCCCCAGAAACCCCTCTGCTGCTTGGAAAAAACACAGATTTAGAAAAGAGAAGGCTAAAGAAATAAATGCTACCTTGGAGCCAGAGAGCATTGCTTCAAAGGGGTTAGAAAAAACCTGGATAACAACAAGTGACCATAACAGGTATCCTCAGGGGTCTGACCTCAACATGAGAAGCATCAGGAGGCCAACACACTGAGATCACTCAGCCCAGCTTCTCCCCATCAGAGAGGGAGCAGCTAGCAGCCATGCAACAGCTAGGCAGGGAAGAGTCATCTGTCATTGCTTGGCTACAAAAGGTTTTAGGGCAAGCAAGATGCAAGAGAGGGGACCAGCTTCAGTCAAAGGGATGCTAATTCTTAAGGAGAAGGAATGCCTAACATTTCTGAGAAGCTTCAAGTCTTAGGCAGGCATGATGGACAACTCCTTTGCCTAGCCTTAGGCCAAGGGAGTGTGATGGGAACCAGCATGGACTCTGTCCCAGACCCTGTATTCAAATCCTGCGACCATTGTTGTACCTATGTGACTTGGATTTGCTATTTAACCTCTCTGGACCTCAGTGTCCTCAAGAGTCTGAGACAATAATCATAACATATGCAAATCACCCAGAGAAGCATATACACTTAGTAAATATACAATACATGTTGACCACAGAAGTCAGATAAATTCCCTTCAGGGCTTTGTTGGGTTCAGCCCTGCTAATTAAAGCTGGGAGTGGGTAGGTGAACTTGCTAGCATAGCAGGGGAGATGTGAACAGCGCACTGTAGATACAATTGCCTATTCAGAAGTTTTGGGATTTTCTAGGTTATCACGCTATCTAGGTTATCTCCTGTCTGGGATGCTTCTTAACCTCTTAGGAAAACACTCACTATCCTCACCTTTTATCTGGCTTTAAAATCCTTAGCATCTCCCTAAACAGCCCAGTCAGATAAGCCAGCCATTGCTTCCTTCACACATGGAAAAGTTGCAAGACAGCCTGAAAAGCTATTGGTGGAGAAGAGCTGGTAAGCTCCTGATTCATCAAAGAATCAAATGTGGTAAGAGGCTCCAGCCCACCTTGGTGGCGTTATCACACAGCTCTGCAGGGAGGCTGGTCTTGGAGTAAGAAAGGTGGAAAAGGGCATGCAGCTCCAATGCAGAGGGCGTGGAGTTTGCATTATTCTTCCATAACTGAATCAGTCACACTCTCTTATAGCCAATATGACCTGCAATGCAAAAGCTTGAGGTTCTTCCTGAGGCCAAGGCCAGAGATTTTTTCTCTCTCCCACTGGGAACATGTGAACAAGCTTGGCCTTGTAGCTGCCCCGTTTCAAAGAACTCGGCTCCTGGATCCTAGACTCCTAAACCTGAATCAGCCACACTCATCACAGACTTCCTGGGAGGTATGGTTCTCAAATGTGTGTTCTGGTCTTCAAGTCACAATGGGGAAATTAACACAGAGAGCGGGCAAAGTTACTACTCAAGGTCAGAAAGTTTAAGGAACTCAGGGACCCACACTCACAGCCTAGTTCCACAAGGGCCTTTGAGAACATCCTCATAGGTGGAACAAGAGAAAGTTGTTTTGTGTTTTCTAACACTTAATGACCACGTCATTCTGGGCAGTGGTATCCGGTAGTGACACATACCATTCCTGAGTCACACAGCTATGGCTATGGGATCCTTAGCTCACCTTGGAATGCCAAGATGCTCCAAATCTGTCAGACCTCAGGAAACACCTGCTCCCTCTAACATCACACGGCTCTCATACACTCATGCATACACATGCACACACAGCTGGTTGGTAACTTGGGTATACCTGGGTATACCTGAGTCCACTCCTGATCAATCCTTGTATTGCTGATTTGGAAGAACCTCTCTTGCTCCTTAATTCTCGGAAAAAGTGGTACAAACCTTGGTCACCTCATTTCAACTGGGCCTAAGATGGCTCTGAAGTAATTATGCCAGAGCCAGAAAAAGCTTTACGTTCCATCTGCCAAGGCTTTAAATCACACACACACACACACACACACACACACACACACACACACACACACAGAGAGAGAGAGTTGAAAACTTGAAATGCTATTTCTATTTCAAAGACATTGCTGGTGTTTCCACACATACCTCCTGTACTTCATGTAAACCATTTTTCCTAATAGTGCTAAAACTGGGCATGATAATATAATCCCAGTGAACACCGAAGGGAAAATTTCTCAGACTTTGACAACCAAAACATCCAGGTCAAATGGGACAGTCTGGTGTGCTGGTGAAAGGTGGCAGAGGTGACTGAAAGCACCAGCGATGCTTGTAATGCACTTACAGGACCAGAGCACTGTGACTTCTGCACTTCTTGCTGCAGAAGTGGGAAAAGCAAAAGGAGATGAGAGAAAAAGTAGAGGAGGGCTGAGAATAAGTCACTAAAAATTGCAAGCAGGTCCCCTCAGCTTTTCCAGGAACAACCCCCCCCACCCCTGTCATGCGTACACTGTATTTATGCACACACTCACACATTTGAGGAGAAAAGGAATTACATAATATGTCAGCTGCTCATTTTCCTAAGGCTGACTGAAATGGAGTAGTCTCCATCCTGTAAGTACAGAAACCCATGGCAAGAGTCCAGAGACTTTAACCAGCACTGAGAGAAGAGACCCCTTCCCTGAAGGACATATAGGCCCTGGGATGCCCAGAGCACTGCTTAGAGGCCTATCCAAGCTGTCACTGCTAAATTCTTCCTCTGTGAGCGTCAAATTCCTCATGTGTTCCAAATTTGACCTACAAAGAGGTGAATATTTAATGTGAAGATCAAATTGAACTCCAAAATGAGAGAGAGAGAGAGAGAGAGAGAGAGAGAGAGAGAGAGGAGACTTTAGGGGTCACAAAGGAAAGGTGATACAAGGGTATGGGTCTTGACGTTTATTCACAAACAAGTACACGACCACCCTGGACATAAAGTTTCTTCCTCGGTAGAACTGGGATGAGCTCACACACCTTACAGCCTGCTGGAGAAAGTCCCTAAGCTGTGCATGTACAAGGTGTTGGTGGCACAAGGCCCCACAGAGCTTGACGAGTAAATAACCACAGTCGGTGGAGACTCCCTTTGAGGGTGGGGACATCCCTAGCTGCTTGATGCTTTTGTTTTCTTGTTTTCCATCTCCTCTCTTCCTTTCTCTAGCCCTGACTGATTAAAAGTGCTTTCTGTATTTGTAGTAGAACCAGTTTCGGCTATGAGTTTACCTGGTGGCTTGAAATTAGTCCTTACTCCTGTAATTGAAGACAAACCTCCCACAACTTGTCAGGAGCACTTACTCTTCCCAAAACAGAGCTCAGCACCAAAGTTTGCAAAGCCAGGCAGAGAATGTGCCCTTCCGACAAGAAAGTGGCCCCCAGCCTTTGTTCCAATACACTTCTATAGGTTCTCGATGCATTAATATTTCTAATTTACTCTATCTTCAAATCTCCAAGAACTCAAAAGTCATCCCCCACCCCTTATTTGGTGATCTCACAACACACAAGACACATCTTGCTAAATAATAAATGATAATACAAGATGGTGTCAGTGCCGGGAAATTGGAGGGAGAAAATGAAAAGAACACCAACACGAGTCTGGGCACACAGTTTCCCTTGACAGTAAATGACCAAGGTCAGTGGAGATTCCCTTTGAGGGTGGGGACTCTATCTGCAGTTGTCCCACCCAAACTTGCATGCTGACACTTTCTGCCCTAGATCTTCCCACAGAGTTTGAGTAGGTGCTCCACCTGCAGAGCCCCCCAACGCATATGAATTCAGACAGTGGGGAGCTTTCCAGAAGCTTTTCATGCTGAAAGCACTCCTGAAGTCAAGAGAAAGCAATGAATCCTACATACAATGAAACCCCCAAACAAGTCAATGAAACTGAGAGGCTGACGGAGGGGCCCTCTAATTCAGTACCCAAGATGCCTCCATCAAAAGCCAATATGTTTTGACCAGGGCAGTTATGTGGCTCAGGGGCTTGGGGTCGGCCATCACCCATCTAGCTTGGATCAGAAGACCTCAAGTACCCTAGCTAAGAATCACAGAGCAGTTTTACGGGATTTTTGGTCTTTATTAAAGCTTCTATTGGCTCTACCTGATCCCCAATCGCATCCTCTGAGATTTCTGGCCTCATGTCTCTCCACAGCAATTTTGCAGGCATTTTATAGGAACCACCACTGTGAGAGGAAGAACTGTGGTCCCACCCCTCCACCGCCGGATGTGCATGTCCTAATCTATAGAAGCTGTTATGTCACCTAACATGACAAAAGGGACCTTAAAGATGATGCAGTTAAAACCTTGAAATGGGGAGAATAACAGCCTTGATAATCCAGATGGGCCCATATAGATTACACCAGAACTTCAAAACAGAGACCCTTCCTGACTATAGTCAGATGCAGTCGTGATGATGGAAGAAGGTCAGATAGACACCAGGCTGCTGGTTCTGGAGATGGAGCAAGAGGGCCCAGGCCAAGTAACAGGATGGCCTCTAAAAGCTGGAAAGGACCAGAAGACAAATTCTCCTCAAGAACCTCTAGAAAGGAATGAAAACTTGTTAGGACCTTGTTAGCCCAGTGAGACCTGTGTCATGATCCCATCTCCAGACAGTAAGACTAACTTTTTTGTTAATTCAGTATGCACCTGGTAATATGTTTTAACAACAGTAGGAAGTAATACACTACTGGTCAACCTTTTCTTTGTCCCTTGAATTCTATGAAAGTGTCACTGGCTGAGTTTTCCCAACAGAAAAGCTGTTCTACCTCTCCTGGAACTCCTGGATGACCTTGGCCTAGGCTCTTCTTCTGCTCCTGCCACGGGAGCGGATACCCTAATTCCTTAAAGAGACCACCAACTCTTGTTACTAATTCCTGGGTCTCTTTGAGATCCAAACTCATTTGTCAAAATAACCATCCACAGATGCCTGGGTACAGGGGAGGGGACAAAGGAAGAAAGAACAGAGATCTCACAGTCCTATCTCCATCCAGCCCTCCTCGACCAAATGACCACACACCACCAAGAACAAAGCAGGAAGCAGTCATCTCTCACCTTGGCCAGCATGCTCCCTCCGCGATTGCTTGTTTGCTTATTTATGTTTTAGATTCTTAAATATACTGAGCGGGCCTTTTTAAACTACAAGACAGGGGACATGGCTGCAGCATTTCAAGCACTATTTGATCAAACAAAAACCAAAGCCATGTTTCTGATAATGAATTTCTTACCACTTGTATTCGGCAGACAACAGGAGAGTTTGCTTCCACACCATTCCATTACCTTCCAGAAACCAAGAAGTCTGAGGCAACCTGGTATTTCTTCCCCATCAAATTCACTTCACTTTCCTACATACTTGCTTTTTAACAAAATTTTTCCATATTTTCATTTATTTTTCTTGGAATAGAGAAAAAATCCAGGTCTTTCCTTGCTCAAAATATTTTCCTTACTGGCTCTTGCTTGTTTGTTTCTCTGTTTATTCTGGTCAGTTGTACAAGAGCATGAATTGCCTGTCTCTGCTGGGTCCTGCACATCATTCCTTCTCACTTTATGATCTATTTAACATCTATGTCTTCTCACCTGAGTTTCAGGCTGGCCCTTTAAATTGCCAAGATCAGATGGAGGCTGTGAGCAGAAAAGCAAGTGTTTGGAACAGGGAACCCTAGGGGATGGCAGGACAGAGGAGAGAATTGTCTAAGGAAGAAGGAAACTGACAGTGTTGCTCACAGTAAGAGCTGGGGCAGAACATGCTGTATGTTCACCTCCCCTCCCCCAGTTGACTACCTCCCAAGCTGGCCAGGGTCCCTGGAACCCAGTTCTGGGCTGTCAGCAGAGATAAATTTAGCACCAATGATCTCATCTTGCAGAACAGCCCCGGGGCCTCAGAGTGCACAGGGAAACATCACTTGGACAAGCTGGGAAGTAGCAGACCTTGCTAGCCCTGTAACTTAGGTGGCAGGCAAAGGGCTCTTCCCTCTGCTCTCCACAGAGAAGCAGTAAGCTGAAGAGGAGCAGTGGCCAGACTGTGGCCAGCAGGTGGCAGACTGAAGGTCCTCTAGACCCAGGCACTTCTGAAGTCTCCAGGCAAGTCCACAGATAGCAACACTCTGAGCTCTAGATGAGCAGCAAGCAGTGCCAAGCATTCCCACCATGGAGTTATGGCTGATATCCCAGCACATCTCCCCTCTGCCCCATCAGGACATGAAGCTACAGAGTATTTTTAGATGTGACAGCGGGCAGAAAGCAGAGGAGGCTGGAGCCCATTCCGTCTGTCTCCTGCGAACAAGACCAAAGCCCAACAAAGGGGTGATCGCCCTTGTCCTCTACAGTGAGTCAGTAGCAGAAAGAATGACAGCCTGTCACAAGTGCAAATCCCTCCCTCTTCGTGGCTCTGCACTGGGGTTCTGGCTTTCCCTGCAGGTGACTTTTGCTGATCATTTCCTCTGAGATTTTTTTAGTGTGTTTCGAGGTTAATGCCCCCTACCCCAGTGCTCCTGGAGTGAATCAATCACAAAGGCTCCAATGTTGCCCAAAAGCTGTTATAGGGAGCAGTGCCACGAAGGTCCTTCAGCTGGGGTGAGGTTCCTTGACTCCTATAACCAAGGGATGGCACCTCCAAACCTTTCTGATGGAGGATAGCATGAGATAACCCAGGAGAATGGACTTGACACTTGGAAAAAGAAACAGATTTCTAAAATGTCAAAATAAACAGATACTTCCAGAAGGTAGGACCCACTCAAAAGAGCAGTCCATATAATGCAATTAAAGGTGATGGACAGTGATGGGGAATAAATGTTGTCACATAAGAAAGGCCAGGCTTATGACCAAGTACACCAGGGTCACCCCCATGTCAGTTGCAGTCACATTAGAGGAAATCAGCTTCCAAGAACAAGGGCCTCAGGTGTGATCAATTCTGTCCTAAGAAGCACCCAGGGCACATAATGAGTGGCTGTCAGAGAAGTCAAACCACATTGAGAATTTGGGGTGACCACCAAATTATAATCTCTTCTGCCAAACACAGAATAAGCATTGTTGAGGCTAAAAGGAGGCAGGTCCCATGGGCAGCAGAGCAGGACTGACAACATCTATTCAGGTAAAGATTTCAGACAAAGATGCAAAGAAAAGTGGCAAGATATAGGGTGAGGATAAACACCTAGAATCAGCCATTTCAGCCAGTGGCAGGGCCCAGAGGGTAGAAGCAGGGTCAGGCCTGGGACCAAAGACTCTGTGAAGGAGTCAGAACTACAGAACTGGGCCAAGGACACACCACCAGGGACATGGGGGCTATGAGGGAAGAAACAAAATTAGTTTGGATTGTGTAATGTTTATTCTAAAGAAGAAAAATGAGATTTTTTTTTTTCCTGTTCTCTTAATTAAAAGTTAGCTCATAAGTTTAGGAGCTTGTTTCCAGGCTATGGAAGGTGTCTCAGTTTGGCATGTCCTGCCTGTCTCTTCCTCCCAGATCATTAACCCCTGGCACAGTACCTCCTTGCACACAGTCTCATCAAGGGGCCCAAGGTGGCTTAGCTATGTCCCCTCTTCCTCCCTGGGCTCCCTGTAGCCCTTCCAAAGAGTGCTTGAGAATGAATACACACTCATACATGCGTTTGAACATACACACACACACACACACACACACACACACACACACACACATATCCCAATCCTACCAGGGCTGGTTAGGACATCTATTTGGAGCATCTGATTATCCCCTGGAGATGCCTAACCCCTGGGAACTTCATATACTCTGTTGTCCTACCTTGTGTAGATTCACGTGGCTGTTTATATCCATAGAGCTTAAAGCCATTCCTTAGAAGTATAGCAAATAAAGAAAGTCATAGGGATGGGCTCCTTGCCATCTTCTTCATCACTTTTTTTTCCTCATGGTATATCAAAAAATACTGTACAGGGGCAGGGGAGACGGCTCAGTGGATAAGCGCTCTTGTTGTGCAAGCATGAGGACCTGAGTTCAAATACCCAGCACGACATGGTGGCCATGAGCACCTGTAACCCCAAGAAGACCACTGGGGCTCACTTGCAGGTCAGCCTAGCCAAAAAAAAATGATGAGCTGCAGGTTCAGTTAAAGACCCTGTCTCAAGGGAATAAGGTGGAAAGCGACACCTGACATCCTTAGGCCTCCAGTAGACATGCACCGCCTCCACCCACACACTAAATAAGCAAATGAACGAATGAATGACACTCTACAGCTTTCTCATACTCAAGGGGTATGCTGCAGGCATGCATGTGATCAATTTGTCTCAAATCAGAAGTGCAGCCAGAAACAAAGTTAAGATTTCCCGGCTGTCAGTTCCAGCATTTTCCACAACACCCAGGTCTGACTAGGAATAGTCCAGAGGTATGGCAAGGCCCCAGATGCAGACCCAGACAGACACTTGGGCATGAAAACTGCGAGCAGGCCTTGGAACCAGGCACAGCAGTTAATGGGGTGACATTCAATGATGCCCCTGCCTCTTCTTTACCTTCCTTGGGCTTGAGAAGATGGTTGCCATGACCACCTAAGTACTGTATTGTTTTCCTATTTTGAGCTTTTCTCTTTTCTTTTCTTTTTTTTGAAAAAAAAAAAAACAAACAAACAAGGTTTGTTGTAGCCCAGATGGGCCTAGAACTCCAGATCCTCCTTGCTTCCACTTCCCAAGTGCTGGAATTAAAGGGATGTGCTATGTATGTGCTACCAGGCTCTGTTTATACGGTGCTTGGGATCAAAACCAAGGCTTCCTGCATGCTATACAAGAATTCCACCGACTGAACTTCATCCCCAGCCCATTTTTCAATTTTTAAATTGCTCTTCTGAGCAGCTAACAGTTCATGTGTGGGCATACCCACATGCCCTTGGACTTTCAGAGAGAACTGAGAACAAAGACAGGGAACCCCCTAAAGAACAACAGAGAGAAATATATTTCATTCCAACTTCCTGCACAGAAACTACCCAAGAGCCATGGGCCTCTGTCCCTGTGTCCCCACCCCCACCCTCACTAACCCAACTACTTCCTTCCACCTCAGCCTCTAGACAGAGAAAGAGTTCATTCAAAATCGAAGGTCAGAAGGGAGCAAAGGTCCCCTACTCCCATCACCAGACCCAAGACACTAAAAAAAATCAAATTTAAAGCAGAAAGATTAAATTATCACTAAGCTAATTATGGGAATCACACTTAGACTGGCTGCTGGGAAGCAAGGTCAGCAAGCAAGAGGCATGAAAATTAAAGGCAGATGCAGGAAGCACTTTTAAAAGCAACTGGGAGACCCATTACCCCTCCCCCGAACACGGAGGAAGAAGAGACCACTCACTCTGATGCTAGAGACACTCCCTGTCCATCTGGGCAATCATCAGAGCATTTGACAGCTAAATAGCTGCACTCTGTCATCGTCTCTAGGCCAAAGTGGGCAAGTCAGAGGTAAACTGATTACATGGTATGCTGCTAATTTCTCAGAATACAGAAGGGAAGTGGGGGCCCCAGGCTCAAGTTGCAGAGAGAAGATCTGTGCATGCCATGTCTGTGCTGAGTGACTGTAGGTTTGTATGAGTCAGGTCCATGTGCATGTTTATGACAATGAACAAGAAGGAGCAAGTTTGCGCCATGATGCATGGGTAAGCCTCTACTTGTCAACCTGAAAATGTAAGAGCTTGGAAAGAATCAGAGGGTCTTCCCAAGATAATTGCAATAGGTGGCTCCTTGAGAACCTATGCTCATTGCCAAGGCCTTTACAGTTGCTGCTGTTAGCTCCCGCTATTAGCCTTGAGTGCATGTATCCTGTGGTCCAATGATGACAGCTCGGGTGCTTCCTCGTACATCATCAACACCATGAAAATTTATGACCCATTGGACCAAAGTTTGACAGTCTAACAAAGGAGCTTAAGACCTAAAAATTTCCATGCTTCTTGATCTACAGGCTGGCTTCCTCCACTCAAGGTTCAAACTCCACATGATTCTTGGGTTCCAAGAGCTGATCTTGAGTGACAGTCAGCTTTTGGTTCCTGTTTCAAGGGAGGGAACAGCATGGACAATGTCCTGCCAGTATCCAAAGTGAATTTATGGAATTCATGGTCAGCAAAGTGGGTTCAGAGGGAAGGTGGGAGAATCTTTGCAAGTTAAATTACTTAGGAAAAATTAATTTGAGAGACTCTATTTAATTTTAGGTAGAATAAATGATTCAATAAATTTGGATAATTTAGTTATCCGAAAGACATCTGCTGAGTGCAATCTAATCATTACATTTTAGTAGCAAAAAGCCCTTGCTCTCAAGGAAAACTAAATTTGGGGAGATGCAAACATCCAGAGCCTGACTAATGGAAGAAAATGAACAATTTTGCTGCAGTTTCAGGAGGGAAAAAAGTAAATCAAAAGAAAACAAGCTGTGAGGAATCAGTTTAATAAAAATATCTCCAACATGGTATCTGGGGTTGGTGACATAAACTAGCCATGTCCTACTCTTCCAAAAAGTTTTTATCTAGTATAAGCAAGAAGCAACCATGAATTCTTTGACTCCAGAAATGTCTGGCACATCACGAAAGATCAATGAGATATTCCTAGTCTGAAGGTCGATGCTCATGATAATGACCCTTATAGCAAACTCTATTGAAAAATGATTGACAAAATGTTCTCTATCCTCCCCCTCCCCCAACATACACGGCAGGTTCCCATGGCAGAGTTAATCTCGCTCCTCACTCACTTTGGCTTGGTCAATGAACTGGAGGAGGAACACACACAAGCCCTCCAAGCAGGCGTGTTAGCAGCCACATGTGGTTTGGTGCCTCGCTCTTCTCTCTGCCAGGAGACTGGCAAACCTCTGTCCTCAACAATGAGGATCAAAGCCTCTGCCAATGCAGGGCACACATGAATGTGAGTTGGAAATAACCTTTGTTATTGTAAGTCACTTACATTTGGAGGTCATCTGTTACCTTGACATAACTTGGTCTAAGCTAGCTGATGTAGCCATACATACCCACACAAACAGGCACTGGAAGACAGTAACCACCTACATCTTCAAATACATTTTTCAACCTGTGTTGATTCTTACATTCTCAGGCAATCTGGTAGTCTTCTGTTCTCGCCGTTCACACTGTTCTCTCTGTCCCTATATTGATGCAGAATTTAGCAGACACAGAATCTGCTTAGTGTACGACAGCCCAGAACTTCTAGACTCAAGCAATCTTCTTGCCACAGCTTCCCAAGTAGCTGGGGTAACAGGTACCTGTCACTACTTCCAGCTTCAAGTACATATTTTATTTAGTCATTTTTATCTTCTGGGCAGTAATTATAAAGGGCATCTGCACTCTAAGTGGGAAAAGGTTTAGAACATCATGAAAGAATAATCAGCTGTAGATATGCTCTATTTTCCAGGTGAAGAAAATAAACACATTTCTTTTCATTTATTTTACTTTGCTAGGTAACACATTCCTTTTAGAAAAAAAAGAAATCTCAGCTACAAAAGCTGATGCTTATTGCCTATAATTTCTAGGTAATCAAGATGTGACTAAATAAAAACTTGAATTAATAACATGGGTTCATGTTAATTCTAGAAATGGATTATTCACTTTATAAAAAGTGTTCACTGGCTTCCTTCATTAGGCAAAAAAGCCCAAAGCCTAGCTGAAGCAGAGAAGCAATGTCAGTATTACCAACATCCTTTCCACCATGGGTCTGTCCATACCATGTGAACTCCAGTGTCCCAGAAGGTAAACCAGCTCCACTTAGTTAGGCACTTAAGGCCATTAATATACAAGTTCAGGTCCACGGGACCTAAACCCATCTTGCTCTATTAAATCTCACTGGATCTAAAAAAATAAAAAGACCCATCTTCTAAGTGAGATTTTAAAAGATCCAGAACAAATTTGATCATAAACACTAAATAAAATATTCTGGGCTGGGCATACAGCTCAATGGTAGAGAGATTGTCAAGCATGTACAAGGTCCTGGGTTTAACCCCCAGCTTTGAAAATAAAATAATACATATGTACATATATATGTGTAAATTATGCATCTACATATGCGGCTAACCTGAAGCATTTCAAGTATGATTATGATCACATACAACTTTTCCAAAGCCTTTTTACCCATCAAGAGAAACACCTGTACTACAGGAATCCTGTTTCTGATAGAAAAGCATGAGTAAATTTCATGCTCTGTGTATAACTGAATTATCACAGAAGAAAGTGCTGATGAGTTACTAGAAAGACCAAGTTAAAGAAGTTATTAACTTGTAAATCTTTAGAAATAGATCAATGATGTCTAACCATCCTGTGTTGTCAAAAGCCACAACATGGATAAGATCCCAGGTGTCAACTTTCCAGGGGGCTCAACAGTTGGCATCTGAGTCTGCCATGGGCAGCACGTGGAAGGCAACAGGATTGGGCTTAAGTTTTGCACACAGTGCTGAGAGCAAGTGGCATGGTGACTCACATGTTCATCTACCCCAGGACATAGTCCAACGGGGGCAGTCCCTGCCCCAGTCATTCCAATCTATCTTGATGGGGAGGGAGGTATGGAGTAGATAAGCATAGAGTCAATCCAACACTTTCCCTTCCCATCTTTTTGCCTACAGAGCTTCTGGAGTCCTCTCTAAGAGGGGAGGAATCTTCTGGAAGGAGACTCAAAGGAAGTCCCAGAAGGAAAACTAGGACCAGGAAAGGCAATGAGATTGCCAGATGTTATGGCAGCTGAAGAACAGAGACAAGGAGGCAGGCAAACCCGACATCAGCACCCACCTTCCTCATAGACCCAGTCTTTGACTGGTTTATCCTAAGGGTACCGAAAGTACTCAGCAGTTGACCACAGAGACCTGGGTTTCCACTCAGCTGTTCCAGGAACACAGGATGTGAGGAGTGTGATCACCCCCTTCTTCACCTCAGCCAGGCTCAAACTCTACCCTGAGCAATGAAGATCATGCCCCCCCCAAAAAAAAACGGGCAGTGAGGGGTGGTTTGTGGAAGACAGTATTGCTCCTTCCAGATCCTCCACATTCTTTTTTTTTTTTTTTAAAAAAAAGCACACTCAATCAGGTTAGGTGGTACATGCCTTTAATCCCAGCAATCAGGAGGCAGAGGCAAGCAGATCTCTGTGAGATCTAGGCCAGCCTGGTCTGCATAGTAAGGGCTACAGAGAGACTCTGTCTCAAACATGAAAAAAGCATTCTTGACTTTTTTTTAAAAAATTGTATAAAAAACTATGTAGGGCTGAGCATGTGGCTCAGTTAACAGAGTGCTTGCCTAGCATGTAAAAGCCCTGGGTTCGATCCTCAGCACTGCATAAACCAGCCATGATGTGCACACATATAATCCTAGCACTTTGGAGATAAAAGCAGGAGAATCAAAAGTTAAGGTCATCCTCAGCTACATAAGTGAGTTTGAGGCCAGACTGGGCTATATAGACCAGGTCTCAAATCATCATCATCATCATCATCATCATCTAAAAGAACTACGAAAATGCATCTCTGAAATGCAGCCTCCTTCACCTTCTATTGAGCCACATTGTCTCCTCAAGCCACAGTCTATGAAGATACTGTACAACTAGTTCTACCTCAAGCCAGGCTAATTCCACAATAGTCCTGGGAAGACTGGTGATGACATCTGTGGGCAGATCGCCCACATATCAAAAGTGCAACAGTACAGAATGGTAAGGAGAGAAAAGCAGGAACTGAAAGGGTGAATATGAGGAAAAAGGTAAGGAAAATAGCCAAGAGGATGGGGGTTGGGTGGGCCATTTAGAAAGAGCGGGATTGTGTGCATCGCACTCTGTTGTATAAGGAAGCTTTACTAGTGAGAGTTGAGAGATGCACTCGTTTTCAGAAGGCCACAACTGGCCTTTAAAAGACTAAGAGACTGTAGAGTGTAGGATAGGACTCCTATATGGAACCTCATCCACCCACAGCTCAGGGACCATTGAGGAAGAGGGGGCTGAAAGATTGTAAGAGCCAGGACTGGTTCATGAACACAGGGAAGCAGAGGCTTTCAGGCCACTGGAAACTCGCACGGGTGAACTTGTGACAATAATGGCATTGAGCACAGGACCCATGTCAAATCAATTAAACAAGGGTCCAAATGGGGAGGAGAAAAATAGGTGGCAGGCTGGCACTAGACTGAGAACTATTGGAAACTGATTGCTGCTGGGTGAGGGAGAGTATGCCTTACATATGATCACTGGATGGACTAACTAGACTCCAGTTGATGCATTTACACTGAAGGGTACAAATGCCTGAATGAATGGGACTTAACATGTATAGCGGAATACGTGGGGTTTGGTGGAGGGATGGGGGAGGCATAGATCGGGGAGGAGGTCTAAATTTGATTAAAAACTGTTGTATGAAATTACAAAAGCTCAATAAATAAATTTTTGTGTGTGTGTGTGTGTGTGTGTGTGTGTGTGTGTGTGTGTGTGAAGAAAGAGCAAGACTGGCTGCCCAGGTGTGGAGAGCTGGTCATAATGACCACAAAGAATGAGGGCTGGGTGGCAGGCCTTTGCCTCAAGGGACTTGCAAAGCTTCCATGACTACGTAGAAGCTGCCATTTTCCAAATGAGGAAAGACAGGGACCTGGGATAACCTGCCACAGGAAAGGAAGCCAGAGCCTCTACATATTGTATCCTAGGCTGTTGAGTGAAAGTTTTAATAAGAAAGCAAAGGCCAAGCAAGGCTTGAGTATGTCCCAGGCCTCAGGTCAATGGTAGGCGGAAAAGCATGGTTTGCTGCTTCCTAGAAACCCAGTGCCCTTCCCACAGCCTCGCCCAGCCTGCTGTGCTAAAGGGAGGCTGACATGGCATAGGATGTGTGGGATGGGATGGGATGGGATGGGATGGGATGGGATGGGATGGGATGGGAGTGGCCATGTGGGTAGGAAGCTATTGTTTCTCAGGGCTGAGTCTCTTCCTCTGTATTTAAATTTAGCCAGGGTGCTTAAGGACTCAAAGAATGCAGAGTTAAGATACACTGAGGGCTAAGCCCTGCCTCCTTTCCTTGGTGGGTTGGTTCGTTTACACTGGGCTTCTGGCCAGGGAAAGTAAATGGCATGAAGTTTGTTGTTTTTAACTGTGAGAGTGAGAGCCCTGGACTGCTTCAAGAAGATGAATCTGCCATACTTAATAGGGTGGATTCGAGAGACAAGTATCTAGAGTGAGAAAAAAAATCTGTTACAACTGTCCAAGCCACAGCAGGGCAGAGAAGGGCAAGAAAGGTTCTAACCAATGTGCAGATGAGCCAGGAACACAAGCCAGAAGGACCAAGTCCCTCAGGATCCTGTGAGACCTAGCTCACAGCCAAGGACTCAGGCATAGACAAAGCGCAGGGTCTTCCCGTGAGACAAAGGGGCAGACCTTAGATAAATCATGTGACCTCAGGGGGGGTGGTTAGTTAGGAGCAAGATGAAGGTCATAAATATGAACCTAAGATGGAAATGCTAAGAATTACATAAGAAAATAAAAGTATAGAAAACAGGTGATGCCTGGGCCCTAGGAGATGCCCACCCTACCCTCTTTCTTATTAGCCAATCACACCTCTTCTTAAGAAGCCAGATGGCCCCTAGCAGAGGACCTAGTCTGGAGGCTGGACTCTTGGTGACCACACAGAGTTACTGATTTGAAAACTAGTTCTTAGTCATCTCCCCCACAAAGAACCACCCTCTGCCCAGATAAACAGCACCCTGATGAAGAAAGTGTGGTACACTCGATTTCTGCTCTGCGTTCATCCTCTGATTCTCCACATCTGCACCTGTGGTAGTGTCAATGGAAATGTCCCCCATAGGCGCTGAGTATTTGAACACTTGGTTAGTTGGTGGTACTGTTTGAGGAGGGTCATGGAACTTCTAGGAGGTGTGGTTATGTTGGAAGAAGCACATCACTGGGTGTAGGCTTTGATAATATAAAGCTTGCCCTCTTCTAGTCTCTCTCTTTTTCCTGTGCCTGCTTGAAGATGTGAGTCCTCTGCCATCACGCCTCCCCTCCATGATAGACTCTTATCCCTCTGGAATCATAAGTCAAACTCCTCCTTCTATAAGTTACTTTGGTCATGTTGTTTTATCACAGCAACAGGAAAAACAACTGTTCACACATTAATACAGTACTGTCAAAGCCTCAAGGAGCCAGAAGATAGGGTAGCACTTAGGCCACTGCTGTTCACTGGATGTGAACTTGGAGACTGAAAGTATTGGTTCCAGTCCCCTCAATGGCCCAGACTTGCAGCTCTAGCTCTAGTGTGGTAAATAGCCTTCACAGTGGCCCTTGGAGATTTCCACCATCTCCTGGTACTCATGAACTCATGGATCCCTCCCCCTGCATGTGAACCCAGTGGCAGACCTCCAGCAGTCAGAGTAAAACAATGAAAGGTCACTTCTGAATTGTGTTCCAAAGAGAGTCTCTCTCTCTCTCTCTCTCTCTCTCTCTCTCTCTCTCTCCTCTCCCTCTCTTCCTCTTCTCCTTTCTGTCTCTTCTTAATCTGCAGAAGTGACTTGTCCTATTTCATTGGTATATGACTAGCCTTCATGGATGGGTACACATGGAAGATCTGACATCTTCATCACCAATGAGGACCTGAGTGGTCCTGGAACTGGATCCTCTGCCATTCTGGCCTTGAACCACAAGATGACTGCAGTCATACCCAACACTTTGACTTTAGCCTGAGATTGACCATAAGCCAGAGGACCCAGATAAGCTATGCCTAGGTTCCTGATCCCAGAAAACTGTATGGTAATAAATGTGCTAAGACTCTGGGTTTAGGAATAGCAAATTCACTGTGACACCTGGACCAAGAGTAACCATGGATGTTTTTACAAGAGCCTAGGAAAAGTCACTAGGAAAATAAACTTGACCACAAGAAGCAAGCCTGGTGATCACATTCTGGAAAGTTCCTAAGAACAAGGTGGACTCCCAGGACGCTCCCAGTCAGAGCATCAACAAGCAGGCTATGACTCAGTCCAATGGCCACTGCCTTCCCCATCAGTTGTCCCAGAGGTCAAATCAGTCTCTGATGCTGAATCCCTCCCCTGGTTACATCCTTGCTGGGACCCTGCCCTGTACTGACCCCCCAGATCCTATTCTCTTCCGATGGAGAGTCTATCAGGGACAAACTCAGCAGGTAAGGGGGCCATTTACAGGCAGGGGGTCTGTTTCTCTCTTGCCTTCTGCCTTCTCCTACTTTCTCTGCATGCTGCACCTCTCATCCTCTCCCATCTTTGTTGTCTTGGTTACATGGCCAGACTCTTGATATTCTGCTAGTTTTCATTCTAATGATATGTTCTTGTAAAGCACAATATTTTACTTCAATTGTATGTGTCACTGGATAAATTCCTCCAGCGTGCCTGACATTTGTGTATCAGCTGCTTGAATATGCTCTTTGATTCTGGGGTATTTCTGCAGCACTTTCTTCAATTTTAATGTCTTTGCATCTTAATGTGTGATCAGTATCTTGCCACACAAATATATATACACACATATGATTCAAAGAGGTGGCATGTGTATCAATAAATCTTGAATTGGCAAAATTCACTTCCAACAGTCTCCTTCAATCATGTGCATGAACAGGGATCTCCAGGGGAAGAGACTGACAGGTGCTCCTGAGGCCCTGTTTGCTGGGGATCGTGATGTGTGTTTCTGCAGGAAGCAGAAAGTGCCAAAATCCAGCCTCAATGCCAAGCTGCCTTGAAGAGCGCTGTATCAAAAGCCATGGCAAGGACACATCCCAAGCTTGCTCAGTTGACCTCTAAGATCCCCCCAGGGAAGACCAGTGGACCCATGGGCAGAGTAGTAAAAAATAGGAAATGATAAGAAAATAGAACAGTGGGGTAAAAGGTTGGTTCGGGGCTTCATGGTATCAAGTACATAAAACATGCCCCAAGAGGGCACTCATCCACCTGGTTGCTTTCTTTACCTACTGGATACAACATGAGGAGACACTTAAAACACAGAAGAGATTAAAACTAGGAGAGAGAAAGGTCCAGGAGAAGCAGAGAGGTCAACACAAGGCAAAGTTAGTCTGAAGAGCCAGGCTTAGGATGCTCAGGCTGGAAGGAATCATGACAGAACAGCCACCTCTCTGTCCCTGGTGAGATGTGGACCCAGAGGAGAGAGCGTGGGACCTTTGCTTTGTCTGTGGGCTCTTTGCTTACAGCACATTCGACCTCGGCTTTCATTTCTTGTACCTACAGCATAGGTTAAGATTCATGCAGGCTTAACACTAACAAACTTAGGCGGTGACAAGGAAAACAGCACAGAGGAAAGAACCACCAAGACTGCCTGGAGGGGCGTTCCCATTCTAGAAACAGGTCAGCACCAACTTTCACATTTGTTTCCTTCCTGCTTGGCTCCTAACATGCAAACTCACAATAGTCGCTATGCTTTGAGGAAGCACCTAGAGCAACCAAGCTGAAGGACCAGACTTGAATCAGTACAGGAGCTCTCTGCTCAAAGCACAGGCACCTGGTCAGTACTGCACTTCCCTAGGTCTCCCCGTAGTTCTGCCCATCTGCCCAGCTTTACGTGGCATAGGCTTACTTTAAATCTTTTAATTATTACTCTGTGTGTGTGTGTGTGTGCGTGTGTGTGTGTGTGTGTGTGTGTGTGTGTGTATAATGGGGGAGGGGCAAGTGTAACAGTGCACATGTGGCAGTCAGAGGACAACTTTGTGGAGCTGGTTCTCTCTTTCTACCTTTATATGGATCCCAGGGATCGAACTTAGGTCATCATGCTTGCAACAACTGACCCATTTCATCAGTCCTCAGATTTATTTTTAATTAAAGTGGATTTAAATTTCCAGAGGAGTTTTGAAAAGAATTCCCAGATGTATTTAGGCAGTAGCAGAGCAGGGGATGGAGCCCAGATTGGATACTGCTGTGTGGCTCAGTCCCTGCATGTACACACACACACACACACACACACACACACACACACACACACGACATCGAGTCCTGAGAAACTGTTCAGAATCACACCTAGACCCAGATGTGACTTCCCCCACCCTCCACTCCAGGACAGTTCCCCTCCTGGACTCAGGGAACAACAAATAAGTTGATTTAAAACAGGTCCAAGAAATAAAAATAAGAGGAGTGAATCAATCTGCAGGTCATGGTGAGTAAATCTTGTTTCTGTGTTTTACTCTCCTATTGACTCCACATGGAAGCACACATTCAGTTCCCATCCAGGGAGGATGGTCTGATTTAAGCATACTTATACTAGGTGTATATATACTACAGGCTTTCTTATGGGCCATTCCAATTACCAACTTGATCATATTAAGAACTACCTACCACACACCTTCAGGTGTGTCTGAATGCTTCCACAGAGGATGAACCAAGGGGGTAAGACCCACCCTGAATGTGGGTGGCCCTATCCACGGGCTGGACTCGTCTAAATAAATAGAGAAAGCCAGATGAGCACCAGCATGCCCCTTTCCCTGTTTCCTGACCCACAGAGATGTTAGAAGGTGGTCACCTGCTGCCATACCACCCCCTCCATAATGAGCTGTATTCCCCAAGCCCTCAGTGAAAAGAAGCCTTTCCTCTCTCAAATTGCTTCTTATTACCTATCACAGCAATAACAAAGGTAAATTCAGACTCATAGCAGAAAGAGCCATGGCTCTGCTCAACCAACATGGGCGTGTTCTCTGCCCTTTAGATACGAACAGCATAATGTAGCAAAAACACTCAGGAAAGACGCAACCACGGAGCGAAAAGAGCTATCACACCTCCAGCGGAAGTTTATGATGTTGTGGTTCACAGTGAATGCCAGTCTCCTCCTCTGTCGTCAGGCAATAAATTCACTGCCGATCAGCAACCATAAAATATGAGGAAGGAGAGGAAGACGCAGAAAGGATTTCAGTGAGATATTTAAGCAAATAGATCTCTAACCTGGGTTCCCCACGGTCGGAAGGTTCTCAGGTTCACATATTTAAAGCAAGTCGAGTGTTTGTTTGCCTTATGGATTTTGCCTATAGATGAAATTTTAACAGGCAGTGGGTTCTCTTAAATTCCTGAGCACCTCCTAATGATTTTAGCATTTACATGTTGGGGATTTTTTGGTCTTTTTGAGACAAGGTCTCCCTGTAGCCTCAGCTGGCCCGGAGCTCACTATGGAGACTAGACTGGCCTCAGTCTCTTAGAGATCTGCTTGCCTCTGCTTCCTGAGTCCTGAGATTAAAGGTGTGCACCACCATGCACACTTCTTTATGTCAGGTTTCTTCAGAACATGCCTTTTATGTTCATCATGGGGAAAGTACGCCAAGCATGTGCATGTGCACTCACACACACACACACACACACACACACACACACACACACACACACACACACACACACACACACTCAATCAGCAAACACAAAAGACATACAAATTGGTACTTTCTTCACCTCCTTTCCCCTTGCCTCATGTGATGTGTGCACTCAAGGAGAGAAATTATGGTCATCAAAGGCAAGACTGCAAATAATTGGGACCCACACCTTTCAAGCAAAATAAAAAGTCAGTAATTTTGAGGGCAGCCTATGGATAGCTGTAGTCTAGCTCCAGAGCCCCCTAAAACCCACAGCCAACTTCCCTTACTCTCAGAAAACCCCCAAGCCCCTTCCCGCCCACCTTACCCACTTCAAGTCCCTTGTCAAGCTGCAAAGAACTCTGAAAGGCCCTTGATACACACAGGAGATTATTACAGGGCTCGACGATGCCAACTCTGTAATTATGGCTGCTGTATGATTTCCATTATTCTCACACCCTGAGCTTGGTCGCTCACAAAACTTGCCACAAAGTCCTCCTGCAGCCTCTAGTCCTCCACGGCTGGACCTTTGCCCAGAAAAGTGGCTGTGGGTCTGATAACCTCTGGGACAACCAAACCAGAGTTACTGCAAGGAAAGGGGCGTGGTGCTCCATGGAAGACGGGTGGTGGGAAATTCTATTGTCTAGGAAAACAAATAAACCGTCCACTTTCGCTTTTTATTATTTCAAACAACAGAGGTGCCGGCCCTGCTTTCCTTTTCCAACTCAGACTGTCCCTTGGGCTGGCTGTGCTGCAGAAGCCGACGCCAGGCTTGAGCACAACTATTAGGCAGCTGCCACCCTGCGCCTGTGGAGCAGAAGGTTTGGCTGCGTGGATGGCACAGCTCTCCCCAGCAGGACAGCCAGCTCATTCCCTCCATACAACCCCTCTGCTCCTAGCTTTCAGATATTTATGCCTGGCCAGCCCCCTCCACTGCTGGGGAAATTAAATTTAATGTCCCAGGTGGCTGAAACAGGACTATTCTTACACAAACTCACCCAAGGGAAAGGTGAGAAATGCCAGCCTGCACACAGCTGACACAACTCCAAGAGTCCAACTGGGTGTCGCCTGTTGCCCACACATGGCTCTTCTCCTACCTTCCCCAGATGTGTGATTCCTAAGCATTTGCTCACCCAGGCTCCTGGGGTGTGCTCACCCTCCCTCACGGAGCTGTGCTGCACTGAGCCTTGGTGGCAGGCGACAGGCTTCTGTGCCATTTTAAACCATCTCAGATTTATAGTACAGCTGCAACCAAAGTATATCCCCCCCCCCAATAATTATTCTGTTATATTCAACGAACTCTCTATGTTCCTTTCACTGGTCCCAAGACCAGTCAGCCCCAGTAATGACACTAAATAACCTCTCATACAGGAGCTATCCAGACTGGCCAACTAGTACATAATCTCCAACAGAGATTCAGTGGGTAGTAGTCTGTTAGAGTGACACAGGAAGATGCTTCTCCATTGTACTAAGATGGGACTCACTGCAGAAAAGAGTTAAAGCATCCCAAAGTGTCTTGCCTGTGGATTTACTCTCAATAGTGCTTATTCCCCAGAAAGAGCAGACAAAGTTGATTAACAGATGCTTCATGTATGACCTGTGTACGGTGATTGTATTGGTCAGTGTTTTGCCGCTATCACAAAATACCCAAGATAATTAGCTTATAATGAGGAAAATGATGATTTGGGCTCACAGTCTGAGAAGTTCTAGTCTCATTTCACTTGGCCTCATTGCCTTGAGCCAGTAGCAAACTGTTACATCATGAGAAGAACGTATGATGGGGAAAAATACGTCGTGAGTCAGGGAGCAAGAGAAAAACAGAAAGGGACAGAAGTCATACAACTCCCCTCAAGGGCAAGCCCTACTGACCTCAGGGCCTTGTACCAGACCCCACCTCCCAAAGGTTTCACCATCATCCAGCAGGGCCTCCCTGGGGATAAGCCTTCCAAACAGGAGCCAAACTGCAACAGCAATGCCTCTGAGATTCGGAGTTCACTTTTCCAGCTAACTGAATAATAGCCAAAACAGATAGATCTAAACAACCAGCAGAAATGCCCACAAGGTCCCTATCTACAAGAGAACTCACAGACTTCTCTTCCTGGTTATAGGGGGGCCCACTAGACACCCCTCAGCAAGTGTGGAGGCCTGATTTCCTAGCCCACTTAAAGTTACATGCCTCAGCCTAAGGGAGAAGGGACAGTGCCGGAGTCAACAGAATCTCCCACAGTAACAAAGTGGTGAGTGGCAGGGAGCGTGAGAAAGCATGAGGGGAAGCAGCAGGCAGACAGCAATCAGACATGGCTCTGCAGTGACAGCACACCCTGCCTCACAGCATCTCTCTTGGTATCTACAAAATTCGGTTCAATACATGGGTAAAATTCCCAAAGAGTCACAGCAGCAAGGTTCAATTATGCATACTACATTGTATGAAGAAAAGGCAGGCATCTATGAAATACAATGCTCGAAGATTCACAGCCAATGGGTAAATTATCTTTCAGCTGTGACACTGATGGCAGGACACTAACATGAGGTGGTTCCCTCTTCCTGGGTGAGACTGGGTATGCATAACGCGTGTCCTTACTCTTTACAGTGTTGCCATGGCACTCCAGGGGGATATACTGCTTTCTTTTCCAGATATTCAAATAGTTATTCTATATACCCATAACCCAGTCATGCTTACTCAGCTCCTGTCTTGCACACCCTCCACATTGTCACACTCTAGACTCACAATCTATGCATGAAATTAAGTTCCCAGAAGGATTTGACTGCTGTGCCATTACATAGTGGGACTGTAGAACAGACACAGTTTTCTAGACCTTCCCAGAATGTGTCCCTACGACCATTCAGAGCTAAAGCCCAGACATATAGCAAAGGGAAAATTGGGATCAAGATTCAGTCTTTATCAGTTTGCTTAGTCTGAATCGTACAATGTTTGGAGAATCCCAAGGAAAGCCTGAATAAGATAAGCAAGAGTTCTTTCCTTCTTAAAAAACTGAAGAGCAACTAATGACCAGCCAACAGAAAACAGAGCCTCCGGCTTCCAGAATTAGAAAGACGACCCTATCAAAGAGGGCACACAATGAAGTCACCTCTATTCTGCTGAGAAACCAGATCTGAGAACATTTCTGAACGGCAGGTACACCCAACATGGCCAGTGGCCAAGGTCACCCAGTATGCCATTACAAGGGTCACAGGCTAAGTCCTCAGACCCTATGATTCCATCCACTGTAAAGCCACTGCTACAGTTCCACTGCAGCTACAACGTCCTCTTCTCACAAGTTGGCTCTTGGCCCCATTAGCAGCTCTCAAACAGGTCTACACATCACTCCATCTATTCCCTGAATGACTTCCAGATGGATGCACCATCCCAGAAGGGCTGGAACAAGAGGAACAGGCACATCCTTCCCCTCCCCCTGTCCACCTTCTCCAGCCACCTACACTTAATAGAGCCTTCACCTAAGGGCGCAAGGCCAAGTAGAACAAAGTAGACCATTTGGAACAACCTAGTAAGGCTGCACTAAGAATTCTCATGTGCACGCCAGCTCTTGGGAAAGGTGAATTCATCCACTCATGTGGCCTGATTCCCATAACAACCTACAAATGAAGGCAGAGAAAGGCCACTCAACTGTCATAACAGCAACAGCAAATCTCCTCAGCTCAAACCTGTCTTACCGGTCCACCAGGCCCATGACAATAAGAAATCATATGGACAGACTCCACCCCTGAGGGGACAGACTGTCTTTACAATAATCAAACTGATCACACCTCTTTCCTACCTTCTTTAGTTTGCCACTTTTGGTGCCCACGAAGGCCAGAGAGTGATTCTTGTAGACATAGGCGATGACAGAAGTCATGCGGTCCCTGTCCTCCGTGAAGACAGGAATGCCACGTACCATCTCAGACACTCCCAGAGGGGCATTCATGTCCAGGCCACAGAAGTTATCGTCTATCGTTAGGAGCTGAAAATTAAATAGGAGAAAAATTAGAAAGGAGCATAGCATTGAGGCAAATGGCAGAAGTGTGAAGTCAGGGACCTCTAGAGCTCCAAGACTTTTTAGCAATGGATCATGTGATCCAAACCCTTTCTGCTTCATATAAAAATCTCAGCTGCAGAGGAACTAGATGGTCTGCCCAAAGTCACCTGAGTAAGCACCTGCAGGACCATGGCAACAACACAGTTCCCTGGAAGTTCTCACCAGCTCCATGTCCTCTCTGAACTCCTTCAACCCTTCCAGGTATCTTCTTGGTGGCTATAGTTGACCATCATCACAGCCACATGGAAAAGCTCTAGCCCAGCCTCTTGCATGGGTTCCAAACATCTGGGCTTTGGTATAAGAGGGCAGTGACCTCCATGTCAATATACTGACTATCAAGCAGATGAGCTG
Organism: Nannospalax galili; assembly: GCF_000622305.1. Classification (NCBI taxonomy): domain Eukaryota; kingdom Metazoa; phylum Chordata; class Mammalia; order Rodentia; family Spalacidae; genus Nannospalax; species Nannospalax galili. The sequence goes on along the minus strand of NW_008354790.1, from coordinate 314,098 downwards.
GCGAGGGCTCAAATGGGGAGAATGAAGGTTGACACATTGAAGTATGACTAACAGAATCTCAGTAGAGACATGTCTACATGCTCAGCAAAGGGGGAGGATTCAAGGAAGCAAGGTTCATACCTGCTCAAGAGCCTCCCAGGTTCCCTATCTCCTAGAGTATAATGAAGAGAGGTAGCCATGGCCTTGTGATGTTTAGACCAGCCTTTCCCAGAGCACCATCTATGCAGCCAAGTTCCACAAGTTGTTCCACCTAGATGGACCCTTTAAGTAAACTCCTGGGAAACACTAAGTGATTCATAATATAAGATCCTAAGAAGAAATGTGTTTAGCCTCGTCTCAGGCTTTCCCAAATACTTCCAAACTTTACACTTCACATTTCTGAGCACTCTCTAAGGGGAAAACTCTTGAACTATCCTGTGAGACACATAACTCTCCTTCTGACTCCACAAAGTCAGGGATGAGTGGGAAGAGCTTCTGGGCCAATTTTCCAGTATTTCCACTCAATCTTCCTCCTTTTCATACCAGACTTCTAGCTACCCCATGTAACAGAGGGGACCCCATGCAACACTGGGGTCCTCCCAGGTTCTATTGTACCATGAATGATAAAGACCTCCACAGTGGCTGATGAGAACCCCCATACTTGCCTTGAGCCACTCTGATTTGGCTCAAGCTTCTCCAAGGTGCTAGGGACTTACTAGATTTCTCCCCCTTTCTTGGAAGCACTGTGTGGCCTCAGAAGGGTTATTCCGTCTTCCTGTGCTTTTACTTTCCACACTACAACGAGGAAGGAAACAATCCCTGCTTTTTGATGGGCTACCATAAAGCCTATGGAGCTTGGGCCTGTAAACGTCTTTGGACCTTTCAGAGAACAAAGTGAAATAAAATACAAGGTGTCACTTTTTTAAAGGCTTCAGTGCAGCCAAAGCAAGAGGCATCTGGAGAACAGCAGGCAGGCCCTTGCCAGCACAACCCTGTGAAAGTGGCCAGCTCAGTTCTCCAGAGCTTAGGGGCTCTTCCACTTTCTTCTAGAAGAGGGGTAGAACAGGCATCATCCACCTCAGGGAAGGGGTGGGGCACATACTGAGCATTGAAAAATCTACGTGTGGCTGCCCAGGCCTGCCCATACTGCCCCCTTCTTCCTCCATGGTAGCCAGGGTGGATGGTGACAGTATGGGCAGGCCTGGGCAGTCACATGTACAACAGATGTCTATTCTATACCTTGGGTAGCTTCTGGCCCCCATACATTTAGTCCAATAGCTTACACCAAACACAACTCTCTCATTTACCCCTAAAAAGAACCATAGCAGTCGGGGCTGGAGAGATGGCTCAGTAGTTAAGAGCATTGACTGCTCTTGCAGAGGACCCAGGTTCAATTCCCAGCATCCATATGTTGGCTAACAACCATCGGTAACTCCAGTTCCAGAGAATCTGACACCCTCTTCTGACTTCCACAGGCATTGCATGACAGAAATGCACTTACATACACGCAGACAATATACTCATACACGTAATTTTTTTTTTGTCTTTTTGAAGCAGGGTCTCCTTGTAGCCCCAGCTGTCCTGGAACTCCCAAGTGCTGGGACTACAGGCATGTGCCACCATGCCTGGCTCACATAATTTTTTTTTTAAAAAATAGATAAATTTTTTTAATAAAAAGAACCGTACAGTCAAGTTAATGACAAAATTTCAAGGCCTAGTCTAGATCTTTCTTCCTATCATGCAGGAGACAGGTGGTAGAAGTTAAGAGCTAGACAGAAGAGAGGAAGGAAAGATCCATGCTAAGGGAAGCTGATACCTATTCCTTGCTGTATGTAACCATGGCAATCTGCCAGATGTTCCCAGGGCAGTCTGAGGTGCCCAGAATCCTCACTGTCCTTGAATGTTGTTGCTTTCAATTTTCTCAACTCACACTGTGTTACAGAGACCTCTACCACCAGCAAAGTTTGTATTTTGTTTGTGACTCATTTTCTAAGAAACTGAAGTTGAACGATCATCTACTCTGCACAGGGGGAAACTGAAGAAAGGAAAGAAGGGAGCCCGTGTTTCATTGGCTCTGCCCGCCCCCCGCCCCTGTTTTCATACCCACATAGCCTTCATTAACCTGAGGCAAGAGGAACTCTAGGCTTCTCAGCCCCTAGAACAGCATTTCTGAGTAGCCAGGATTACTGAACACAGACTTTCCCCCCTCCCCTTGGCTAGATGAAACACAAGCAAATCAACAGCCACCTACAAAACAGACTATGCATTCAGGCAACTGTATCAGGAAATCATGGTATCTGTGAGTCTCTTCCTCCCTCACAGCAAAGGGCCCTGGTGAGGCATGTTTTCACCAGAAGGAAGTGAAGGTAGCCCAATATGATTGCCTGATTCTGCCGGTCCTCAGATCAGGGGGCTCCCTGCCAGGCCCCATGAGAAGACAGGGGCTCTGTCTCCACACCTGTTCCATGACAACAATCACCCATATTGCCTGCTCAGGGTTGTCCTTCAGCTGGATGGAGGCTGAAGATGCAGCTGGGGGCTCGTGGGTGACATTATGGAGAGTGATGCCTTCCCCACTCTTAGCTTCCTCATTGGCTCAGTGTCTCTCTCTGAATGAAACCCCAGATGATGAAGGTATGATCCAGGCCTTTGACCAAGCACACAAAGCTGAAATCTTCCAGCTGTCCTGGAAAGTGGCCTTCTCCTTTGTATTTTTTTTCACGTTGAAATAGTGAGAAAATATCAATGGATGGGGTCACATAGTCATTGAGCTGCTTCCCCATGGTACAACTTGTATTCTCTCAAATAGCAAGGCAGGACCATCATAAGAACTAGGTGAGGCAGCGAGAGAGGGTGACCTGTGACCTGGAAGCACTTCAGTGATGCAAGATAGCTTGTGTGGATTTGGGGTGGAATGGCTGCAGACTCTCACAGGCTCTTAAGCTGCAGCATTGGGGTAATTACAGCACAGGGAGGAGAGGAGCAGCAAGGGCCCCCAGGATCTGCAGATACCAATGCAGAGCAGGTGCCTGGCCTCCAAGCTAATTGGTGAAAGACTTGGACAGGTGAAGTAGTGTGTATTTCTGAGCACTGGGGCAATGGGGGTGTAGAATATCTGCTCTGGCCCTGACTAGACCTTCGCCTGGGCCCTATTAACAGTGCCATTAAATCCACAGCCATTGGCGTCAGGACCACACTTGGTTATAATCAGAAGCCTAAATGTGTCCACAGGCCCAAGGCTGGGCTCCCCCTCCGGTTACTCCACAAATGTCCATGAACACGTTATGACTGGCTGCCACTGTGATACGTCTTTTTTAGCATCTTGATTATATGTATGTTCATGTGTTTTTGCATGTATATGCATGCACACATATGTGCATGTGGCATGTAGAAGCCAGCGGTCAACATCAGCTGTCTTCCTCAATTGCTTTCCACCTTATTTTTTGAGACAGGATCTCTCTCTGTGCCTGATGCACATCGATTGATCTAGGCTGGCCGGCCAATGAGCAGCTCCATTCTTATAGTGGAGAGACGTAGGGTCCATCACAAGGGGGTACATGTGGGTCCCACTTGGGCAATGCTATTGACAGACCTGGAAACAGATGGAACCACACATTCTGTGTCAGCTGTCCTGCTTCCAAGAGGTCATTATTTTCTTTCCACAGTCCCCAGAAGTCCTCATGGAATACATTGGGCATAAATTGAGACGAGTGACTCACTGTATTCCTAGGACCATGAGCATGGGGACAGGGACCATATTTTTAGCTTAGGTTAAGGCACATGAGTTAAATATATGGGTGGATGGATGAAAGAATGGACAGATGGATGGATGACTAAATAAAACCTTTGGTTTCCCATCTGTACTTTCTGACCTTGGGCAAGCCACTTAACCTCTCTGTACTTTAGTTTGTCACTTGTGACATGAGAATTATGGTACTAGAACACACTCCATAGTGCTGTGGTGAAGATTAAATGGCTTAATGCATGTAGAACACTGTTCACCACTTAGTAAGTGCTATGGGGGCGCTGGTTTGCCAGCAGGGGACAAATCCACTAAGTTCTGTGAGCCTCAGCAATGCTGGGGAAATACATGGTATCTATCTCTGGGGTGTTATTAAGATTAAGGGTTGAGAGTTGTCAAAGTGGATAGCATAGGTTAGGGGCAGCTTTCAAGAGAGATCTGTCTGAATAGGGTAGAAATTGGACCCATGGAACTGGATAAAGAAGCAGAGGAAGGTCTCTTGGATCCAGAAGATGGAGCACTTTCACTAGCACAGCAAAATCCTGAACTCCAACCCAGACCCACTCATTCCATCAAAAAGCCTGAGTGGGGCCAAGGTCCCTAAATCTTCACCCTTCTTAGAGTATTTGGGTATTTGCTAAGATTCTAGAGTAGCCTTTATCCCTCTTGAGAATTGGGTAGGGGGGAGGCATGCCCACTCTGTACTTCATCCCCACAGCAGGCTTTTCCTAGATGAGGGGGTTAGCAGCACCCCTACCCCCAGCTGGACCTAAAGTACCAAAGGCCCCACAACAGCCTCCCTGTGGCCTGCAGAGCAGCACCAGCATGGTGATATAGGGAGCCGGAGCTGACACTCCGAATTACAATCTAATAGTTTACCACGCTTCCCTCACACACAGCAGCAAAGGTTACCGTGCAATTACGTGTCGCTACATACAAATGACAGAGCAGTTAGGTTACTTTACCAATTACAGGGAAATTGCTCCCACTCTGCAGAGACTGGCACTCTGAAAAGCTCTATCATCTCTACGGAAAAGAGACTGTCAATGCTGCCAGCATCCTTCCTCCAGCAGTGTACCTGGGCTCTGGGACAGAGTCACAAGGCAGACACTTGAGGAACCCAGATGTATCTGGTGGTCTCTGTGAGGTATCCCTGAGAAGGGCTACAGGAGGAGGCAGACACGAGAAACTGGAGAGCTTCCTCTGGAACCCCTAAGAATCACCCCCAACCCAAGGTCCAATGGCAAGTTCTTAAGGACCCAACCATTATGCTGACAACCATGCCATTCCATCTTGAAGACTGTAAGGGATGAAGTACGTTGGCACCCCATCCTGATGCCACCCAGACCCCAGCTGGCATGGTCCCCGATCTGTCCCTCATGGCCCCTTCCCTACCAGTACAGAGTTATTTTAAACCATCCCCCAGTTGCTCCACCTTTACCAGAACCCCAATGAGCCCTTATTATAGAAAGGTCAGAACTAGGCCATAGCTCAGTGGTCCAAAGCCTGTGCTAATGAGGTGGAGGTCAGCAGGTCCATCCCCCTATGAGCCAATTAGTTGAGCTCTGGGACTCAGTATCTTCCATAGCCACAGGCTGTCCCTCTTACCCCAGGCATCTGTTGTTTACAAATAGCTCAAGCTGGCCCCAAAATGTAGGTGAAGTGAGCCAGAATGGTAGATGGATATAGCTGACTGCTTTGACCAGGATATACCTGCTAGACTGCTCTGCACCCCAGGAAGAAAAATGCAAAGCCAGACATGGCACTCAACTTGCTCTGTGAGCAGCAAAGAGAAGGGTTCTCAGGCCTGGCAGTAAACCAGCCCTCCTGCGCTTCTCGAAGGGATATGTATTGTCCAGCCTCCTGAGAACTTCCATGGCATCTTCCAACCCTAGGATACCACCCCTGTCCATTTAATGGGAGGAAAGAGCTGCTCTCCACTGTGAAATCGTCTGAACCTTTGGTGGAGTGTTTTGGCGCACTGGAACTCCTTACTTGAACAGAGAGAAACTGAGTCATTAAGTGAGAACAATGCTGCCAACATTTTTTCGTTGTTTGCTTCAGGGTATTTGTGAAGAATCAAGCATTAGGTGAGGCCCCAGGAATATAAAGATGGAAAACTCTCAGTTTATGTCCCCCACATTGTCCTTTTCTAGTGGCAAGATAGACCTGGGCCATAATTAGACAAGCTGTGGGTATCCTGTTTCAGGTGTGTCTGGAGGGCACAGAAGGCAGGGCCACCAGCTGCCAGCGCTTCCACTCCATGTCTTCCAACTTGGGCCTTAGTGTGCTAGCCTTCTTTACAGTGAAGAAAGTAAAGCTTCCCATGCCAGACAAGTCCATTTCACAGGAATAAAAACCAAGGCTTAAAGAGTGATGTGACTGCCCTAGTGACCTATCAAATTTCAAGGAAAACAGAATTCCAAATTCCCAGTTCAAAAGAAAAAAAAAAAAAAAAAAACCATAAAAGGGACACCCATCCAGGCTCCCAGACAGAGGGGACAGCTCTGGGAGGAACTCTGCCGTCTGCCACCTCCAGAGCCTTGACACAACTAACCCTCCCCTCCTAAGAAGGTCTTTAGCTAATCGTTAAACCTGGGCTCTTCCTCTCCTAGGTCCATGAGTCCCAAAGAAAGTAAAAGGGGAAGTTTTATAAAAGGAAATACAAGACATGAGAAAAAGAGAAGTCGGCAAGCTGCCTGCTGATGGGGACAGGAGACCTTTTGGATTCTTCATGCTCAGGAGCCCTAAATCTCTTTGTGTTGATTACACCCACATACACACGCACAAGCACACGAGCACACATCCACCCCAGGAGCTGGCCACAGCAGGCCTCTGCTAGAAACCCAGCATCGGTGAATTACGCATGTGGGATTTCTTTTTAGAGGAGGTATTGATCAGATAAGCTGTAATAGCTCATGTCTAAATACAGACTCCGGTTGTAAAGCTCTGCAGTACAGGGTGATAATGATCACCCACGTATTGGGAACCATATCTCAAATATGGCTGCTAACCCCTCAGGTGCTCACAAATGTACCAGGGCCTGAAGCACCACCTCTCAAGACAAGGCATGTGTTCTGCTCTACCTCCTCAAGAGTAGCAGTAAGCAGAGAGGGCTTTCAGGGGCCTAGGAAGAACTCTGGGAGGCTCTCTCTAATGGCTTAGTTTTAGTCTCAGTAGGAAGCCCGTTACTCTGTAAGATGTCCCTGTGTGCTTTCTATAACAAAGAAAGAAACAAGCCACCTACCTACCTCTGACTCTCCAACCCTTTGATGGCTTTACTGATCTACATAAACTTTCTTTTCTATTTCATGATTCCTAACCCTGTACCCTAAGGTCTATTTGAGGTCCATGCTGACCCTGTGGGGTTGAACGCTTAAGAAGTAAGAGAAGTGCTGTTACAGGTGAAGGTTAGGCCCAGCACCCGGGCTGTGAGCACAGACTGTGGAAACAGAATGGGGACTGTGGCCTCATTCACTTAGTTACTAATGCATCATCTCAGAGTGATTCTTTGTTGTGTCTTTTCCAATGAGATTGTGGGGAAAATGAATGTGTACAGAGGAGGGGAGGGAGAGCCAGCAAGCCACAGACACAATAACCTAGTTAGACAAATATGTTATTGAAGGGGCTCAGTGGAAAGTGTCTCAGGGCTGGAAAAACAACCCAACAAAATGCAGCCAAGGTTCCCAAGAACCAAGAGCCCTGCCTCTAGGCATCTCAGAAAGGAGGGGAGGGGGCCAAAAATCAGGACGGAAGTTGGCCAGTTGTGTCCCAGGAGCTCTAAAGAGAGTGGGGGCAGCTTGCAATGCAAATATTCATTGAATTAATTAATGCACCTCACTACCTATGAAGGTCATAAACAAAGGCAATGTTTCTTTTTCACTCATTTTGAAATCTTTTTGTGCTTAGGAATCAACTGTGGCCCAATGCCACTAAACATCTAAGGGGTCATTCATGCATCATGATAACAAACTGGCCTTCTAATGGGGAACCAAGGCCACTAATTTGAGCTATATTCCCAAGAGAGGGACATTAATCCTGACATGGTTTCTGCAGGCCATGCCTCAACCAATGGCAAGTGTTTGCCATGCACTCTCCCAGGGGATGCTGAGCAGAGCCGTCAGAGAGCAGCTCAATCAGGATCCTGGGGGCTGGACCCATGACCTTCTCCTCATTAGCCCAGCTGCTGAGGGCCCCAGGTTCCTCCCTCTGAGACGCAGCCAGGCCATGGCACAATAAAGAGGGAAGGTCTGCATAGGCCTGAGCAATGGGCCCAGCCTGGCAAGAGAACCAGAACTCTGCAGGTGGCAACCAGGCTGGGAGCAAACCCAGTGGCCCAAACCAGACCCCTGGGAATTCTCAGGGAAGTTTCTCAGCCTTATGGACACCACCAGCCAAACCGCAGCAGGATCCTCCTCTCCTCTTCTAGACCTTAGCTTCTAATGACCCTAGAAGCTGCCTGTCAGGGGTAGATAAATCCCACAGAGTCAGTCCATCAATCCTCAGCTCAAACTCTCCCTCCCAGAGTTTAAGGCAGGCAGTCATAGCCACCATTCGAACTGTAATTGAAGTGAGGAACGCCACAATGATGAAGTTTGTGTGTTTCCTGGCGGGTGCAGGGAACCAGTGGCCCTGCTCACCAGGCTGAATTATGGGGTAGGTCATTCCCTTGTTAGTGGGAATAAATTTTATTAGCCCCACTCTTGTTGCTGCGTATCTTCCTCTCCTGCTCCTCAGGCCGGTGTGTCTGGGTAATGTCGCCTGCATGTGGGATAAATCAGCAGAACCGACCCCATTATATTTCGGAATGCTGACAGAGACACAGTAACGACACAAAGAATGATGCTGGCTCTCTTTGCTGTTGCAGATCCCCATGTGGGTGTGTGAACAGCATATGAGGCCAAACTGACTAGGAAAAAGGGTCTGAATTGATAGGCAAAATGGGGAAAAGTTCCCTCAGTTGTTCCTTTTTTCTTTCTTGTACTTTTGTTAATGAAGTATGAGAAGTATGCCAATGTGCAGATCGGTGGTCATTCCCTTTGACCTTGCAAAAATTAAAGGGCATCTGGGGATGAGAGTAGCACAGGTGTTCCCTTAGCATTTATCATGAGTGCGTGGAGAAGGGAAGGCTGGCCAGCAAACAGGTGCATTCTGGGGCCTAGGAAACTGAACCCAACATCTGAGTTAGGTACAGCCCAAATCTCTCCCAAGAAGATATTGATGGGAGTAGTATAACAATAAATCTTAGTGACCATGTGTCCCTTTGCCTGTTTAGTCTAGTCTAACCAAAAGTAGGCATACAGGACTCGGCTGAGCTCATCTCTCGCCTACAAGGTGTTCTGGGCCTATCCCAGACTTATTAATAAAGTCTGTGTGATTCTTTTTTGCTCTTTAGTAAATGGATGTTGTCTCTTCAGCTCCTTCTTAAACATAAAATTAGAGCAAGAGGGAAACGGTTTACCAACCCTCATGAGCTAGCGCTGGCTAGGGCCCAAATATCCAGATTCCTTAGCCAGCATCCCTGCCAAGACACCACCCTGTGTGGGTGAGAGGAATTAAAGGGAAATCTACATCTGCAATGATCAGTGGGGCTCGTCCATGTGCTGATTAACAAGACATTCGGCTTCCTATTCAGGCTGATCTATGCCACACTGAATGAGGCTCACATGTATGTATGTATGCACATGTGTTCATATGCATGTGAGAGAAAACTATCACTATACCCTCTGCTGAGTGTAGTGTGAGGGTATAGTGAGGGAGAACAAGACACAGAGAGAGGGAGACAGAGAGCAGCAAGGATGATGCACACTGAGGGAGGGAGGGAAGGAGGGAGGGAGGGAGGGAGGGAGAGAGGGAGGGAGGGAGGGGGAGAAGTAGACAGTAGCACCAGACATCAACAAGGGGAGGAGACAGACATAGGGAAGGTGTGTGCACACATGGACATTTGTACTGGTGTGCTTGTCATTCTATGCTGAACCTGGGAAGCGATATGTCAGCACAGCAAGGTTCCATATCCTTAATCCACAGTTTGGAAAACTGTATGTTGAAGTCTCTTGAATCTGTCTGCATTAAAACTCAGTATGAGTGATTCTTGGGTTCCACAGTCTCACACACACACACACACACACACACACACACACACACACACACACCACTCCACACCATACTTCTCCCTTCCACTGCTGACCCAAGGGCCTCCAGAGTTGGGCATCCCGGGAGAGCACATTCACCCTGAGGCCAACCTTGGGGTTCTTCCTCCCACCAGACCCAGCTTATCACTCAGGGCTTGGCCATCATCACATAACCCCGAAAGACCATGATGTTTGACCCAGATACAATTTTCATTGCAAACCCAGCTGGTCAAGAAGTGCAAGGTGGGGGGGGGGTGGCTTTGCACTTGAATATCCAGCATGCGAGCTACAGTGAGGGAAGAGAGAGAGATGAGCAAGGAGGCCTGGGGGGCAGTGGACGGCTGGGAAGAGGAGGAGTTCCTGGACCGAGGGAGGGCAACCGCAAAGAGTAAACCTTGCTTCTCACCATAACAGGAAACAAGCTCATCTAGTCAGAGCCCAGCTTCCTGCTGACAGGGAAAGGAAAATAGCCCAAGCAGACTGGCCTAGACTGGCCTGGGACAGCTGCCTGGCCATTCCGGATGCTCGTTTTTATAGAGTTCAGGATCTCAGGCGCCAGGCAAACCTGAGTGACCAATGTAGGCTGGGACACAAGGCTAGCCCGAGTCTAAGGGGGTGACCCTGTCTTCTCCCCAGGACTGCCTGCTGTGTCCGGGAAACAGATGAATCACACAGCACATGGGGATTGGGGCTCTCCTTCACACTGGTGATGTATGCTTTTAGGCAGGAAGTGAAAAATGAAACACTCAGTCCCTTGTACCTCTGGGACACTTACAGGACTGGCAAGGCTGGTGGTAAGTCTCCAAGGCAGACAAGAGCTTGGTCCGGCCATGGGTCAACCAGATGGGCCTTTGGAATCTTGGAAGATTTCTCCAGACTGTAGTAACTGAGGTGTTACACTTGCACCTAACACTGAGGGCTCAGGATCACAAGAGTCCTGCCATGTCCTGATGGCACCCACATTGAGACCTACCCACCCAGACAAGTACCACTAGCAGGCCACTGAGAAATGCCATGGGAGGAGAAGTAGGCTGGGAATTCAGATGCACAGTGTGTTCTAGACTCCTAATTACATGAGGCTGAGGTAAGTGCTTAACTTTTCTCCCTCCATCCCCTCAGCTGGAGAGGCTGCCTGCCTCTTCCATCGTCCAATATGTCTACAGGGATAGCAAAGGAGGAATGAATTACCTTGAACACTGGCACAGCAGGGCTGTACATATGCTTAAGCGTTGTTATCAGACAGCTTGGCGGCTATCACTCCATTATGACCAGGGTGTGCCAGGTGTGAGGCAATGGGTGTGGACAATAATTCCTGCCCCATGGACCCAAGTTTTCTAGTGAAACGTCATTCTGAGGTCAAGACTCGGAGAGAAGAGAAGAAAGCTGATTTGCACCCACTCTGTGCTAGCCTCCTATCTCAGCCTAGGCCAGCACTGCTTGATGCCCACACTCACTTCTTAGCTGATTTTAAACTCGGTCTTCAGGGGAGGACTAGACATTCCCAGCGCCTCAGTCTTTTTCCCATAAGACGGGCTGCAGTGACCTGCTTCTCCTCCACATGATGGATTCCCAGAGACTGATGTCCTTCTATGATCTTGGCCAGTGAGTCCATTGCCAAGAACATTCCCAGGACTTATAATGTTTCTCCGTTTATCAACTCACTTGGAAACAGAGGCTAGTGTTCTGTGAGAGACCTCAGCAAGCTGAAGAGGGAGAAGAGTGCCACGCTTGGGACACTCCTGGATAAGGGTCACAGGACTCCTAGAGGACACAGAGCCTTGGCTTACAACAGTACACTCCCCAGAAGGCTCCCTGCTCCAGGCCAGAAGCGTCAGGTCTCTGTGGGAAAGGCTGGCCTGCACAGGGTGCTGGCACAAGACAAAAACTGTTACAGGCTAATGGTCTGCTCAGCCCTAGAGTTATGTGCTTTGCAGACTGAGAGTTGCAGGGAGTCTTTGATGCAGCCTACAAAAGGGGCCAGGGCCAGAGACAAAGCCCTTTAGTGAGAAACTACAGAAATAAAAATTAAACCATACTGCTTAAGCCTCCTGGATGCCCACTAACAAAGTGGCCTTGATTTAATCTATAGTCCCTCTGAGTCCCAACACAGCCTAGGACCCCTGACAGATTCTTCTAGGTCTCTTATGTCTATGCTGTCATGAGATCCTTCAAGCAATACATTTGCTTGAGTACATTTGCTCTAGTACATTTTCTATGAGATGCCGCCTCCACTCAGGCTGGAAAAGACCAGGACATAGGAAAAGAAGGGCTCAAAAGGCAGAGGTGGGGGGCTGCTGCCATCCCCACAAACACTGGAAATGCTTTACCTGCTTCCTCAGTGTCCATATCCAACACAGCTCAGGGAGTCACATTTGCAAGTGTGTTTATAGCTGAAGCCACCTACTCCCATGAAACCACTCCTGGCCCTCCCCTTTAACTTTGATATGAATATAGCCCATGGAGAACAGAAACAGAAGCACAGTGGAGCTCTCTGGGAGTTGCAGCCAGCAGGCTCTGGCCTCATAGTTCAACACTTTCACCACCAAGGAGTTCCATGGAAGCCCCATGGCATAGCAAGCTGAGCCATACAGGCATCATCTGTCCCCTTCCACCACTGCCACTAAATACAGCAAGAAGAGATGCTGGGACCTTGTGAGGTAGACAGGTGGCCCAAGGTCATTGCTGCTTCCAGCTCTGAGTTCAGAGGAAGGAATGAAGGTCCCAGGAAATGGAACAAGCCATAAAACCCTGAAAAGTGTCTTTCGATGAGCATTCTAGTAACACTCATAGACGAGGGGTACAAGCAAAACAAATCACTGGTCCCACTCCCTTCATAAGCTCTGCATGTCATAACTACAATAAAATCCACAGGAGACTCCCACTCTACAAAAGTCACCTCTAAAGGTCAGACCTTAGCCTCCTTCTGCCGTTTCCAATAGCAAAAGTCCATGGGACAGAGGCCAGCTGAGAGTTGGTTCCCATTCACAGGCCTCAAGGGAACCCCAGATTCAGAGACAAAAGGAAACTCCAGAGTTCATCTTGTCTGCCCTCTGCCTCTAGACTAGAAGCAATAAAGAAACTAACCCAATGGCAACACGGGGGATAGTGACTGACGCCAGGGCCTACTCCGGAGTCTGGCCTGGCTGATGCCAACCTTGTAGCATGTGGAACATGTGTGGTCTGAACTGAGTCCAAATGAATTGTAACAAGAGGGCCCAAGCAAAGTAACTTGGGTATCAGCCAAATCAAAGGAAACTGATACTGTGCATTAAAAGCTGGCCTGGCCTTTTTTAGACTGACTGGGAGACAGCCCCAGTCCTGTGCAGTTTCTGGCCTCCTCTGCTCTATTCTCAGCCCTGAACTCGCCTCTAACTTGAAAGGGCTAATTAAAGCCAAAAGAAAAATCAAAAGCTTGTTATCTGGCTCCATTACTCCCAATCCTGGCATTGGTCTGTCTTGCAAAGCCGTATCCTCTGTTCTCTCCAAGGATAGCATGCAGTGTGAGGACCTGCTGCTTGCAGGCTTCCATGATGAACCTAGCTTTTGTGTTGCAGTTAGAGCAAGGGCAGGACAGACACCTGTTCGTGGCAATCAGACAGATCCCTGCAGATGTTGTCGCTCCCCAATGCAAAGCCTAAAACACAGTTTGAGCAAGTTTTCAATAAAAAAGTAGCAGAGATAGCTAACCCCTCTGATCTCAATAGAACTGTCTGTTTAGTAAGCACGCCACGCAAGTGTCTATTTTCCAATATAAGCAATATATGCCGTGCATTGGTATGGACAGTCATTGGAATGTATTTGTGAGTGAGTGAGTGAGTGAGTGAGTGAGTGAGTGACTGAGTGACTGAGTGATTGAGTGACTGAGTGACTGAGTGACTGAGTGACTGAGTCCCTTACAGACAAGGGGGTTAACTTCAAATGCTGGCTCTGACATTAGCTCACCTTGGGCAATTAACACACTTTGCTGGGTATCAGGGTACTCAAATGTAAAATGAAAATGTATGTAGTATCAGGGTACTATGGTTTGAAGTTCATCCCCTCCCAAGTTTAAATTTAATTGCCATTTTCACAGCATTAAGAGGTGGGAGGTTTAAGAGGGCTTTGCCCTCACAAATGGATGAACTCTTTTATCACGGAGTGCGTTAAGGATGAGGTCAGTCTCCTCTTATTCTCTGTATTAGTCACTCCTCTGTTGCTGTGATAGAAGCACTGACCCAAGCAACTTATAGAAGGAAGAGTTTATCTGAGCTTGTGGTTCCAGGGGAATTACAGTCCATCATGGCAGGGAGGCATGGTGGCTGGAGGTGGCTGGAGCAGGAGCAGCAGAAGCTAAGCTCTCACATCAGCACACAGGCACAGGAAGGAAGCAAGAGCGACTGGAGATCTGGCAAGGCTTAAGAATTCTCTAAACCTACCCCCAGAGATGTGCTTCCTCCAGGATAGCTACATCTTCTAAAACCTCCCAAAACAGTGCCATCATTTGGGGATGAAATGCCCAAACACTTGGAGTCTATGGGGGACATTTTCATTCAAACCACCACACTCTCTCTTAACTTTCCTTTGCCCATCTGCCATGTAATGCCTTCCACCATTTTATGATGCAGCAGGAGGGTCTTTACCAGATACAGATGCTTTGATCTTGGACTGTCTAACCTTCAAAATTACATAAAATAATAATAAATTCACTACCAATTGCTCAGTCTTGAGTATTCCATTACAGAAGTATGGAGTGTCTACAAGGTCCTCTCTATACCAATCTTCTAACGCCTCTCCCCCATAGACCTGTGTTTAAGTGTGTGATACACACACACAGCACAAAATATGACCCATCATTGACTGTCTACATTTAGGAGAAGTTTGTGGTCCCAAAGTTCATAACAGTCTCACAGACCCTCTTAACTGGATCAGCTACTACCTCAAACAAAAGACTCCAGGAGAAAAATTATGGCAGGCCAACACTTGGGAAGCTAAGGCAGGAAGATCCCAAGTTCAAGTACAGCCAGAGCTATAAAGCAAACTCTGTGTCCAAAAAAGGAAAAATCAAGAAGAAATCCCAAGAGGTTAAGTGACAACTGACTAGGGCTAAGTGGAAGGTAGAGGGCTGTCAGCCACTGGACA